>NC_135822.1:75191018-75522702 GCF_964213995.1 Mustelus asterias
CTACTGCTTGTACCTCTCATGAGCTTTTTTTCACAACTTGGTCTGTTCTGGTGAATAGTTTGTCTTCATACTGCCTGCAGCAGTAGTGGACTCGTCAACGTTAAGAGCATTCAAATGGTTATTGGATAAACATATGGATGATATTGGAATAGTATAGATTAGATGGGCTTTAGATTGGTTCCACTGGTCGGCGCAACATCGAGGGCCGAAGGGCCTGTACTGCGCTGTCATGTCTTGGAACATACCTGATTCTTGGGCCAACACAGGTCTGCAAAATCCAGGTCCACAGGATGTTCACGCCTTTACTGACCATCATCCACCATGAGGTTTCAACTGATACCTTTCCAAGTCGTGAGGACCTGCAGGAGAACTTGCAGTGATGTTATTTTCGCACACTGCTCCCTTGTCCAAGATGGTGGAAGTTATGAGTTTGGGAGGTACACTAGCCAGTAATACACAAAGCTCCTCTGATTTAACCGCACCACACTTGTAATGATTCAGTCATCTGGAAGAAAGCTTCTGTGTCCTGGCTAGTCTACACATTGAGTAACCTACCTATGCCCAAGTAAATAGCTTGTACATGGTATAGGTAGTTATTCAAGCTATAAATTTGTCAGGCAATAATTCTGTCAATGTTCCTCTAATTGGTGAGAGTCCTATTAGAATAAGAGTCTGGCTTGTGTTCCCAGTTTCATCCCTGTAGCATTGTTTCCATTAGTGCTCAAGTAATAGCGTTGAACAAGGTGGGTTTAGTTGCTTTCCGGTATGGCCAATCATTTGGGGCTCTAACAGTAGTGTTACTGGAATCCTTCCCTCAACATAAGAAACAGTAAAAAGTCTTACAACACCAGGTTAAAGTCCAGCAGGTTTATTTGGTAGCATGAGCTTTCAGAGCGCTGTCCCTTCATCAGGTCAGTGGAGGATTTGGTTCATAAACAGGGTATAAATAGACACAAACTCAACTACAAGATAATGGTTGCAATGCGAGTCTTAGCAGGTAATCAAGTCTTTACAGGTACAGACAATGCGAGTGGAGAGAGGGTTAAGTACAGGTTAGTGAGAAATCTCACTAACTGTCCTGGCTTGAGACAATTCACATCTCTTTAACCTGTGATTAAACCTCTCTCCACTCGCATTGGCTGCACCTGTAAAGACTTGATTACCTGTTAAGACTCGCATTCCAACCATTATCTTGTAATTGAGTCTGTGCCTATATATGCCCTGTTTGTGAACCAAATCTTGCACTCACCTGTTGAAGGGGCAGCGCTCCAAAAGCTTGTGCTACCAAATAAACCTGTTGGTCTTTCACCTGGTGTTGTGAGACTTCTTACTGTGCCCACCCAAGTCCAACGCTGGCATCTCCACATCACAACATAAGAAAGCACAGGCAAGAGAGCCAATTCAGCCCATCATCTGCTCCCATGTTCCTCTAATTTAGACGGTGTCTTAACAAGCATCTCCGCATTTAAAGAGTACGAACATGGAGAAGATGTTTCCTCTTGTGGGGGAATCTAGAATTAGGGGTAACTGCTTAAAAATAAGGGGTTACCCATCTAAAATGGAGATGAGAAGACAGTTTTCCACCATCAAAGGCTTTGCTCACCCAGTCAATGTCTTCACAGGTTCATGAACACACAACTGTGATTTAAATATTCGAGCCCCCCCCCCCCCCAATGAATGACTGTTAAGAGCAAAACTCAGGGCAAAAGTCATGGGGCATTAAAAAATAATTCAAAATAACATTTCATCAATACTTTGTTTATCAGTTTCGGCATATCGGATATGGGTGGGTGGGTGGGGGGGGGGAGAGAAAAACTGTTTGATTGAGAGTCAAATATCATCCAATCAGGCAATGGAGAGTATACTTGCATTTCTATTGGCTCTCGAAAGGCAAGAATCCACAAGGCATTTGTCAGGTGATTGTTGGTGGGAAGACACAGGAGGTTATGTGATGATAGCTCAGCAATATATTCACACCAGGAGTTGGCAATGCTGCAGGGCTCAATATATCTGTCCCATTTGTGTGTCGGTACACTGTAATGACATAGAAATGTGTTGCCTGCCATTCATATGAACTTACGAACAAAGAGCAGGAATAGGCCATTCGGCCCCTCGAGCCTGCTCTGCCATCATAAGATCATAGCTGATCTGATATCAACCCCCAATAACCTCTTGCTTACCAAGAATCTTCCTTTAAAATATTCAAAGACTCTGCTCCCACAACCTCTTCAGGAAAGGAGTTTCGAAGACTCATGGCACTCTGACTGAAAAACTGTCTTCTCATCTCCATTTTAGATGGGTAACCCCTTATTTTTAAGCAGTTACCCCTAATTCTAGATTCCCCCACAAGAGGAAACATCTTCTCCATGTTCGTACTCTTTAAATGCGGAGATGCTTGTTAAGACACCGTCTAAATGTGTTCAAAGGTCTTTGGAAAAGGGGACAGAAAAATTGCTGTCCATCAGGTCAAATGAGAGGGATGTTTTTTTTTAAGGCTAGACCACCAGCCACCTCTATGTCTGGTCACCAAGAGCCATGGCCTCATCATCTCAAAAACACATCCTGAATGCAGCCCATTCCTCGGCTGTTCCAGCTCATCACACACACCAGCACATAAACAATCGACTTTCCAAGGACATTCTTGCCACATCTTATCCTGTCCCCTTTCAAAGCAATCTAAATGGAGAGAACTGGAGCAGGAAGTCTGATAGACACATCACTTCTGCAGACACAACGTAAAATGTCATTATCTTTGCTTAAGACAAGTCAAGATGTCATCAGTAATCAATCTTCAAATCAAAGGTTATGGAGACATTGAAGTCTTATCTTTCAGCCTCCTATTTCCCGATAGAGAACAGGAAAGGGGCTTAGTGCCAATATCTAGGTTGATGATTTGAGGTGATTGATTTCACTGAAGTTCTTCTATCTTCCCCACATAAAGGTGAATGGAGTAGACATTTATGGATTAGTTGCTGTCAGACAGCCTCATAGAAAAGGAATTACCCGAGTGAATACAAGTACTGAATGACCCTTCAAATAGAATAATGAATAATACATGCAAAGGAGCATTAAGATCAAACCTCGCCTCCGAAAAGGTTGCCAAATATAAATCTTCTTGTACTCATTTGGTTGCGGACAGGTCATTTGGTATTGTGACAGCAGAATTAAATCAACGCTACATTGCTGGCAAATGAAAGGGCAGAGTTATTTTGGGGGATATTTTCATCGTCAAGGTGATTGTAGGGGACATCAGGATTCCCTTTGCATGGAAAAAAATATAATTTCCACAAAGCAAGGAACATTCTCAGCTAGAAGCAGACTACCCCAGTGTTACAGTACATTTATATGACATCTCAATTTAGTTAAGTTTCATTCCCTTGAGTGATCTGTAGAACCCTAGGAACAATGTAAACAGACAAAGCCACGTGTGTTTGTGTGTGTATGTGTGCAAGCAACAGTTAATTAGAAAAAAGAAAGCACTGGACAACCTCCAACTGTGCATAGTCCCCAGTCTCCACCACCTCTAATACTGCCTGTCCCAAGAACACTGTTTTGTCCATTTACAAGACTGTTGTTAGACCTCAGTGTGGCCAGTTTGGGTCAACTCACATGCTGGATAATATTTAGGTTTTGGAAATGGAAAAATGAATTCCCAATATAGAAACATTGAAATTTAGAAAAGCTACAGCACAAACAGGCCCTTCGGCCCACAAGTTGCGCCAAACAATTTCCTTACCTTCTAGGCTCATCTATAACCCTCTATCTTACTAACCTCCATGAACCTATCCAAAAGTTTCTCAAAAGACTCAATCGAATCCGTTTCCACCACCACTACCGGCAGCCGATTCCACGCACCCACCACCCTCTGAGTGAAAAACTTACCCCTAACATCTCCTCTATACCTACTCCCCAGCACCCTAAACCTGTGCCCTCTCGTGACAACCATTTCAGCCCTGGGTAAAAGCCTCTGAGAATCCACTCTATCAATACCTCTCAACATCTTATACACCTCTATCAAGTCACCTCTCATCCTTCGCCTCTCCAAGGAGAATAGACTCAGCTCTCTCAACCTACCCTCATAAGGCATACCACTTAATCCCGGCAACATCCTCATAAATCTTCTCTGCACCCGTTCTATGGCTTCCGCATCCTTTCTGTAATGAGGCGACCAGAACTGGGCATAGTACTCCAGGTGGAGTCTGACCAGGGTCCTATACAGCTGCAGCATTATCTCCCGATTTCTAAATTGATGAAGGCCAGTATTTCATATGCCTTCTTAACCACAGCCTCGACCTGCGACGCCACTTTGAGGATCCGATTAACCCGGACCCCAAGATCCCCTGTTCTTCCACACTGCCAAGCGTCTTACCCTTAATATTATATTCTTCCATCCCATTCGACCTGCCAAAATGAACCACCACACACTTATCTGGTTTGAAGTCCATCTGCCACTTCTCCGCCCAGTCTTGCATCTTATCTATACCTTAGTTATCAAGCCAGGCTAAAACAATTGGGTGCACACAATTTAGGGAAGTGTTTACTGCAGATAGAATGATAGAGTCATAGAGATTTACAGCATGGAAACAGGCCCTTCGGCCCAACTTGTCCATGCCACCCAGTTTTTACCACTAAGCTAGTCCCAATTGCCTGCATTTGGCCCATATCCCACCAAACGCATCTGACCCATGGAACAGTCTAAATACTGTCTCAAAAACAAAATTGTACCCGCCTCCACTGCTACCTCTGGCAGCTCGTCCCAGACACTCACCAACCTCTGAGTGAAAAAATTGCCTTTTGTATCTTTCCCTTCTGACCTTAAACCTATGCCCTCTGGGGCGGCATGGTAGTGCAGTGGTTAGCACTGCTGCTTCACAGTGCCAGGGACCCGAGTTCGATTCCCGGCTTGGGTCACTTTTGTGTGGAGTTTGTATGTTCTCCCCATGTCTGTGTGGGTTTCCTCCAGGTGCTCTGGTTTCCTCCCACGTTCTGAAAGACGTGCTGGTTAGGTGCTTTGACCCGAACAGGCGCTGAACTGTGGCGACTATGGAAATTTCACAGTAACTTCATTGCAGTGTTAATGTAAGCCTTACTTGTGACTAATAAATAAACTTTACTTCTAGTTTGGACTCCCTTACTTTTGGAAAACGATGTTGACTATCTACCTTATCCACGCCGCTCGTTATTTTATAGACCTCTATAAGATCACCCCTAAGCCTCCTACGCTGCAGTGAAAAAAGTCCCAGTCTATCCAGCCTCTCCTTATAACTCAAACCATCAAGTCCCGGTAGCATCCTCGTAAATCTTTTCTGCATTCTTTCTAGTTTAATAATATCCTTTCTATTATAGGGTGACCAGAGCTGTACACAGTATTCCAAGTGTGGCCTTACCAATGTCTTGTACAACTTCAACAAGACGTCCCAACTCCTGTATTCAATGTTCTGATCAATGAAACCAAGAATGCTGAATGCCTTCTTCACCACTCTGTCCACCTATGACTCCACTTTCAAGGAGCTATGAACCTGTACCTCTAGATCTCTTTGTTCCATAACTCTCCCCAATGTCCTACCATTAACTGCCCCGATTCGATCTACCAAAATGCTTCACCTCACATTTATCTAAATTAAACTCCATTTGCCATTCATCAGCCCATTGGCCCAATTGATCAAGATCCTGTTGCAATCCTTCTTCCCTGTCCACTATGCCACCAATCTTGGTGTCATCTGCAAACTTACTAACCATGCCCCATAAATTCTCATCCAAATCTTCAATATAAATAACAAATAACAGTGGACCCAGCACTGATCCCTGAGGCACACCGCTGGTCACAGGCCTCCAGTTTGAAAAACAACCCTCTACAACCACCCTCTGGCTTCTGTCGTCGAGATGTGCAGATGCCGGCGTTGGACAATAAGAAATCTCACAACACCAGGTTAAAGTCCAACAGGATTATTTGGTAGCACAAGCCACAAGCTTTCGGAGCGCTGCCCCTTCATCAGGTGAGTGGAAGTTCTGTTCACGAACAGGACATATAAAGACACAAACTCAATTTATAAAATAATGGTTGGAACGCGAGTCTTTACAGGTAATCAAGTCTTAAAGGTACAGACAATGTGAGTGGAAAGAGGGTTAAGCACATGTTAAAGAGATGTGTATTGTCTCCAGCCGGGACAGTTGGCGAGATTTTGCAAGCCCAGGCAAGTCATGGGGGTTACAGATAGTGTGACATAAACCCAAGATCCTGGTTGACGCTGTCCTCATGTGTGTAGAACTTGGCTATCAGTCTCTGCTCAGCGACTCTGTGTTGTCGTGTGTCGTGAAGGCTGCCTTGGAGAATGCTTACCCGAAGATCAGAGGCCGAATGCCCGTGACCGCTGAAGTGTTCCCCAACAGGAAGAGAATACTCCTGCCTGGTGATTGTCGAGCGATGTTCATTCATCCCCATACTTCCCCAGAGCGGAAGAGCTACGACATATTCTCCAGAGCCTTCAACATGTCATTGATGAAGACGAACATCTCGCCAAGGCCATCCCCACACTTGCCTTCAAACAACCGCACAACCTCAAACAGACCATTGTCTGCAGCAAAGTACCCAGCCTTCAGAACAGTGACCACGACACTACACAACCCTGCCACAGCAACCTCTGCAAGACGTGCCGGATCATCGACACGGATGCCATCATCTTACGTGAGAACACTATCCACCAGGTACACGGTACATACACTTGCAACTCGGCCAACATTGTCTACCTGATACGCTGCAGAAAAGGATGTCCCGAGGCATGGTACATTGGGGAGACCATGCAGACGCTACAACAACGGATGAATGAACACCGCTCGACAATCACCAGGCAAGAAGAGTGTTCTCTTCCTATTGAGGAACACATCAGCGGTCACGGGCATTCGGCCTCTGACCTTCGGGTAAGCGTTCCCCAAGGCGGCCTTCACGACACACGACAACGCAGAGTCGCTGAGCAGAGACTGATGGCCAAGTTCCGCACACATGAGGACAGCGTCAACCGGGATCTTGGGTTCATGTCACACTACCTGTACCCCCCACGACTTGCCTGGGCTTGCAAAATCTCACGAACTGTCCTGTCTGGAGACAATACACATCTCTTTAACCTGTGCTTAACCCTCTCTCCACTTACATTGTCTGTACCTTTAAGACTTGATTACCTGTAAAGACTTGCATTCCAACCATTATTTTGTAAATTGAGTTTGTGTCTTTATATGCCCTGTTTGTGAACAGAACTCCCACTCACCTGATGAAGGGGCAGTGCTCCGAAAGTTAGTGGCTTGTGCTACCAAATAAACCTGTTGGACTTTAACCTGGTGTTGTGAGACTTCTTATTCTGTCGTCAAGCCAATTTTGTATCCATTTGGCTACCTCTCCCTGGATCCCGTGATATTTAACCTTATGCAACAATCTACCATGCGGTACCTTGTCAAAGGTCTTGCTGAAGTCCATGTAGACAACATCAACTGCACTGCCCTCATCTACCTTCTTGGTTACCCTTCAAAACACTCAATCAAATTCCTGAGACATTATTTTCCACTCACAAAGCCATGCTGACTGTCCCTAATCAGTCCTTGCCTCTCTAAATGCCTGTAGGTCCTGTCTCTCAAAATACCTTCTCACAACTTACTCACTACAGACGTTAGGCTCACCGGTCTGTAGTTCCCAGGTTTTTTCCTGCAGCTCTTCTGAAACAAAGGCACAACATTTAGAACATAAGAACGTAAGAACAAGAAGCAGGAGTAGGCCATCTGGCCCCTCGGGCCTGCTCTGCCATTCAATAAGATCATGGCTGATCTTTTTGTGGACTCAGCTCCACTTACCTGCCCACTCACCATAACCCTTAATTCCTTTACTGTTCAAAAATGTATCTATCCTTGCCTTAAAAACATTCAATGAGGTAGCCTCAACTGCTTCACTGGGCAGGGAATTCCACAGATTCACAATGCTTTGTGTGAAGAAGTTCCTCCTCAACTCAGTCCTAAATCTGCTTCACCTTATTTTGAGGCTATGCCACCTAGTTCTAGTTTCACCCACCAGTGGAAACAACTTCCCTGCTTCTATTTTATCTATTCCCTTCATAATCTTATATGTTTCTATAAGATCTCCCCTCATTCTTCTGAATTCAATTTGGTATTTGCTACCCTTCAATCTTCAGGCACCTGACCTGTGGCTGTAGATTATTCAAATCTCTCTGCTCGGGGCCTGCAATTTCCTCCCTGGCCTCCCACAGTGTCCTGGGATAGATTGCATCAGGTTCCAAGGATTTATATACCTTGAAGTGCTTTAAGACTTCCAACACCTCCTTCTCTGTATTATGTATACTCGTCAAGACACCACTATTTATTTCCCCAAGTTCCCTAACATCCATACCTTTCTCAACAGTAAATACTGATGAGAAATATTCATTTAGGATCTCACCCATCTCTTGTGGATCTGCACATTGATGACCTTCTTGATCCTTAAGCGGCCCTACTCTCTCCCTTGCTACTCTTTTGCCCTTTGTGTATTTGTAGAAGCTCTTTGGATTCTCCTTTGCCTTATCTGCCAAAGCAATCCCCTGCCCCCTTTTTGCCCTCCTGATTTCTCTCTTAACTCTATTCCTACACCCTCTTTACTCTCCAAGGGATTCACTTGATCCCAACTGCCTATGCATGTCATGTGCCTCTTTCTTCTTCTTGACCAGGGCCTCAATATCCCAAATCATCCAGGGTTCCCTACTTCTACCAGCCTTGCCGTTCACTCTAAAAGGAATGTGCTTACCCTGAAGATAGTTGATCAATATTTCTGAGAGGACTAAAGGATCGTTTTTGTATCAATCAATAGTTTCAGGGGGTTAGCTTGAACAAAGATCAAAGAAAATTACAGCACAGGAACAGGCCTTTTGGTCCTCCAAGCCTGCACCAACCATGTTGCCTGTCTGAACTAAAACCCGTTACCCTTCTGGGGACCGTATCCTCTATTCCCATCCTATTCATGTATTAAGATGCCCTTAAAGTCACTATCGTATCTTTTTTTTATTCATTCGTGGGGCATGGGCGTCGCTGGATGGCTGGCATTTATTGTCCATCCCTAGTTGTTCTTGAGAAGGTGGTGGTGAGCTGCCTTCTTGAATTGTTGCAATCCATGTTCTGTGGGTTAACCCACAATGCCGTTAGGGAGGGAATTCCAGGGTTTTGACCCAGCGACTGTGAATGAATGCCGATATATTTCCAAGTCAGGATGGTGAGTGGCTTGGAGGGGAACTTGCAGGTCGTGGTGTTCCCATTTATTTGCTGCCTTTGTCCTTCTAGATGGAAGTGGTCGTGGGCTTGGAAGGTGCTGTCGAAGGATCTTTGGTGAATTGCTGCAGTGTATCTTGTAGATAGTACACACTGCTGCTACTGAGCGTCGGTGGTGGAGGGATTGAATTTTTGTAGATGTGGTTCCAATCAAGGGGCTGCTTTGTTCTGGATGGTTTCAAGCTTTTTGAGTGTTGTTGGAGCTGCACCCACTCAGGCAAGTGGGGAGTATTCCATCACACTCCTGACTTGTGCCTTGTAGATGGTGGATAGGCTTTGGGGAGTCAGGAGGTGAGTTACTAGCCTCTGACCTGCTCTTGTAGCCACTGTGTTTATGTAGTGAGTCCAGTTGAGTTTCTGATCAATGGTAACCCCAAGGATGTTGACAGTGGGGGATTCAGTGATGGTTACACCATTAAATGTCAAGGGACAGTGGTTAGAATGTTTCCACAACTCCCCTGGCAGTGAGTTCCAGGCACCCACCACCCTCTGTGTAAAACAATTGCCTTGTACATCTCCTTCAAATCTTGCCCCTCGCACCTTAAACCTGTGCCCCCTAGTAATTGACTCTTCCACCCTGTGAAACAGTTTCTGAGTATCCACTCTGTCCATGCCCTTCATAATCTTGTAGACTTCTATCAGGTCGCTCTGCTGCGGTCCTGTTGTGCATGCTGAGAGGGTGAAGCAGCTGATATGGACAGCAGAGTCACTGTGAGGGCTGGAGCATGCATTCAGTACCTGGCTGCTCAGAGAACTGTGATGAAGTGCTCCATTGTGATTGGGGGAGAGATTTAGGAAGGAAAGATTTCGACTGACAGATATAGAGAAAGGGAGAGAGAGAAATGAAGAGATGTCTTAGCTTAGAGCCCTGGGAAGGTCTTAAATTTCTTCCCAAAATGCAGCCAGGTCTTAGGAACTAAATTGCTCACATATCCCTCAATCCTGCTGAACATACACTTGTGACATCCTTAAAGCTCCAGAAACTCCAGACAATGTCCAATGTGAAGTTCCCGCAGGCAGAATTTGTGGATGTCTCCAAGAGAGGAATCAAGTATCTGCACATTATTCACCTTGAAAGTCAGGCTTTCACCTTTCAGTGCATCTTGACCCAGCACTTACTTTACACCCCAAGGTCACTGACATCATTATCTATCTCCTCTCTGCTAGTGAGCAGTCATCATGACCACCATTGACAACAAAGACAAATGAAAGAATGACTCACCTTACATGACTCGTGACATTCCAAAACTCTTCAGAAACAAAGAAGAACTTTTCTGAAACATTGACATTTTTGTAATGTAGGCAACATGACAGCTAATTTGCACAGAGAAAGCCCTCACAAAGAGCAATGTGATGAGGACCCGATTATCTGGGAGATAAAGGCTGGAATTTTACTGCCCCGCCCGCCACAGGAATCGGAGCGGGGAGGAGTGGATAATGGGTAGGTCTGTTGACCTCGGACAGGATTTTACGGTTTCGAGACGAGTGAGGCCGTAAAATCCCACCCACTGAGTGGCTCAGGACACGAGAGAATTCTTCAAAACATACACCTAACAGGGTAGACAATTTCAAAAGACAGCACCTCCAACAGTGCAGCATTCCCTCAGTACTGGGGAACATGACTCAAATCCAGGACCCTGAGTCAAAGGCAAAGAGTTCGAATGATGACTCATGGCCAACATCAAATAGTCGGTAGAGAGTGAATGGATAGTTCGATCCCCTTGTAGTGGTTTTAAAGTGTCGATGGTAGCCATGATGTGGAGATGCAGATGTTTAATGTTTAATTTTTGTTTTAATGTTTACCCCAATCCAATCAATGTTGGATTGGGGTAAACACAGTAAGTAGTCTCACAACACCAGGTTAAAGTCCAACAGGTTTATTTGGTAGCACAATACCAAATCAGCCTGTTGGACTTTAACCTGGTGTTGTGAGACTACTTACTGTGGTTTTAAAACCAGGACTCGAAGGTTTAAACAAAGAACTTTATTGAAAGGATGTTAACATTACAGGCTGCTAAGATAGGCTACCTGTTAACGCAAATGGCAGTTAACATCATCAGTGACATCATGTGACCAGTCTCTTCAAGTGCCCCTGTTCCAATGCAAAGCTGCAAGTGAGGAAACACTAGAAATAACATGAATACACAAACCTCCTGACCTTTGAATCCATAGAGACCAGTCAATGAGCCTCAAGACGCAGGTGATTGATTGAATGACCTTGCTGAAGCAAAGGCACAATATTGTAACAATTTAATTAAGCAATCCCAGTGTTTGAAGAAAATATTCAACACAAAGGCATTTGTCAGAAATATATACATTTAAAGTTGTTAAAGACTTTAGATAAGATGTGATTTCTCTCCTCAGGATTAAATGCTCTTGGACAAAGTCTGATTAGTTTCCAATATCTGTCTCTTTGAGCTGTCGCTTTCTGTCTGATTTCACCATAAGAAATTGAGTAACAGTGGTAATGCTGTGTGTCAGTATTGATTGAGGTTGAGATAAAGCTTTTGTGAAGAGATCCTTGTTGTCCTTTGAAACTGCACCTGACACACCAGGAGACAACTTAACGAACCATCATAACTTGGATAAAAGAGCAATCCTTGCTCACAAACACCAAACAAACATTCCCAATTGAAATGGCGTTAACTCGTCATGCAATCATCTGGATATTATTGCCTGTGATCCTTACCTGCCTGCAACCCCAGTATCCTTCAGTATTTTGTTCCATGCTTCACAACAGTTCATGTTACCATGGTTCGCTGGTGAATCCTTTCAACTCTGGATCAGAGGTCGTTGGTTCAAAGAACTTTTCCACAGGGTTTCAATGTTTAATCTAAGTGGAAGGCGTAGGGAGTGCTGCAGCATCCAGAGTGAATGCGATATCAAAGCAAGTCCTTGTCTAATCTTTCCTCAGATCCTTATAGACGCCATTCCATCCATCTTAATTAGTACGTGCCTTACACTTTCCCCATTGCAGCAATTGCAGCATTCAATTGCTTAAGGGGGCAGGCATAGGCCACATCATGGCTGAAAATCTACATCAACTCCTTAAATCCCTCAAATCCATTCATATCCAAAAATCTATTGAGGTCAACCTTAAATATACAAAACGACCTAACATCCACAGCTCTGGGTAGAGAATTCTGAAGATTCACAACCCTCTCAGTGAAGATATTTCTCTTCAACTTCTTAATTGATCCCAAGGTCTGTGCGTCTACTCAACATGGAATCTTATCCCAAGTACTGATCACTTTATGTGTTAAGCACTCCCTGAGATCAGCCGTATAGTTACCATTTACTAGTCTGAATCAGTGCTCCTCCTGTGTTACTCTTGCAATTGAAAACAACATCCTCGATTGGGTGTTGCTAAATCCTTCAATTCCCTTAGTACTCTACACCTCGATACAATCACCTTTCAAATACTTCCTGTCCCAGCTTGAAAAGTCAGATGTCTCTAGTCTTTTCCCATTACTCAGATACTTGACTTTAGAGACTTGTAGCTCTTCATTACTCTAATCCCTATGCTAGCTCTCTGCCTTATGTCTTGTCGCATTCTAATCAGTATTCTGTAACTTGATTTTTGTGTCTCTGTGCCCTGTTTGAGAGCACATTTCCACTCCATCTGACGAAGGAGCAGCGCTCCGAAAGCTAATGGTGTTTGCTACCAGATAAATCTGTTGGACTTTAACCTGGTGTTGTTAAAACTCTTACTGTGTTCACCCCAGTCCAATGCCAGCATCTCCACATTATGTCTTGGTGGCCAGGACTGGATCCAGTGCTCAGAGTGTAGTTTGACCAGAACTAGTTTCAGTGTGCCCAGAGTTTGGTTGGTCCAGTTTGATCAGGATATTATACGACTTGTATTGGTTTTGTTGATTTGTGATCTGGATTGATGTTGAGTCCAAGATGCATATTGCTGATTTTCCTTAATTGTGAGCCATCCCATCTCCTCCTCTGCATTAAATCCTATCTGCCACTGATTGCCCCAGTGCCGGATTTTGTGAACCTCATTGTGTGAGCTTCCTCCTCTGATTCTGCTGCCCTCTCAGTATTAACAATACTGCATTATTAAATACAGGCCATTGACCTCACACTGAGGTTTCTCATTGGATAATGAGAGCACCGAGGCTATTGCCGTGACAATCAAATGTCATGCTGCCTGAAAGCAACGTAACTCCATCTTAGCATCAGTCGAATGGTTTGTGCATTCTGTTTGCGTCCCTGATAAACAGACAATCCTCCAGCACAGCAGGAGCAACACTGGTAGGGATCCAATAGTAATTTGACAGATGTTCCATCGGATGTGTATCAGTTCAAACATTGTAAACCAGATGCTACACTTCAGAACGTCACACATCAAACCATCACACTTGGTACAGATGGAAAAAGGAAACAACCATTCACAGTCTGACAGTTACAATTCATTGGTCCTCTGCTTGACTCCAGCTGTTTATAAGGAGTTACAGTAACCTGTATTTGCTCATTTGTTGTGGTCCCTCAGAGAATTGGCCCCCCCTTGCCCCTTTAAGTGCCCACAAAAGGTTCCACAGCACAATTGGACAAAGAATCGTTACTGACCAATATTTATTTCTCAACCAATATAAAAACAGATGATTTGTGACCTTGCTGTGTGAACATTGGCTGTTGTGTTCATTAATTAAAATCAGTGACTTAAAGCAAATCATTGGTTGTGAAATACCTTTGATGTCTTGAGGTGTTGAAAGGTGCCATAGAAATGCAAATTCATTTTTTATTACCTATACCATGCATCTAATTTTCCCTCCTGAGCGTGAAGTAATTAATAGACAGGGGCACGGGGTAGTTTTGTTGCAAGGTGTGACAGATAGTGATTGCAAGGCAAAGTAGTGATTCTGCACACAATGTAATTAGCCAACGCACAGATCAATAAAATTGGCTGTTTTCTCAGTTCAAAGTCGATCTTGGTTGAAATGGAGAAAATAAAATATTTCGCATGAACCCCCAGGAAATCCCCATGGAAGTATACAAAATGCTTGAACCTTTTTGGATCTTGCTGAATTAACATCAACATGGAGGTTGAAAGCAAAAAGCTTCCATTCAAATATTTAAAGAAAAGAATTGCATTTCTTTCATGACAGTGCAGCACTCCCTCAGCACTGACCCTCTGACAGTGCGGCCCTCCCTCAGTACTGACCCTCTGACAGTGCGGCACTCCCTCAGTACTGACCCTCTGACAGTGCGGCCCTCCCTCAGTACTGACCCTCTGACAGTGCGGCACTCCCTCAGCACTCACCCTCTGACAGTGCGGCACTCCATCAGTGCTGACCCTCTGACAGTGCGGCACTCCCTCAGTGCTGACCCTCTGACAGTGCGGCCCTCCCTCAGTACTGACCCTCTGACAGTGCGGCACTCCCTCAGTACTGACCCTCTGACAGTGTGGCCCTCCCTCAGTACTGACCCTCTGACAGTGCGGCACTCCCTCAGTACTCACCCTCTGACAGTGCGGCACTCCATCAGTGCTGACCCTCTGACAGTGCGGCACTCCCTCAGTGCTGACCCTCTGACAGTGCGGCCCTCCCTCAGTACTGACCCTCTGACAGTGCGGCACTCCCTCAGTACTCACCCTCTGACAGTGCAGCACTCCCTCAGCACTGACCCTCTGACAATGCGGCACTCCCTCAGTGCTGACCCTCTGACAGTGCGGCACTCCCTCAGTGCTGACCCTCTGACAGTGCGGCACTCCCTCAGTACTGTCCTTCTGACAGTGCGGCACTCCCTCAGTACTGACCCTCTGACAGTGCGGCACTCCCTCAGTACTGACCCTCTGACAGTGCGGGCACTCCCTCAGTACTGACCCTCTGACAGTGCGGCACTCCCTCAGCGCTGACCATCTGACAGTGCGGCACTCCCTCAGTACTGACCCTCTGACACTGCGGCACTCCCTCAGTACTGACCCTCTGACAGTGCGGCACTCCCTCGGTACTGACCCTCTGACAGTGCGGCACTCCCTCAGTACTGACCCTCTGACAGTGCAGCATTTCCTCAATACTAACCTTCCAGGAGTGCAGTTCGCTCTCAGTACTGCCTCTTTGACATAGTCCCTCGGTACTATCCCGATATGACAGTGTAACACTCTCTCAGCATTGCACCTCTGACATTGCAGCACTCCCTCAGTACTGACAACAAGGGTTGTTTCCCCTTATGGGAGAGTTTAGGACCAGAGGGCATATCCCCAGAGTAAGAGGTCACCCATTTTAGACAGAGGCCTTGGATGAGGAGAAATTTCTTCGCTCAGAGTGTAGTGAAGCTGTAGGACTCTTGACCACCACAGGACTGCAGAGGCTATGCCTTAAGGAACGTTCAACACTGAAGTGGATGGATTTTTAATCAGGCAGGAATCAAGGGGATAAGGAGGTGAGGGTTATCATATCAGTTCAGTCATAATCTCATTGAATGGCCGTGCAGACTCAATGGGCTGAAAGGCCTACTTCTGTTCCTCTGTCTTAAGGTCTTAAGAGGCTTTGACCGTGCAGCATTCCTTTCGTACTGCCACTCTGACAGAGAAGCACTCCCTCGGTTTTACTCTTTTGACAGTGCAACGCTCCCTCAGAACTGCTGCTGCAACAACACTGCACCCGCTTGAGTACTGCACTGGAGGAGTATCAAGCTGCATTAACATTGAGCTTTGCATATCTGCTCAGTGGGTGAAGCCCAAAACTGTTGACTTGTATGACTGACTCAGTTAGTTTTACAGATCTACTTCTTTGCTCTCCGATATCTTCAGCAGACGACAGAGCAACAGCTCCTTGGTGGAGGTATAGAAAGTCCTGAAGGCAGTGACAGCTGAGTTGGACGACTCCCCCTCTCGAATACACAGCAGCAGGATATAGCTGCATACTCCAGCTGTGTAAACACAGTCCAAAGATTTATTTCCAGTGGTTGGAAAGACTTACCAAGTCATTGAAGTGCCGCTGGCTCTTGTCACTTCAACATGTCATAAGAAAAGCTATTGGAGACTTTCTGCTGAGCGGGGCAATTGCTGGTTTTGTCAGCTAACTGAACAGCCCATTAATGCTTTCACACTCTGCTCTGTATTCTCCCACTTGTGATCCAAATAATTTCCACAAGAAAATCTTGTTTGATCTCCAAGTTTGCAGCTTTAGCATCTGCTGTTAAAATGCTCATCCTTGTCTTTGTTACCTCCAGACTGACAAAGTCAGTGCTCTCCCAATGGCCCTCTGCAAACTTTGTATTTTCACCAATCACCTCAGCACTCACTGACCTACACTGGCTCCCTTTATGGCACTGCCACAATTTCGCAATTCTCCTCATGTTTTCAAATCTCTCCATACCTTGCCTCTCTCTAACAACCTCCAGATCTACAACATTCTTGAGATCTCCACGTTCTTTCAATTCTCATCTCTTTCACATGCACCAGTTTGTCTCACTCCCACCACTGACAGCTGTGACTCTGCTGTCTCATCCCAATTCCATCTGGCTCTCATTTTCCTTGAAGTTTTCCTTAAAACTGAGCTCTATAATGGCCTAACGCTTTCTTTGGTGGTTAGGTTTTGCCCTTGTGAAGCACATTGTGATGTTTTATGATGTTAAAGGCACCATAAATAAAAATTGTTGTTGTCTTCTGTGGTGAACCATAGATGGTTACCACTATGGGTACTGAACCATAGACAGTTATCACTATGGGTACTTGTACATATGTTACTCTATCGCGCATCATCTTCTTTGGTAAATGCAGTTAAATCCACAGCAGTAAATTGGCTGTGGCATTTCATAGTCAGTTGAAGAATATGTGGCATTTTCCAGTCCTTCCTACTGGCGGAGCCTTTCTGTTCCTGCTGAAGATGACTCCTCATGGTGGGTTCCCCCCGTTGTATGACCAGCGAGCCACGCAAATGGCCATTAACTTCAGCGGGAGCAAATAATGCCAGCGGCAAGCCACCTTCGCTGCCAAAACAGCCACCATGGGGAGGGAAAGATGGAACATTACATGGTTTGCACATACCTATCTATGTTTTGCCTACCTGTCAACTTGCTTCACCTGGAAACTATACTTAAAACTCCCCAGGAGCAAGGCTCAGTTCCTGTTCAACTGAAGCAGTGTTAGAGGGCATTGGCAGCTGAAGAAGCATTAGAGGGCATTGGGAACTGAAGTGGGGTGCAGATGCAATCATTCTCCCACTGAAAACATCAGTTTCAGCTCAGTGGGTGCACGCATGCCTCTGATACAACAGAACATGGCTTTGTGGGATCTTGCTCATAGAAGAATCATAGATTCATAGAATCTCTACAGTGCAGAAGGAGGCCATTCAGCCCATCGAGTCTGCACTGGCCAAAATCCTACCCAGACCCTATTCCCGTAGCCCCACATATATACCCTGTCAATCCCCTGACACTAGGATCAACTTAGCATGGCCAATCAACCTAACCTGCACATCTTTGGAGTGTGGGAGGAAACCCATGCAGACACGGGGAGAACATGCAGACTCCACACAGACAGTGACCAGAGCTGGGAATCGATCCCAGGTCCCTGGCGCTGTGAATGCTAACCACTGTGCCACCCACAATGTGCTGTGTACAAAGTATTTACTATATTTCCTAAAATCACCAAACTTCAAAAGTATAAACGCCAATCCTCCCACATTGAAGTAATGGATTTAGCTTTCTCTTTTAAACATTTCTCTCATTCGTTATTGATTATATTTAACTAGCTAAACTGACAACAAATGGGGAAGCAGAGAAGTCTGCGAACAGGAAGTTATATTTTCCACTTGTTCTATGAATGGGGGCACATTATTTATTGCCCTTCCCCAAGGTGCTTCAAGGACATTAAGAGTCACCGGCAGAATGTGAGATAGCAGTTTGGTGCAGACGGAGACCTGGTAAGGATTTTTACGATGAACCAACAGCTTTGATGGTCATTTTATCTAGTGTCAGTACATTCATGAGCAGATTTATTCCATTCAATTTCTTTGCGCACCCTGCCTGGATTTAAACTCCTGACCCCTTCCAGTACAATAGCTCAGGGTTATTTTTAGGCAGGAAGTGTAGACAGATGTTAAGTTTTTAATCAGACACAGATGCTAGTTTTCCAGGTTACCCACAATACTTTAGTCATTCCTAAGCGTTGGGGTTGCAAACTCTGGGTTGGACAGATTCCTGAATGTTTGATCAAAAGACCTTCTGCCTCCAACAGCCACTCCCTCATTTTTCTTTCCTTATCTTTCCTTGTTTTTTCCTTTTTCCTTATTTCAGTCTTAAATGGCAATGCTTTATTTTTAAACAGTGAGCCCCTATTTCTGCATTCTCCCACAAGAGGAAATATCCTCTCCATACCCACCCTGTCATAGAGGTTTACAGCATGGAAGCGGGCTCTTCGGCCCAACTTGTCCCTGTCAAGTCCCCTCAGGATCTTATATATTTCAATTAAATCGCCTCTTACTCTGCTAAACTCCAGTGGATATAAGCCCAGCCTGCCCAACCTGTCCGCATAAGACCGTCCACCCAATCAAGGTATTAATCTAATAAACATCCTCTAAGGTGCTTCCGGTGCCTTTGTATTTTTCCTTCCATTAGAAGACCAATACTGTACACAATACTCCTGGTGTGGTCTCATCGATGCCCTGTATGTCTGAAGCATAACCTCCCTACTCTGATATTCAATTACTCTCACAATAAACAATAACATTTTATTAGCCTCCCTCATTACTTGCTGTACCTGCATGTTAACTGTTTGTGATTCATGAACTAGGATACCCAGATCCTTCTGCATCTCAGAACACTGCAATCTCTCACCATTTAAATAATATGCTTCTGTTTTATTTGTCCAGCTAAAACGGACAACCTCACATTTTCCCACATTATATTCTATTTGCCAGATCTTTGCCCACTCACCTAAACTATCTATATCCTTTTGTAGCCTCCTTATGTCCTCCTCAGAACTCAATTTTCCAGGTATCTTTGTGGCAACAACAAATTTTGCAATTTTGCAATTTTGTTCTGGGACCCTTGCTGTTTGTCATTTTCATAAATGACCTGGATGAGGAAGTGGAGGGATGGGTTGGTAAGTTTGCTGACGACACCAAGGTAGGTGGTGTTGTGGATAGTTTGGAGGGATGTCAGAAGTTGCAGCGAGACATAGATAGAATGCAAGACTGGGCGGAGAAGTGGCAGATGGACTTCAACCCGGATAAGTGTGTGGTGATCCATTTTGGCAGATCCAATGGGATGAAGCAGCAGTATAATATGAAGGGTACCATTCTTAGCAGTGTAGAGGATCAGAAGGACCTTGGGGTCCGGGTCCATAGGACTCTTAAATCGGCCTCGCAGGTGGAGGATGCGGTCAAGAAGGCGTACGGCGTACTGGCCTTCATTAATCGAGGGATTGAGTTTAGGAGTCGGGAGATAATGCTGCAGCTTTATAGGACCCTGGTTAGACCCCACTTGGAGTACTGCGCGCAGTTCTGGTCACCTCATTACAGGAAAGATGTTGAAGCCATTGAAAGGGTGCAGAGGAGATTTACAAGGATGTTGCCTGGATTGGGGGGCATGCCTTATGAGGATAGGTTGAGGGAGCTTGGTCTCTTCTCCCTGGAGAGACGAAGGATGAGAGGTGACCTGATAGAGGTTTACAAGATGTTGAGAGGTCTGGATAGGGTAGACTCTCAGAGGCTATTTCCAAGGGCTGAAATGGTTGCTACGAGAGGACACAGGTTTAAGGTGCTGGGGGGTAGGTACAGAGGAGATGTCAGGGGTAAGTTTTTCACTCAGAGGGTGGTGGGTGAGTGGAATCGGCTGACGTCGGTGGTGGTGGAGGCAAACTCGTTGGGGTCTTTTAAGAGACTTCTGGATGAGTACATGGGATTTAATGGGATTGAGGGCTATAGATAGGCCTAGAGGTGGGGATGTGATCGGCGCAACTTGTGGGCCGAAGGGCCTGTTTGTGCTGTGGCTTTCTATGTTCTATACCATCAATCCCTTCATCCAAATCATTGATATAAATTGTAAAGGGTTGAGGTCCCAGCACTAATCCCTGTGACACACCATTCATCACAGCCTGCCAACCAGAAAATGACCCATTTTTGCCTACGCTCTGCTTCCTGTTGTTAGCCAATCTTCTATTCATTCATTCATGGACACTTTTAGCACCTTCTCAGCCTTCTGTTTCCTCATTTACATTCCCTTTGTCCCATTCCACCCTCCCGCATTCACCCCCACCCCACCACCACCCACCCTCATCATATAAATCTCTGCGGATTCTCTTTGCTCTCAGCTCTGACGAAGGGCCATCCAGACTCGAAACATTGGCTCTATTTTCTCCCCACGGATGCTGTCAGACCGGCTGAGATTTTCCAGCATTTTCTGTTTCTGTTTCAGCTTCCAGCATCCGCAGTCTTTTGCTTTTCTTCTATTCATGCCAATCTGTTACCCCCAATACTATGAGCTTTTATTTTCTGGAAATCTAAGGACAGTGCACCTCTTTATCCACAGTACCTGTTACCTCTTCAAAGAACTCCAAAAAAAGGTTAAACACCATTTCCCTCTCACAGAACCATGTTGACTCTGATTATCTTGAATTTTTCTGAATGCCGTTTTAACACCTTTAAAAATAAATTCTAGAATTTTCCCAATGTGTTATTATAACTGGAACTTCAACAATTCTGCTCCTTTTGGCGACCAAATTTTTTTCTTAGGAAGCCATATTATTTCCTCAGGCCTCTTTAAATCTGCTGTGCTTGTTATTATTCACTGGAAGAGAAGCATCTCTGGCATTATGACCTCAGGCTCTTCACCCTGAGCTTAAATAGCGGCTATCAGACTGGTATTTGAAATCAATTCGCTAACAACCCACATAACTACCATAAGCAAAGCATCGCCTCTGGATGGACCTCAAACATTTAAATGGTCCAGATGGTTATCACCAAACAACAGGCTTTGAATGTGATCTGGGTCCATTGGATTGTGAAATCCTTCATAATTATAGCACATTCAGACACGATGAGTGTCACAAGCAGTGAAAGTTAACACCTCCATGTCTGACCTTTGTATTAACATTTAATAAATCTAAGGAACTTGCCACAAGGTCAGAGAAGATCCATTTAAGCTGTCCTGTGTCAAATATTCAAACATGCAGAGTGAAAGGTCACGCGACAGTCGAAAGGAGGTGAAAGGTTGACTTTCACCAACTCAGGATGTCCCAAAGCCATTGAAGTACTTTTGAACTATGGTTCTGCTGTAATGCAAGAAATGGCAGCAATTTCCTTACAGAAACTGCTACAAACAGCAATGAGATAATGATTAGGTTATGTGTTTTAGTGATGTTGCTTGAGGGATAAACATTGTTCGGGAGAGTGGAGAAAACACTCTTGCTCTTCTTCAAAATGGTGCCATGAGTTATTTTACATTTGCCTGAGGGGACAGATTGGCTCTTGGTTTAATGGCTCATCCAAAACACAACCTCTGACAGTGCAGCATTCCCTCAGTGCTGCACTGGGTTTTCCAGCTTAGATTATGCACCAAGTCTCTGAAGTAGGACTTGAACCACAAACACCTGATTCAGTAACTCACTGAGGCACAGCTGACACCTTATTGAACCATTCTCAATGAGGCACTGCTTCTCACTTCCTACCAATCTCACTGTAAAACCAGCTGTCCATGATAGAGGGCCAAGATATCCATTCTCTCTCATAATGCTCTGGGGACCTGGGTTCAAATTCCACCGGGCAGATGGTGGCACCTAAATTCAATTTTTAAAAATCTGGAATTAAACGTCTAATGATGACCCATGACCATTGTTGATTGTCATAAAAATCCCATCTGGTTCACTAATATCCTCACTTGGTCTGGCCTAGATGTGACTCCAGACACACAACAATGTGGGACTCTCAAATGTCCTCTGAAATGGCCTAGCAAGCCACTCAGTTGTATCCAATTGCTACAAAGAAAAATAAACCGGACAGACCACCTGGCATTGATCCAGGCATCGGAAACAACAACGACCATGCAATATCCTTTCTCCTTTGGTAGTGCCAAGACTGGGAGAGCTGTCTAGTCAAGCAACAACCTGACATAGGCATATTCATGGAATCAAATGCTAAAGATAATGTCCTAGACATCACCATCAACATTCCCAGGTATGTCTCACTGGCAGGAGAGTTGTCCTGGGAGTCCTTGGCATCAATTCTGGATTCCATTAAGTCTCATGTGCATCAGTGCACAATTGGTGCAAAAGATAAGGCTGAAGCATTCACAAAATACTTTAGCCAGAAGTGCCGAGTGGATGATCCAGCTCAGCCTCCTCCAGAGATCCCCAGCATCACAGATGTCAGTCTTCAGACAATTCAATTTACTCCACATGATATCAAAGTACTGGATACGGCAATGCTTATGGGCCCTGACAATGTCCCAGCAACAGTACCGAAGACTTCTGCTCCAGAACCTGCCACGCCCCTTGCCAGGCTGTTTCAGTAGAGCTACAACACTGGCATCTACCCAGCAATGTGGAAACTTACCCAGATATGTCATGTACACAAGAAATAGGACAAATTCAACTTGGTCAATTAGAACATAGAACATAGAAAAGCTACAGCACAAACAGGCCCTTCGACCCACAAGTTGCGCCAAACATGCTCCTACCTACTAGGCTTACCTATAACCCTCTATCTTACTAACTTCCATGAACTTATCCAAAAGTCTCTTGAAAGACCCTATCGAATCCGCCTCCACCACCACTACCGGCAGCCGATTCCACGCACCCACCACCCTCTGAGTGAAAAACTTACCCCTAACATCTTCTCTGTACCTACTCCCTCGCACCCTAAACATGTGACCTCTTGTGGCAACCATTTCAGCCCTGATAAAAACCTCTGAGAATCCACTCTATCAATACCCCTTGATGCGCTATCAATAAGGCGAAAGACTACCGATATGCCAATATAAGTGTAGGCTTTTATTCACAACAGAATCAGGAGCAGATCCCAACATATAACCAACCTGGACTGAACAAGGGGGAGGAGACAGCCACCTTTATACTAGGTGCCGAGGGGAGGAACCAAACTGGAAGGGGATGTGTCCAGGTATGACAAGCACACACAACGGTGGTCCATATAGGACAAAGGCACAACTGAGGTCCACCACACCTCTCAACATCTTATACACGTCTATCAGGTCACCTCTCATCCTTCGCCTCTCCAAGGAGAAAAGACCTAGCTCTTTCAACCTATTCTCATAAGGCATGCCACCTAATCCAGGCAACATCCTTGTAAATCTCCTCTGCACCCTTTCTATGGCTTCCACATCCTTTCTGTAATGAGGCGACCAGAACTGGGCACAGTACTCCAGGTGGGGTCTGACCAGGGTCCTATACAGCTGCAGCATTATCTCCCGATTTCTAAACTCAATTCCTCTATTGATGAAGGCCAGTATTCCATACGCCTTCTTAACCACAGCCTCTACCTGCGACACTGCTTTGAGCGTCTTATGAACCCGTACCCCAAGATCCTTTTGATCTTCCACACTGCCAAGCGTCTTACCCTGAATATTATATTCATTCATCCTATTCGACCTGCCAAAATGAACCACTTATCTGGGTTGAAGTCCATCTGCCACTTCTCCGGCCAGTCTTGCATCTTATCTATGTCTCGTTGCAACTGCTGACATCCCTCTACACTATGCACAACCCCACCAACCTTTGTGTCATCAGCAAACTTGCCAACCCATCCTTCCACTTCCTCATCCAGGTCATTTATAAAAATCACAAAGAGCAAGGACCCCAGAACAGATCCCTGGGGCACTCCACTGGTGACCAACCTCCATGCTGAAAAAGACCCATCTACAACCACACTTTACCTTCTGTGGGCAAGCCAGTTCTGAATCCACAAAGCAATGTCCCTTTATATCCCATGCCCCTTCACTTTCTCAATGAGCCTTGCATGGGGCACCTTATCAAACGCCTTGCTGAAATCCATATAAACTGGGTGGCACGGTAGCACAGTGGTTAGCACTGCTGCTTCACAGCTCCTGAGTGCCGGGTTCGATTCCTGGCTCGGGTCACTGTCTGTGTGGAGTTTGCACATTCTCCTCGTGTCTGCATGGGTTTCCTCCGGGTGCTCCGGTTTCCTCCCACAGTCCAAAGATGTGCGGGTTAGGTTGATTGGCCAGGTTAAAAATTGCCCCTTAGAGTCCTGAGATGCGTAGGTTAGAGGGATTAGCTAGTAAATATGTGGGGATAGGGCCTGGGTGGGATTGTGGTCGGTGCAGACTCGATGGGCCGAATGGCCTCCTTCTGCACTGTAGGGTTTCTATGATTTCTATGATCTACCGCTCTTCCCTCGTCTATGTGTCTAGTTACATCTTCAAAAAATTCAATTAGGCTCGTAAGGCATGATCTGCCTTGGACAAAGCCGTGCTGGCTATTTCTGATCATACTATTCCTCTCCAGATGTTCATAAATCCTGCCTCTCAGGATCTTCTCCATCAACTTACCAACCACTGAGGTTAGACTCACCGGTCTATAATTTCCCGGGCTATCTCTTCTCCCTTTCTTGAATAACGGAACCACATCCGCAATCCTCCAATCCTCCGGAACCTCTCCCATCTCCATTGATGACACAAAGATCATCGCCAGAGGCTCAGCAATCTCTTCCCTCACCTCCCACAGTAACCTGTGGTACATCCCATCCGGTCCCGGCGATTTATCTAACTTGATGCTTTTCAAAATCTCCAACACATCCTCTTTCCTAATGTCCACATGCTCAATCTTCTCAGTCCACTGCAAGTCTGCACTGCAACTACCAAGATCCTTTTCCACTGTGAATACTGAAGCAAAGTATTCATTGAGTACCTCTGCCATTTCTACCGGTTCTATACAGACTTTCCCACCGTCACATTTGATAGGTCCTACTCCTTCACATCTTATCCTCTTGCTCTTAACATACTTGTAGAATGCCTTGGTGTTTTCCTTTATCCTGTCTGCCAAGGCCTTCTCATGACCCCTTCTTGCTCTTCTAATTTCCCTATTAAGTTCCTTAGCGCCCCATCAATCTACTCTCAATCATCAGTAAGTGTTGGAAGGACTCTGCACCTTTAAAACACTGGAACTAAAGTGGACAGAATCCATGTTCGTGGAAGTAGAGGCAATAACCTGCTCAGTGACGCACAGCTTAGGATCCGCCAGACAAAACAGCGGAACTCAAGAAATGAGCTGAGAATGACTGCCCTTGGCATCGAGGCAGCATTTGACTGAGTGTGGTATCAAGGAGCTCATGCAAAACTGGAGTCAATGGAAAACAGGAGGAAAGTCCTCCACTAGTTGAAGTTACATCTGACACAAAGGAAGATTGTTGTGGCGTTTGGAGGTCCAACATCTCAGTTCCAGGACATCACTGCCAGGGGTCATCAAGGAAGTGTCCTAGGCCCAACCATCTTCAGCTGCTTTATCAATGACTTTCCTTCCATATGGTCAAAAGTGGGGATATTCACTGATGAATGCACAATGTTCAACACCATTTGCTACTCCTCAGGTACTGAGGCAGTCATGTCCAAATGCAGCAAGACCTGGACAATATCCACACAGGGGCCGACAAGTGGAAACTAACATTCGCGCCACACAACTGCCTGGCAATGATCATCTCCAACATGTGAGAATCTAACAATCACCCTTTGACATTCAATGGCATTGCCATCTCTGAATTCCCCGTTATCAATATTCTGAGGTTACCAGATTCCGAACTGAATCAACCATATAAGTACTGTGGCTACAAGGACAGGTCAGAGGTTAGGAATCCTGCAGTGAGTAACTCACTTCCTGACTCCCCAAAGCCTGTCCACCCTCTGCCATGCACAGGTCAGGGGTGAAATGAAATACTCTTCACTTGCCTGGATGAGTGCAGTTCCAATAACAGTAAAGAAGCTTGACACCATCCACGACAAAGTAGCCTGCTTGATTGCTACCCCTTCCACAAACATTCACTCCCTCCATTACCGATGCACAGTGGCAGCAGTGTGTACCATCTACCAGAATACTGCAGCTCCACTGGCAGTAAACCACGGTCACTAGTGGTAGGCTTCTGCAGAAAATGCAGATGTATGGGATTGGGGGTGATCTAGGAAATTGGATCAGGAATTGGCTAGCGGATAGGTAACAGAGGGTGGTGGTTGATAGTAAATATTCATCATGGAGTGCGGTTACAAGTGGTGTACCTCAGGGATCTGTTTTGGGGCCACTGCTGTTTGTAATATTTATTAATGATCTGGATGAGGGTATAGTTGGGTGGATTAGCAAATTTGCTGATGACACCAAAGTCGGTGGTGTGGTAGACAGTGAGGAAGGGTGTCGTAGTTTGCAGGAAGACTTAGACAGGTTGCAAAGTTGGGCCGAGAGGTGGCGGATGGAGTTTAATGCGGAGAAGTGTGAGGTAATTCACTTTGGTAGGAATAACAGATGTGTTGAGTATAGGGCTAACGGGAGGACTTTGAATAGTGTGGAGGAGCAGAGGGATCTAGGTGTATGTGTGCATAGATCCCTGAAAGTTGGGAATCAAGTAGATAAGGTTGTTAAGAAGGCATATGGTGTCTTGGCGTTTATTGGTAGGGGGATTGAATTTAGGAGTCGTAGCGTTATGTTGCAACTGTACACAACTCTGGTGCGGCCGCACTTGGAGTACTGTGTGCAGTTCTGGTCCCCACATTACAGGAAGGATGTGGAGGCTTTGGAGAGGGTGCAGAGGAGGTTTACCAGGATGTTGCCTGGTATGGAGGGGAGATCCTATGAGGAGAGGCTGAGGGATTTGGGATTGTTTTCGCTGGAAAGGCGGCGGCTAAGAGGGGATCTTATTGAAACATATAAGATGATTAGAGGTTTAGATAGGGTGGATAGTGATAGCCTTTTTCCTCTGATGGAGAAATCCAGCACGAGGGGGCATGGCTTTAAATTGAGGGGGGGTAGTTATAGAACCGATGTCAGGGGTAGGTTCTTTACCCAGAGGGTGGTGAGGGATTGGAATGCCCTGCCAGCATCAGTAGTAAATGCGCCTAGTTTGGGGGCATTTAAGAGATCCGTAGATAGGTTCATGGACGAAAAGAAATTGGTTTAGGTTGGAGGGTCACAGTTTTTTTTTTTTTAACTGGTCGGTGCAACATCGTGGGCCGAAGGGCCTGTTCTGCGCTGTAATGTTCTATGTTCTATGTTCTATGTTCTAAGAGCAGCAGATACTTGGTACCGCCTCCAAGTCACTCAGCATCATGACTTGGAAATATATTGTTGTTCCTTCACTGTCACTGGGTCAAAATCCTGGAACTCCCTCCTAACTGCACTGGACTGCAGCAGTTCAAGAAGACAGCTCACCACCACTTTATTTCTCAAGAGTAATGATAGGGATGGGCAATAAATGTTAGCCTAACCAGCTACACCACCTTCCTGTAAATGAATTAAAAGATCAATCTCAATTTGAAATTTCCAATACCCTCCCAGCTTTTTAGGGGAGACAGTTCCGGATTTCCCCAATCCTTTGTTTGAAGAACAAGTACTTCCTGTCAACACCCCTGAACTGCCGAGCTCTAAAAGTCATGCCTCCTTGTTCTGCATTTATCCAACTAGACAGCAAATATTCCGTGACTTTTGAATGGAAACCTTGGGATGTTTTTCAAAGCTTGGCTCCTTCCGTCTGTATTAACAAAGCCTCTAATTAAACTGCCCAGGGATTAGGTACAGTTCCTGAGATGGCAAATCTGTTTGATGCTCATTAATGACAGAATATTTCTGATAGCCACCTCTTTTTTAACAAAGGGAATTTTTAAACTCGGCCCAGCTTGTTTCTTTTGGCTAGGCCACCACCTCATTTCCAGGGTATTTCATCCTCCTGTCAGGACTGTTTATCGAGCAATCGCTGTGTGAATTCATATTGAATAAACATTCCCCATTTGCAGCTGCATTCGCTCTTGAAAGATTTATCGCCCCATTTGATTTTAAAAGCCAGGATAAAATGTATAAAATCTGAACTATTTTTTCTTGTTACCACAGTCGATGGCTTCAGTGGGACAGTAAAATAAATAAACAGCAGAAAGGGTGTGCTGGCCATTCAGGACTCTCAGTGTTACGGTGCTATTTGGAATGGGCTGCAACACAAATTGTGATGTGAGGGGCAATATGAAGCCGTATGATTGCTGAGGAGAATAGTTGGGCGTGAAATGTTAACAAACCTGTCCCATTAATGGAGTTGCTGTTGTGCTAATCTTTGTCAGCGTCCTTGGGAACTCCGATGGAATTTAAATCGTCCGTGAAGTGTCAAAGCTCAACAAATGGCAAATTAATTTCCATTATGTATAAAAGTTCGTATCACATTTCAACATCACCCCAAAAACAATGAGTATTACTGAGTGCTTATGGCATGAAGTTAAATGTTCCTCAAAACCTAACCTCTGACAGTGTCCCAGAGCAGGGCTGAGGAATGGATGGTACAAGCTGATTCACTCAATTTCATAGAATCCATAGAAGTCCTACAGTACAGAAGGAGGCCATTTAGCCCATCGAGTCTGTACCGACCACAATCCTACCTGGGCCCTATTCCTGTGACCCCACGCATTTACCCTGCTAATCCTACCGACACTAGGGTCAATTTAGCATGGCCAATCAACCTAACCCACACATCTTTGGACTATAGGAGGAACATAAGAACATAAGAAATAGGAGCAGGAGTAGGCCATCTAGCCCCTCGAGCCTGCCCCGCCATTCAATAAGATCATGGCTGATCTGACGTGGATCAGTACCACTTACCCGCCTGATCCCCATAACCCTTAATTCCCTTACGATCAGGAATCCATCCATCCGCGCTTTAAACATATTCAGCGAGGTAGCCTCCACCACCTCAGTGGGCAGAGAATTCCAGAGGAAACCGGAGCACCCGGGAGAACTCATTCAACTTGGTTGCTACTTTCCATCAGTGGCGCTCTGTTAAGAAAACTTGCCATTTATATCGCATCTTTCATGACTACAGGATGTCCCAGAGTATTTTGCAGCCAATGAGGTACCTTTCAAAATGAAATTGCTGTTGTAATTTAGGAAAGGTGTCAGTCAATTTGTGCACAGCAAGATCCCACAAAAAGCCAAGACCGGATAACTTATTTATTGCTGGAGGGATAAATGTTTGACCAAGATACAAAGAACAAAGAACAATACAGCACAGGAACAGGCCCTTCGGCCCTCCAAGCCCGCGCCGCTCCCCGGTCCAGGATTGAATCCTGAATCTAGGATCCCCGCCCAATTTTCCAGCCTATCTACATACCAATATCCTATCCACCGAGCTGTCCCCCACAGCTACGATGCTTTGTTCATTACAACCTATTAACTCACCCCCACCCCCCCATTCCAGACCATGTGATCTCCAGGGAGAGGCGAAAACCCAGAGTGAAAAACCCCAGGGCCAATATGGGGAAAAAAAAATCTGGGAAATTCCTCTCCGACCCCCTGAGGCGATCGAAACGAGTCCAGGAGATCACAATGGCCCTTGGAGAACTCCACTGCTCCTCTTGCATTTGCATCACGGGATCCTTTATGTCCCCTTTGTTGGACAGATGGGCCCTGGACGTAATGCCTCACAAGAAGCAGCCCCTCCAGCAGACTCAGTATTACACTGTGTGTGGCAGCCTGGCTTATGTGGCTCAAATCTCTGGGGTGCGGATTCAAACCAATGATCAGTCTGACTCAGGGATGAGAGTCTTACCCACTGAGTCATGGCTGACAAAAGCTGAAAAGCTGGAACAGTCTTCATAAAATACTGTAAAAGTCATAAGTAGGAACCAGTCTAGTCCAGTTACAGAGATACAATCGCCAAAAGCTCATCACTAACTGTCAATGGTGCAGTTTAATCAGCGCTGCTCCTGCTACAAGACAAATTCAACATCAGACTAAATTTTCAAAGCCATTAGTTTAATTATGACAGGTGTCTGTCGACTGACACCCTCACACTTTCACTGCTGACTGACAGCATTTAATTCCTGAGGCCCAGAGGGCTGCGAAAGTACTTTGAGAAAATGAGGTTCTGTTAATGTGTAAGCATGTGTTATAGGCTCCAGAAAGGAGCGAACGCAGAAATGCCTGTGGACACCTTTCACTGACTTAGTGAAGCCATTGTTTGAATTTTAAAATGATCGTAGTTTGGAAGTGCAGTGATTGGCGGGTGATTCTGCTCTGCACAACATCAAATATTGTAGTCAAGGGCAATTAGAAATGAGCACCAAATTCCAGCCTTGCAAGCAATGCTCACATCCCATAAAAGAATAAAAACCATCATGAAAAAAGATCAAGCTGATTTATATAAGTGGATAATGAATTGATTCTATGTGTGTTTCCAGGTGTGAATGGAACACATGAATGGAAATACAAACATATGCGTGAGGAATGGGAGTAGGCCATTCAGCCCCTTGAGCCTGTCCTGCCATTCAATAAGGTCATGGTTGATCTGATTGTGGCCTCAACTTCATTTTCCTTTCTTTCCCTATACTCTCTCGTGTGCACCTGCCATCGCAATTCCCATCACTTCACCACTGGTGGTTGTGCTAGCTGAGTGCCAAGTTCTGGAATTCCCTCTCTAAACCTTTCCACTTCACTCTCCTCTCTGCACAGTTCTTAAAAAGACACACTGGATTTTTATAACTGAGGTGGGTAGCTCGTATCTGAAGTTGCCTCAAAGAAACATTTACACTCGTCTAATGATCCAGTGTAGTGCTGAACCAATCAGAACAGCAAGCTCCAAGTGAAGGTGATGGTTTTGGAGTGGAAGCATGGTAGACAGGAATAGGGAGAGAGTTGGCTCCAGGCGGCTGTAATAGGATTTGAGGGAAATTTAAAGAAGGTGGATAGAGTATTCACCACCACAATCTGGAATCTGTTTGTCCTCCCTCATACTGACCTTTTCCTTCCATCAATTCAGACAAACAACCCTGGTTCAATCAGAAGTGTAGCAAAGGACCATAAGCAGTATCAGGTTCACCTAGGTGCCAAAGTGGTGAAGGTACAAGGCAGGATCATCTTGTTTATACTTCAATAATTCAGGTAATAGATTTAGACTGTTAGAACATAGAAAAGCTACAGGAGAAACAGGCCCTTCGGCCCACAAGTTGCGCCGAACATGTCCCTACCTACTAGGCTTACCTATAACCCTCTATCTTACTAACTTCCATGAACTTATCCAAAAGCCTCTTAAAAGACCCTATTGAATCTGCCTCCACCACCACTACCAGCAGCCGATTCCACTCTCCCACCACCCTCTGAGTGAAAAACTTACCCCTAACATCACCTCTGTACCTACTCCCCAGCACCCTAAACCTGTAACCTCTTGTGGCAACCATTTCAACCCTGGGTAAAAGCCTCTGAGAATCCACTCTATCAATACCTCTCAACATCTTATACAACTCTATCAGGTCACCTCTCATCCTTCGTCTCTCCAAGGAGAAAAGACCGAGCTCTCTCAACCTATCCTCATAAGGCATGCCACCTAATCCAGGCAACATCCTTGTAAATCTCCTCTGCACCCATTCTATGGCTTCCACATCCTTTCTGTAATGAGGCGACCAGAACTGAGCACAGTACTCCAGGTGGGGTCTGACCAGGGTCCTATACAGCTGCAGCATTATCTCCCGATTTCTAAACTCAATTCCTCTATTGATGAAGGCCAGGTTGATTCTGTTTAGTAGGTTTAAAGAAGTCTTCGTAGTCAAATGTGTTAATTGAAAGTCTCTATTGTCTCTTAGAACTATTTACAAATATACAGTAAAAGGTATAAGGCAGGAACTGTCTCCATGCTTGCTGCTACACATAGCTCTGTCCAACACTGTGATGACTTATGGGTTCTCTTACATTACTGTGTGAGTGGTACTGTGCTTAGACCCAAATTAACCCAATATGTGTCACACCCTGATGCTATACTTGCTCCCAATGTGTTTTAAATGATTTTAGTTCACCTGTCTTACACTATTATTATGATCTTATAGTTACATTTTCACTATATTATCACTCGCCCATCTCCACCCTTCAAGTCCTTGAATTCAAAGATCCTTAAAGCCTGGAGGTCTTAAAACCTTTTCATCTCGCTGGAGGAGTACAACTGCTGTTGGAGGAGTGACAGGCTGTATCGCTACTAGTTCTTTCCATTGGTTTGGAGGTTGTTCTGACATCTGGTTATGTTTTCATCTTTTTCTGCCATTCTTTCGTGTTGATCCACACTTGGTCAGTCCAGCTGTTGCACTGATCAGTGGTTGCTATTCGAACTCATTTCTTGTGGGGGTGGATGAACAGTCTGTCCGTCTCCTTCTTGGTTTTTTACCACTTCTTCCGTTGTGTCGGTCATTGCAAAGTACATGGGCGTTTACTTTTCAAATATGGATCTCTTGTTCCCACTTATTTCACAATTTTATCCACAATTTTGGTACTTTCTTATCCAGTTGTTTATCGAGCTTAAGAATATTTTCATATAAATAAGTTGGTAAGTTGAGTTATCTTTGTTTCAGAATTATGTGTAGAACTCTTACATAAGATTGATAACTTCACCTGGGCATTCAGTTCTGTTGGAATAGTTTTCCCTTGGTCATCGACTGCTCCTTGGACTCCTTCCACTCACTCGTTAGATCATCAATCTGTTTCACACAATTTCTCTTCTCTGCATTCAGAGTCTGGATTTTCTCTTACATATTGTGTATGTCAACCTTCATGTTGCTTAGATTGGCCAAAGTTCATCACTTATGGTTGTTGATTCTGCTTCCTAGCAACTGTTTTGTATATCAGCAATTCTTTTTCCTGTTTCAGTCATTTTGTGCGATGCTGACTGGAGACTTCTGATGCTTGAAGTTCATCAAGTTTTAATTCAAGATATATCTTTGTTCAATGTGCTTCTACAAGTTCACCAGTTAAGTATTTCAAGTCCTCGTGAGCAACATTTCAGTGTTCTCATCAATTCTCAATTTTTCCTTCACAAACTCATCTTTCATACGTGAAAGTTCTTTTTCAATGCTAATCAGTTTTTCTTTAACAGAACCTAATTCCTCTGCACCACCCGTCAAGCTTAGGTTCTGTAATTGCACTTCTGCCAATTGTTTCTGAAAATATTCACACTCTTTTGAAAGTAATTCTACCTGAGCTTGCCATTCTAGGTTCTTAATTTTCATCTCTTCAGAGATATATTTGGAAACGTAATGTTTTCCCAACTTTCTTCCACACGTCTATCCATTTTCTTCAGCTCTGTAGCATCGTCTTTGTACTGCTTGGCTTCCTCCTGGAATATAGAATCTTCCCGAGTGTTCTCTGCCAACTGGGTCTTCAGTTATTGCAGAGTAACATTAAATTTGCTTTGTAATTTTTCAGAGGAACAATCTTTGACCTGAGAGAATCTTGTAGCGTGGAAGGTCCTTCAACAGGCTATCCTCTTTATTACAAAGCTCAATTACTTCATCTTGAGGTTTCTTTTGGAATTTAACAGAGTCTCACTGAGTTTGTTCTGCCGTTCCACCATTCTGCTGTTCAAGTTAGTCTTTATTCCTTCATGTTGCTGTACTGTTATGTGTTGTTTTTGAATTTTATCTTGAAGGACAATTAGCTGTTCCTTTTTTTCTTTTTGTTCAGTTCTTGCCTTCTCATTCTGCATTTCAGTATATTGCCTTGTCACTACTGATAGTTCCAAAGTAGCTTTTCCCTGAAGCAGCATTCAACTTATATTTTTAATTCCTTGTGTTATTCCCAGGGGCATGGATTGGTTCCTCAAAGAGTATTTCAATGCCGCAACTTATTGAGTGCATTTTCTACCTATGGTTGTGCCTGGCGGTACATCTGGTTGACTTTTCCCAACTTCTTCTTTGATCTGCCACCCATGAAATTCAGAGTTGTGATTTCCTCTTGCTACCTTTGGGATGCCTCAGCAATTTGTTAGAACTCAGTTTGGCTCATTGAAGATGAGCTTATTGGTTTATTCAAATCTTCCAATTCAGCTTTGGTGCAAGCACTCTCTGATTTTACTTCTGTTTTTTTTCTTGTTCTGCATGCAGCAGGACTTTGTCCTTGTCATTCAGTGCCAGCTGCTCCTTCCGCACTGCGCCCCACTGTTACAATTTGGGAAATGTGTCAGGATCACCAGAAGGACTTTCTTTGGGACTCCTGGAAAGTTACCTGCCTCTCAGGCACCCTTGTATGATTTGCTTCAATGTCACCTTTTGCCCTTTCATATGGGAACCAGGATTTCTATCCCTCTTTTTAAGCTCTGTGCACTTGAAATTAGAAGATAAAAAATTCATCAATGACTTTTAATATTTCATCGAAATTGGTTGAGGATTCATCAATGCCTCGTATTAGGATTACTTCTTTACGCAGATTCACCAAACCAGCGTAAGAACACGTTAATCTCATTGTTTTCTGACTTTCTACTTAGATCTATTGTACTCCGCTAATTCCAAAATATCTCATCTCCAGGATGCCCAATTTTGTGATTGACCCGGGCACACTGTAACATAGGTGTCCTAAGGTCAGCTCAGGGAGGACAGAAAGCTCCCATGGAATGGAGGGGCAAAAGCTCGCTTGATCTTGATTGACCCGTGATAAGTCCAAATTGATTTGAAAGTGTAAAATTCTGATCCATGGTTATATTTTTAAAAGTGTAGATTTTGCATTGAGAGCTTTCTGAATTTCAAGATAGTTTCACCGTTCACTTGGAGACAAAGGGATTCCAACGCTCACCAGTTTTGGCAGGCTCTGCTAAAATGGCAGTCACACCCAGCGTTTTACGTCAAAGTCACAAATTTGTCAATTCCTGGCTTTTGCTTTCCCTCAAATGAGAGACTGTGGGTCACCCAGATTATCTATTTTTTGTTTCTCTGTTTTGGAGCAAGTGTGGACACTGTTTGAGTGGGGATCATGTTTGAGTGTTGGGTTTTTCAAACTGCACCTCTGAGTTTGTATTATTTTAACAATTTCTCAAGATTTTCTGCAGCCTGGAATTTTAAAGATTTAGCTCACCCTTGCAAGTTCTGCCGACTGCACTCTGAAGCTTGATGTCCAAAGGGGATGTAATGGAGCCTTCTGCTGCAGTAAGAAATTTTAAATCTCTGCCATAAACTTCCAAGCTGTTCTTTGGCATTTTTCCTGTTGACTTTTCCTCTGCACCTCATTTCTGGAGCTTTTCAGGTCAGAATGCATAATGCTTTTTGATTTTTTTCCTCAGTCTTCCAGCATTTTGGTTTGCTTTGCATTTTAGCAAGGTTTTGTTTTCCCCACAAGCTGCCACCATGTTGTTGGTTACCGTTCAGTAAGTCTGAAGAAGTCTTTGTAGTCATACATAAGTGAACTGTAAGTCTTTATCGATTCTCAGAACTAATCACAAATGTACAGGAAAGATACAAGCTAGGATCTGTCTCCATGCTTGCTGGTAAACACGGCTCCGTCCAACTCTCGACTCTGAGTGTGGGTCATGGGCACTGACGTCACGATGAGAACTGTACTGTACTCAATTCCACATTGGAAAGGTGCCAGACCTTTATACTGCCGTAATCTTTATCTGACTCACTGGAGGATTTGAGTTCAGAGAGCTAACAACATTTGGTCTCGTAGCTCACTAACTCACTGAATGCGCCATTTCATTTTCCAGTTTGTGATGGGAGTGAGCATGGGCCACTTTTGCACCATGTTGGAAGCCTCGCTGAACGGACCTGGAAGCACGTCCTTTGCGATGGAGCAGATCTGCATCTGCATGCAGAGAAGCCTATAGCATATCAAGCAGCCAAGAGCCATGCAATTAAGTCCAAGTAGTTTTCTTGTGTCACATATGAGGCAGAGTTAACAACTGAAATGCAAGGTGCAGTCTGCACGGTAGTACAATTTCTCAATCTTTTTACCAGGGTACTGCATTGTTCAATTGTGTACCACATCAATTATCCAATCCAAATCTAATTATGGTGATACTTGCTTATATTTTACACAAATCTGTAATTAGCTCTCTTCGTACAGCCCCTCCAACAGTGGACACTCCCTTGGTCCTGCAGTGGGAATGTCAGTCTGCATTTTGTGCTCAGGGCATCAAAGTGAGACTTGAAACCATGAGCATCTGACTTAAAGGCAAGAGTGCTACCACTGAGTATTGTTGACATCCAGTCAGTGTTTATTCCACTGCTTCTTGAGAAGTTCGGGCAGAGGTCTGAAGTCCACACACTCACCAGGTGGATGTCCAAAGTGAGTTAGAACAAAATGAAAAGTACAAGGTCACATCCAGTATACTGAATTCAGTTCTGTTCCTGCAACAGGATGAACTGTGAAATTTTTATTGAACATTGTGCCATTATCAATGTGGAGGAAAACAAAATCTCAAGGGGAAATGTGTATCTCACAAATATGGGCTGAGGGACTGGAAGATGCAAAATGGAGGTGTCACTGCTGACAAGAGATTGTAATTACAGTGTCCAGTTCCCATTCTCAGTCTGGATTGAGGAATTTGCACTGCAGAAAAAGTTGATGCAAATCAGACAACAGGAATTAAGGTTTTGTCAACAAGAGGTGCACACAGATGTCAGATTAAAGGAATATATTTTATTTGAAATACATACAATTTCTGAAGAGGGTGTTTGGGAAACATCACTTCCATTCTCAAATTAAAAAGTACATGGAAGCTACATATCCTTCACGATAAAACAAGATAGTTAGAACCAAGAATATTCCATTATCTTCTCGAATGAACACCTAGCTAGGGACAATGGAGCAGCCTCGTTGACACAATCCTGTGTCAAATTTGGACACAACTGGGGCATTCAGCATTGATCAAGTTGCAGCTAATTGTTGCAGTCAAATTGATCCAGCATTGAGGCCTCCCCAGAACAAGACAAAGCATTGCGAAGATGTCAAGCTACTGATTAAAGATTCACATTCCTGAGTGTTATGTTGGGGTGGTGACCTAATTGAGGCGGAATGTCCCCTTTGCCTGTTCTGCCGGATGTAAAAGATCCTGAATGACTGCTGCAATGAAGAGCAAGAGAGTTTTCCAGGTGAGCTGGCCAACTTTACTCCCTTAAACTGACACCACCAAAAATCAGTCATTTATCTCACCGCTGTTTGCGGGAGCTTGCTGTGTGCAAAATTGGCCACTGTGTTTCTCTGCATAACACTGGCTGCCCTTCAGAAGTGATTCATTGCACGCAAAGTTCTGTGAGGCATTTTCTTGGCATGTCATGGCTTTGTATAAATATTATTTTCTAGTGAAACATGCGTTATTGGATGGGGATGGTTGGTGTACATTTTTCATTCAATGATTTACAGACTCCTTTCCTGACTGCAATTCTCCATTGGAAAAGAGAGAGAGAGAGATGGAAAACTGGAGATGGAGTCAATATGGATTAAAGTCATACAGCATGGAGCCAAGGGAGAGTTCAACAGTGGGGAATGTGCGGAGAGACAGAAAGCAGGAACAGCCCTGCTCTTCTTCTGATAGTGGTTGTGGGATCTTAGACCTCAACCTGAGGGCTATGGCCCTTTGACTGTGCAGCACTCCCTCAGTAGTGATTTTCTGACAATTCAGCAGTTTCTCTGTACAGCTCCTTCGATGGTGCAGTGCCTCTGTAATGACACTCCAGCACTGCAGGGTGCTCTCAGTATTGCTTCACCTAAAGGGCAGTGATCCTTCAGTACCAACCCTCCATCAGAACAGTGCTCCCTCAATACTGCCCTGCTGATAGCGCAGTGTTCCCTCAGTAAAAATCTTCTGACAGTGTAGCACTTCCTCAGTATGGACTGTCTGACAGTGCGCCACACCTCAGTACCACCCCTCCGACATTTCAGCGCTCCCTCAGTACTGGACCTCCAACTCTGCACTGCTCCCGCAATACTGCACCTCCACTGGTATGGGCCATCCAAAGGTGCAGCACTGTCTCAGTTCAGTTCCTGCAACATGCAGCACTCCCTCAGTACTGCAGTCAGTCAGCCTGGATTTTGTGCTCCAGTCTCGAGTACAATTCACTCAAACTCACAGCTTTCTGACTCAGCAGTCAGGTGGTGCTGCCCACTGAGCCACAGCTGACATTTAATGAGGGGAGAGGAAATTCTGTTGAAAAATCCCCCAACAACAGTGACTCATTCCACTTCCCTGGCTTGCGTTTGATGTACATTTGGCAGTTCGCTTCTGCTTTGTCCTGGTCCAGACTTTACAAACTTTTGCCAACATTAACTATTTATTTAAGGAGCCATTGTCACTTTTGCTGACAGGCATTTGAGTATAGAGGTGAAGACTGGTGGGCTAAATATCCAATATTACATATGGAATCAGCTGTGCAGTTTAAGGAATGTTCTTTGGGACTGTGCAGTTCAGGCTCACAGACAGGAATTAGAGAGCTTTCGAGTTAAAGACTGACGGTTCAGGTTGGTGTGTCTATTACAATCATTGGAAGCTATTGCTCTGCTTTTATGAAAGCACTTTAACACACAAAACCTTTTTGGAATTGAATTGACTAACAATTGTCAGTTCCAGATCTGTAATAGTCCTTTTAACAACATTACAAAAGCATTAGAAAAAAAATCTCATTTCATAATTATCTCTTGAGCTTATATCCATTAATCAATTTGCAGGCCAGCAGAGAATCAAAGAGTTTCCTAAATAGTGCTGAGGGAGATTGATGTCCAAAATATAATAAGATTGAAAGGGCCTGCTTGTATTACCTCATCATTGCATTAAAGTTGCAGTCAGGCATAGCGATATATATCTGTTTGCCTCAGGTTTAGTTGTACAATGGGCCTTTGTGCTTCTCCTAATCCACTTCCAGGCTGGTTATCAATATTGGGTGTAAGAACTGGTGAAATGAAAACATCATTCAGGATGAGTAAACAATATAAAAAGAAGGGGCAATGGGAGGAACAATGGAACAGCCATTTTGAAAGGTGACTTTTGCCCAGATGGGTTTGCAGTGTTCAACTCTTTTCATAATTCCTCAGATAATGAATCATTTAAGAACTTCCAGGCTCCGGCTCATGAGTGGCAAGTGACATTCATGCCAGGCAATGCCCATCTCCAAAAAGAGGTCACCATTGCAGACATCAGAGCAGCCTTCTCGAAAGTCAACCCAAGGATGAGCGCACAGATTCTGTGCAAACCAGCAGGAAGGGTATTCACAGACATTTTCAACCTCTCTTTATATCAATCTGAGGTCTCTATCTGCCTCAAGAAGACAACCATCATCCCGGTATCTAAGAAAAGCCAGGCAACGTGCCTTAATGACTATCGTCCAGTGTCTCTGATATCCATCATTAAGAAGTACTTCGAAAGGTAACCATGGCACAAATCAATTCCGGCCTCACAACCTGCCTGGATCCACTACAGTTCACCTATCGCCGCAACAGGTCCACAGCAGACGCCATCTCCCTGGCCCAACACTCAACCCTGGAACACCTAGATATCAAAGACACCTATGTCAGACTCCTATTTATTGACTACAGCTCAGCCTTTAATACCATTATTCCTACGAAACTCATCTCCAAACTCCGTGGCCTGGGGCTCGGCTCCTCCCTCTGCGACTGGATCCTGAACTTCCTACCTCACAGACCACAATCAGTAAGGATAGGGAACAACACTTCCACAATCATTCTCAACACCAGTGCCCCACAAGGCTGTGTCCTCAGCCCCTTCCTATACTGCTTATGACTATTTGGCCAAGTTCCCCTCCAACTCGATTTTCAAGTTTGCTGACGACACCACCGTAGTGGATTGGATCTCAAACAATGATGAGACAGAGTACAGGAAAGAGATAAAGAATCTGGTGAACTGGTGCGATGACAATAATCTCTCCCTCAATGTCAACAAAACAAAGGAGATGGTCATCAACTTCAGGAAGCATAAAGAAGAACATGCCCTATCTACATCAATGGTGATGAAGTAGAAATGGTCGCGAGCTTCAAGTTTTAGGTGTCCAGATCACCAACAACCTGTCCTGGTCCCACCATGATGATGCTATAGTTAAGAAAGCCCACTAATGCCTTTACTTTCTCAGGAGGCTAAGGAAATTTGGCATGTCCGCTACGACACTCACCAACTTTTAGAGATGCACCATAGAAAGCATTTTTTCTGGTTGCATCACAGCTTGGTATGGCTCCTGCTCTGCCCAAGACCACAAGAAACTACAAAAGGTCATGAATGTAGCCCAAACCATCACGCAAACCAACTTCCCATCCATTGACTCTGTCTACACCTCCCGCTGCCTCGGCACAGCAGCCAGCATAATTAAGGACCACACGCACCCCGGACATTCTCTCTTCCACCTTCTTCCATTGGGAAAAAGATACAAATGTCTGAGGTCACGTACCAACCGACTCAAGAACAGCTTCTTCCCTGCTGTCATCAGACCTTTGAATGGACGTAACTTGCATTAAGTTGATCTTTCTCTCCACCCTAACTATGACTGTAACACTACATTCTGCACTCTCTCGTTTCCTTCTCTATGAAAGGTATGCTTTGTCTGTATAGTGTGCAAGAAACAATACTTCACTGTATACCATTATATGCGACAATAATAAATCAAATCAAATCAAAGAGACAGTCTAACACCCTTAGTGTTCAATTACATTACCACTGTCGAATCCTCCTCCATCAGCTTCCTTAGGACTCACCATTCATTGACACAGTATTGGCCTGGGAATGCCCAACTGGCCAATGCACAGTTATCTTCAGACTTGAACACAGTTCCTCACTCCATAGTGGAAGTATTATCACTGATCCATGGCTTTGACTATTCACCGCTAGCTGCCAAAGGCAGGGCTAATTCTAGCAGCATTCTCTCAGTGATGCTACGGTCTGCATGCTGACAACAAGGGGCAGAGGCAGCAGAAGAGATGGCATTTTCTTCTGGGCTTAAACAGATGGAGTGGCATCAAGAACATAGTAGCATCAAACTGAGATACAACAGTTCGATGATGGTGAGGGAGAAAAGGGAAATGGTTAACCTTGATGATTGGGTCACTGAAACCATGCTTCATAACTAAAATTACTTAGGTACTTACCGACTGAAAACCACTGATTGAATTTTAAAAGACTGAGTTCCAGTGACTTGAAACCATAGTGTCTAAGATGGCTGCATACTGACATCACTCTTCATGACAAATTCCCAAGCCATTCATTGGAGCCAACCTGTTTGCAGGAACTCTTCCAAGGTAATCATCTCAGAAGAATGTGGATGAGCCACATTTCCGAAGCCATTTGCCTGACACCTAGACTCAACTGGGTGGGAAAAAAAGCACTAGACATAATGAGCGGGATTTTATGGCCTCACTCGTCCCAAAACCATAAAATCCGCCCAAAGTCAACGGACCTTTCCATGTTCCGTCCCTCACCCACTCCGATTCCCGTGGCGGGTGGGGTGGATGAGTTGCGGCCAATCACTTCAATTCATCCTGCCATAATCTAGCCAAGTTACACCTGGTCATAACCATATTTGGACCACTGGTCAGTTAGAGGCAGAGAATCATGTGACAAGCCAGCTCACCTTATTTTGTGTTTTAAGAAATTGTTTTCTCCGGGCCAGAGACAGAAGCAGAAAATCTGTCAAAGTGGCAAGACCCCTTTGTGGGCTTCCCCTCTCTCTCTCCCCATCCAACTTGCAAGTTTGAGCCCTGTCTACTGTTTGACTAACCACATGCCATAGGTAGAGATTTTTTAAAAAGAAATGATCCCAGCAGTTACTGTCTCCGGAAGAAAAGATAATGGGCAGGATTCTCATGCCAGCGAGACTCTCTGTTCCTGTTGCAGTGAATGGAGATTTAGCTGAGCATCAAATTCTCCATCCTCACTGGGAGCGGTGGCAGGTGTGAACGGCCGGAGAATTCCAGCCAACAGAGTTAAAACTGCCCTGATGCTGAATCCTGAGGGATGACAGAGTTCAGCCTGGATCCAAACAAATGGTTGAGATCCGTATTGGACTTTAAAACATCACTCAATCTATTCTCTTACTTTATCATCTATTTTGTATGTGTGTGTGAATCTGAGTTCATGTGTATGTGAAATTTGGAGAGTTTTTAATATTCTTATTTAGGCTGGTTTAAGTACAATACTATCCTCTCTTTTTAAAAATAGTGAGAAGTCTCACAACACCAGGTACCTGTTAGACTTTAACCTGGTGTTGTGTGCCCACCCCAGTCCAACGCCAACATCTCCACATCATGGCTACCACTGACACTTAAAAAATATACCAAAGGAGACCTGTCTGTTTAGATCTTTTACAGCCACAGCATGTAAGCAGCCACTCACTAAACCGGCAAACATGTCCTCTTTAAAAACACCTGTTGTAAACCCATTGCAGTTAAATGAGGAGTGGGAATAGAGGGGTGCTATTCCATCTCTCCTCACCTGATTGTAACACTGATTTACAATCGCTGTGGTGATCCCCAAATGTTGATTCTGTAAAGGAGATCCAGGAGCATTGCTGGTTGATGTTAAGCATCGAAGGACTGGAGCAGAGGGAGAATAAGTTTGGAACCTTCAGCATTTTCGCAAACAATTACGGCTTCTGCAACTCGATAGCACTTCAGGTGAAAAGATACCACATTGCCTTCCATCCTTTCTTGTCTTCATCGATTATATTGTTTCCCAGTCTGTGAACCTTGTTTCGCAGGCTTTGAAGACTGCCTGGAGTCATCCTATCAATCAGTGTCAGCCTAAATATTGAGAACTTGAAACAAAAAATTCCCAATTAAGAAGTTGGATGTTACTGGAAATATATTAGGCCACAGGTCCTGCCTAATTATCATGATACAGCACGGGATGAGGCTATTCAGCCCATCAAGCTGATCCTAATTGTTTGAAAGATTTATTCAATTAGTCCTACTCAACTGCTGTTTTCCCATACCTTGCATTTTTTCCTATTCTGATATTCATTCAGTTCCCCTCTTGAAAGTTATTATTGAATCTGTTTCCACCATCTTTTCAGATAGCACATTCCAATTCACAACTCACTGCCTAAAAGTAATTCTCCCCATCTCCCCTCTGCTCCTTTCGTTAATTACCTTAATTCTGTGTCCTCTGGTTAATTGACCCCCAAAGCCAGTGAAAATTGTTTTTCCTTATTTACTCTATCAAAACCCCTCCTAACTGTGGACCCCTCAATGAAATTTCCCATTCAGCTTCCCCGATCTAAGGAAAACAAGAAGTTTCTCCAGTCTCTCCACATAACTGAACTCCCTTATCCCTGGCACCATTACAGTAAACCTCCACTGCAACAAAAACAGAAAATGCTGGAAAATCTCAGCAGGTCTGACAGCACCTGCAGAGAGAGAATAGAGCCAACGTTTTGAGTCTGGATGACCCTTCATCAGCAGCTTGTCAGCAGCTCTGACAAAGGGTCATCTCGACTCGAAACGTTGGCTCTATTCTCTCTCCATGGATGCTGTCAGACCTGCTGAGATTTTCCAGCATTTTCTATTTTTGTTTCAGATTCCAGCATCCACAGTATTTTGCTTTAATCTCCTCTGCAACTTGGACATCATTCCTCAAGTGCCGAAGCCCAAACTGGACACAATACTCCAGCTGAGGCATAACCTGGGATTTTATTTTATCAGCAAGCAGCACCTGATCCCATACCTTGCCTCAGAGGAATGCCAGACCATACAAGGTCGACAGCAATAGATTAGGAGTTTGGTTCAAGGCTCTAAAATCCTGGGGACATTGAGAAGTCAACAGAAATCCTCTCACAGTGAGCAGAGTTTATGAGAGCGAGGCTAAGTTGCTATGTTATCAGCATATTGCAATGGAGCTTAGCTGCATTCAATCTTCATGAGCACTTGCCAATAGGAATAAATATTGTCGATTTAACTGGCACTTTTATTTCACTTGATATTTTGTGTATCGGGTTGTGTTACATACATGTAGCTTAATGATAGATCCAACCGTGCGATTAATCCATTAACAAATCAATGAAACTTCCCTCCCAATTCATCTTACTGCTCGAAGCAGGAGGAGGCAAGCAGCATTGATCTGTAGCAGGAGATAGATGGAGCAATAATAACAGAGGCGAGAGGTGCTTTTAGGTCTGAGCTGTTGATGAATAAGCAGTCAGGAGCAACGAATGACCCGGCTAAACAAATGATAGAGGCCGGCCAGGGAACAAATGCATTTTTTAAGATGGGTGAAAGGAGAGGGGGACTTATTAAAAAAAATGAATGAGTGAATGAGGCAGGGATGTGACATAAGGGAGAGTGTAGCCATTGATTTATGGGCCGCACTGACGTTTAGAAAATTCAATATTAACAGTGACAAACGAGGGGCGAATCTTGGCTGTGGGACGTGCAGCTTGCGAGGCAGCAAGGGCAAGTGCCAAGGTCAGATGGAGCAGTCCGAAGCAAACTATAGGCGAGGATAAATCCACCACCACATTGCATGGCCCAAAGCACGTTCAGTTCCATTCGGTATAAAGGTGAAAAAAGCAAATGGCCTAAATGTAAGATTTGCATTTCTAAAGCACCTTTCACAATCGCAGAGCTTCCCAAAGTGCTTCAGTCAAACAAGTACTCTGCAAATTGCAGTCACTGTTGTAATGTAGAAAATGCAGCAACAGATTTGTGCGTAGCAAGCTCCCGCAGACAGCAATGTGATAACGATCAGATGGTTATTTCTCAGTGGTTCTGGTTGAGTGATAAATATTGGCCAGAGCGCTGGCAGAATCCTTCTGGCTTTCTTCCAAGTATCATGGCATCTTTTTCATCCGTTTGAGAGAATAGTCAGGGACCCAGTTTAATGTTTAACCATGAAGACTGCACCTCTGACAATGTAGCACTCCCTCACCAATGACCCCTAACAGTGCAGCATTCCTTCAGTACAGATCCTCCAAAAGTGTAATGCTCCCTTAGCATTGAGCCTCCAATGGTGCAACAAGCCTTCAGAACTGATCATCCAACAGTGCAGCACTCCTCAGTACTGACCCTCTGACAGTGCAGCACTCCTCAGTACTGACCTAACAGTGCAGCACTCCCTCAGTACTGACCCTCTAACAATGCAGCACTCCCTCAGTATTGACCCTCTAACAGTGCAGCACTCCCTCAGCACTGACCCTCTGACAGTGCAGCACTCCCTCAGTACTGACCCTCTGACAGTGCGGCACTCCCTCAGTACTGACCCTCTGACAGTGCGGCACTCCCTCAGTACTGACCCTCTAACAGTGCAGCACTCACTCCTTCAGTACGGGGATTGGGAGTGTCAACTGAGATTACGTGCAGTCTCTAGTGTGGGACTCAAATACACAACCCTCGAGCTGTTCCAGTCAGCTCATAGGTTCTTTGAACATAATATTTTTCACTATTTAGAATTTGAAAAATAGACAAAACATTTTTTTGTTTTACATATGGGCCAAAGCATGGGAGATAACATGGCAAACTCTCCTGCTATGGTGCCCATTGCATCCTGGGGGAAGATACGCCATGCATGTTGCTGAGGCATTATTTACAGTTATGGTTAAGTATCATTCATTGGTGCTTCGTCTTTCAGAGCACACTGTGAATGTCAGGCTGCATTCACTCTTGGTTTGACATCAAACATACAACACAGAAACCGGCCCAGCCATCTATGCTTTTCAGGCTCCGCAGAAGTCTCTTCCAGTCTATTTCATTGAACTTTCAGCAGAGCCTTCTATTTGTTTCTCCATGTGTTTATCTAGCTTCTGTTTGAATATATCAATGCTATTCACCTCAACCACTCCCTGTGGTAATGAATTCCAAATATTCTCACCATTCTCTGAGTAAAGAAATTTTTCCTGAATTCCTGATTGTTTTTATTAGTGACTATCTTATATTTATAGCCCCTAGTTGTGGACTCCAACACAAAAGATGTGCGAGTTGGGTTGATTTGGCCATGCTAAATTGCCCCTTAGTGTCCCGGGATGTGTAGGTTAGAGGGATTAGCAGGGCAAATATGTGGCGTTACAGGGTTCGGGGTGGGTAGGCTTGTTGTCAGTGCAGATTCGATGGGCCAAATGGCCTCCTTCTGCACAGTAGGGTTTTTATGATTTCTATCATCTTTCACGCGTCTACCACGTCAAATTCCCTCATAGTTTCAAAGACCAATGTGAAGGTCACCTTTCAATATTCTCTTTTCCAGAGAAACGTAACACAGCCTGTTCCATCATTGCTGATGTTTCCCGCCTCTCAGGCTGATGTTATTCTTGTAAAGTTGCTCATTCCTCTTGAGGTCGCCAGCTGAGTCAGGTAGCCTACAGATTAGAGATGAGCCACACAGACTTCAAATCCCACCCTGCTAAGTTCATACTTGATTTGATTTATTATTGTCACATGTATTAACATACAGCGAAAAGTATTGTTTCTTGTGTGCTATACAGACAAAGCATACCGTTCATAGAGAAGGAAACGAGCGAGTGCAGAATGTAGTGTTACAGTCATAGTTAGGGTGTAGAGAAAGGTCAACTTAATGCAAGGTAGGTCCATTCAAAAGTCTGACAGCAGCAGGGAAGAAGCTGTTCTTGAGTCGCTTGGTACGTGACCTCAGACTTTTGTATCTTTTTCCCGGAGGAAGAAGGTGGAAGAGAGAATGTCCGGGGTGCGTAGGGTCCTTAATTATGCTGACTGCTTTGCCGAGGCAGCGGGAAGTGTAGACAGAGTCAATGGATGGGAGGCTGGTTTGCGTGATGGATTGGGCTACATTCACGACCCTTTGTAGTTTCTTGTGGTCTTGGGCAGAGCAGGAGCCATACCAAGCTGTGATACAACCAGAAAGAATGCTTTCTATGATGCATCTGTAAAAGTTGGTGAGAGTCGTAGCTGACATACCAAATTTCTTTAGTCTTCTGAGAAAGTAGAGGCATTGGTGAGCTTTATTAACACACGCTTGGCCAGCAGCCCCTACTCCTTGTCGCCTAGGCCCCTCATAGCCTTATCGGGTGCAAAGGTCTAAATCTGTCCAACTGGCTAGAGGAGAGGAAAGTGAAGTTAAGCTTTCAGGAATGCCATTTTTTTAAAAAAGGATCCTGGAAACTCCCAACTTGGGAGCACCTCCACCACACAGTTCAAGAAAGCAGCTTCCCACCACTGTGAGGGATCAGCAATAAATGCTAACTTTGCCAACAATGTCCTCCTGTCTCACCTGTGTGACATTGTGCTCAATCACAGCATAAAGAGTGGTCGCAGTGAGTTCGAGGGGGCTGGGAGGAAATCGCCCTCCATCCATTAGCCTTGCTCAGACAGCTGAGCTCTCTGAAGGCAGATAACCAATATTGCCTTGTTCTGTTTGATTTTCATAGAGGAGCAGTCAAAATGGATACTTTTCTTCCCAGTAGAACATTAAAGATTATATTCCAGTGTTCAAAATCCATTAACTGATTTCACAAACCTTGAACATATTAAGAAACGTGTTAAGAAGATTTGATTTTTGGTACAGTCGTTTTGAGATCCAACCTAATAGGTAAAGAATATTAGGGGATTACCGTCTCTTTCAATCCAATTATTCTGCTACTGATTAAAGACTAGAATGAGTTTATAATAGGATTCGGTTATGATGGGGCCATTAAAGTCCTTGAGGCCTCTGCAAATCCAAATGCGATTTCTATCCCACAAGACAACAGATACTGGAGGAGAGCTGTAATTGTAAGGAGTCAGAATGACTGTTAATACTCATGAAAGGATATTGAGGGAAGGACCTGAAACCAAGGTGGAGTTGAGCTACAGACCAGCTATGATATAACTGAATTGTGGAGCAGATTCAAGGGGTTGAAGTTCCAATTTGTTCCTGGGATTTTGGCATTGCTGACAAGGTCAGTGTGAATACCCTTCGTAGCTGCCCCTTGAGAACACTGTGGTGGTCCTTCATCTTGAACTGCTGCAGATAGTCAAGGTGGTTTCACAATATCACTAGGTTAAGAATCAAACATTTCAGCTTCTTTTAAGGACTTCATTAAAGTTTTTACTTGAATAGTAAGAAGTCTCACAACACCAGGTTAAAGTCCAACAGGTTTATTTGGTAGCACGAGCTTTCGGAGCGCTGCTCTTTCATCAACCACTCATCTGATGAAAGGGCAGCGCTCCGAAAGCATGGTAGCACAGTGGTTAGCACTGCTGCTTCACAGCTCCAGGGACCTGGGTTCGAATCCCGGCTCGGGTCACTGTCTGTGTGGAGTTTGCACATTCTCCCTGTGTCTGCGTGGGTTTGCTCCGGTTTCCTCCCACAGTCCAAAGATGTGCGGGCTAGGTTGATTGGCCATTCTAAATTGCCCCCTAGTGTCCCGGGATGCATAGGTTAGAGGGATTAGTGGGTAAATATGGGGATAGGGCCTGGGTGGGATTGTGGTTGGTGCAGACTCGATGGGCCGAATGGCCTCCTTTCTGCGCTACCAAATAAACCTGTTGGACTTTAACCTGGTGTGAGGCTTCTTACTGTGCCGACCCCAGTCCAATGCCGGCATCTCCACATCATTCTTACTTGAAGGCCTTGTTATCTCCTGAACGCCTGAGCTTGAAGTTGATAGTTCTGTCAGGGTGGCGAACTCTTCCATATTTTAAGGGATTGTTCCTTATTTTGACTGCTTGCTCTGTGTTCGTTAAAACACGCCTTTTGTCCTTAATTTCTAAGACAACCTGTAGGAGACTGAGCCTTTGCTCTTCTGGTCGGTCACCCTCCCCCTCAATCTATTGCTCACCATCCCCTTTCTTTTATGGTCACCCTCTCCCCCCCCCCCCCCCCCACCTCACTCTTACCCTTACCCCTTGCTCTCATGCTCCCCCTCCCCAACTTTCTCTCATAGTTCCCCCAACCCCCTCGGGCTAATGGTCGCCCCACCCTCACTTTCATGGTCAGCTCCCCCATCACCTATTGCCATCCCTGCCCTTGTTTTAATGATCACCATCCCTGCCCTGCCTCACTTCAGGTATCGCATATTTCATGTCATATAAGTTGCTCACTCTGCTTTCAGTCCATGTCTGTGGTTGAACAGAACCAGGATGCATCACTAGCAATCAGCTTAACACCTTGGACCTTACCTGTGTAGAAGGGCCTGCCACTTCTGCAGGAAGCCTGGCGGATGGGAAGTGAGGATGAATCAAACTAGGAGAGGCCGATCACGATGCATGTAGAGTCAGAAGTGAATTCCTGTTACTGCTGCCTCAAAAGAAGTGATTTAAGTGAGTAGAATTTCCATACTTAAAGTCAGAAGTCACACAAATCCTCAGTGAGACAGGCCTGAATCTGGCCCCTCGAAAAGGAACTCATTCAGCTTCCTGAATCTGATACAGCACAGAAACAGGAGGAGGCCATTCAGTCCATTGAGCCTGCTCTGCCATTCAATTAGACCATGGCTGATCATCTGCCTTAATGTCACTTTCCCACACTACCTCCATATCCCATGATGTCAGAATACCAGCAGGTCATTCAGCCTCACCAGTCTGTTACACAGGGACAGGAGGTCATTCAGCCCCTCAAGCATGTTTGTTACACAGGAACCCTTGAAGCTGTTACAGAGGGACAGGAGGAGGCCATTCATATGCTCAAGCCTGTTATGCCATTTAAATGGATAATAGCTGATCTGTACCTTAACTCCATCTACCCACCTTTGTTCCATGACACTTAATATCCTTCCCCAACAAAAAATGAGCAATCTCAATGTTCATATTTTTAATTGAGTCCCCCTAGTCTCAACATTTGTTGAGCAGAGAGTTTCAGATCTTCCCCAGTCTTTGTGTGAACAAATGTTTCCTGGTATCACCCCTGGGTTCAGTGCATGAGCAAAGATAACCTGTCTTTAATAAAAACATAAGCATATAATTCAGCTGTTTGAAGGTCAAGCTGAAAATCAAATGACCAAAGAAAAGGAATTACTGCCACCCTATATCAGTTCTTCTCAATGTCACTATACGGCCTGAGGCTGAATGGAACAGAGGCAGCATCAGTTATACATCTATAATTTTGTCGGAAGCAATCCGGCAATGCACCATGGGGCAGATGTCACTGAAGGTGACCTCTTTGCAACATAACAACATGATACATAATCCTTAATAAAGTCGCTATCTTGTCTCTCCTGCCTATCCCAGGCAGTGATTAATGGTGGCCTCACCAGCTCAGTTAGCTGTTCCTTCATTTCGCCCTGTCTAAACGGGAACAATAAGCCAGGCTTATTAGGTGCTGCTGCATTGCAGCCATACTGCACAGGCGGAGACCTTAACAGGCTGGAGAATGTAGATCAGCAGCAACAGATCCAACAGCAAAATGTGGATCAACGAGCCTGTTTTAGGACAGATTGCCCATTCCAACCTGACGTGCAGGTCCTTGCATCAGGTAGCAACACTGAGTGATCTGGCATCTCCTCATGAGAAAAGGTGTAAGATCCCAAACTACTAAACACAAGCTTTGGTCCAAAGGAACTTTAATGAACCTAAAGAGAGTTGTTTGTTTTTAAATTGCCAGTTGAAGGATGCTGTCATGTTTTCCCTCCAGCAATGAGTTGCATTTATAAAGTGTCTTTAATATGGTAAAACACCCCAAGGTGCTTCACTTGAGTGCTTTCAGACAGAATGTGACATCACCACTTAAAGGGATATTAAGATAATAAAAGTTGGTCAAGGTTTTAAGGAGCGTTTTAAAGGATGACAGAGAGGTAGAGAGATAGTTAACAGTTTAGGGAAAGTATTCCAGAGGTTAGGGCCTCGATAACTGAAGACACACTCGGGAAATATCAAGGCTACAACTTGGGGAATTAAATATTGATGTCTTGAGGAGTGTACATATTACAGAGAAGGAGGTGCTGGAAGTCTTAAAGCGCATCAAGGTAGATAAATCTGCGGGACCTGATGAGGTATATCCCAGGACGTTGTGGGAGGCTAGGGAGGAAATTGCGGGTCCCCAAGCCGAGATATTTGAATCATACCTGAAGATTGGAGAGTGGCAAATGTTGTGCTTTTGTTTAAAAAGGGCTGCAGGGAAAAGCCTGGGAACTACAGGCCAGTGAGTCTCACATCTGTGCGTAACAATTTTAGCGGGTAAATTGTTGGAACGTATTTTGAGAGACAGGATCTACAGGCATTTAGAGACGCAAGGATTGATTCGGGACAGTCAGCATGGCTTTGTGAGTGGAAAATCATGTCTCACAAATTTGATTGAGTTTTTTGAAGGGGTAACCAAGAAGGTAGATGAGGGCAGTGCAGTTGATGTTGTCAACATGGACTTTAGCAAGGCCTTTGACAAGGTACCGCATGGTAGGTTGTTGCATAAGGTTAAGTCACACGGGATCCAGGGCGAGGTATCTAAATGGATACAAAATTGGCTTCTTCACAGAAAGAAGTCTCACAACACCAGGTTAAAGTCCAACAGGTTTATTTGGTAGCAAATACCATAAGCTTTCGGAGTAATGCTCCTTCGTCAGATGGAGTGGTCTCTGTTCTCAAACAGGGCACAGACACAGAAATCAAATTACAGAATACTGATTAGAATGCAAATCTCTACAGCCAGCCAGGTCTTAAATGTACAGACAATGTGGGTGGAGGGAGCATTCAACACAGGTTAAAGAGATGTGTATTGTCTCCAGACAGTACAGCTTGTGAAATTGTGCAAGTCCAGGAGGCAAGCTGTGGGGGTTACTGATAATGTGACATAAATCCAACATCCCGGTTTAGACCGTCCTCATGTGTGCGGAACTTGGCTATCAGTTTCTGCTCAGTGACTCTGCGCTGTCGTGTGTCGTGAAGGCCGCCTTGGAGAACGCTTACCTGAAGATCCAAGGCTGAATGCCCGTGACTGCTGAAGTGCTCCCCCACAGGAAGAGAACAGTCTTGCCTGGTGATTGTCGAGCGGTGTTCATTCATCCGTTGTCGTAGCATCTGCATGGTTTCCCCAATGTACCATGCCTTGGGACATCCTTTCTTGCAGCGTATCAGGTAGACAACGTTGGCCGAGTTGCAAGAGTAGGTACCGTGTACCTGGTAGATGGTGTTCTCACGTGAGATGATGGCATCCGTGTTGATGATCCGGCACGTCTTGCAGAGGTTGCTGTGGCAGGGTTGTGTGGTGTCGTGGTCACTGTTCTCCTGAAGGCTGGGTAGTTTGCTGCGGACAATGGTCTGTTTGAGGTTGCGTGGTTGTTTGAAGGCAAGAAGTGGGGGTGTGGGGATGGCCTTGGCGAGATGTTCGTCTTCATCAATGACATGTTGAAGGCTCCGGTGGAGATGCCGTAGCTTCTCCGCTCCGGGGAAGTACTGGACGACGAAGGGTACTCTGTAAGACGTGCCGAGACTTCTTACTGTGCTTACCCCAGTCCAACGCCGGCATCTCCACATCATTCTTCACAGAAGCCAGAGGGTGGTTGCAGAGAGTTGTTTTACAAACTGGAGGCCAGTGACCAGCGGTGTGCCTCAGGGATCAGTGCTGGGTCCACTGTTATTTGTCATTTATATTAATGATTTGGATGAGAATATAGGGGGCATGGTTAGTAAGTTTGCAGATGACACTAAGATTGGTGGCATGGTGGACAGTGAGGAAGGTTATCTCCAATTGCAATGGGATCTTGATCAATTGGGCCAGTGGGTAAATGTTCATAGCTCCTTGAAAATGGAGTCACAGGTGGACAGAGTGGTGAAGAAGGCATTCAGCATGCTTGGTTTCATCGGTCAGAACATTGAAAACAGGAGTTGGGATGTCTTGTTGAAGTTGTACAAGACATTGGTAAGGCCACACTTGGAGTACTGTGTGCAATTCTGGTCACCCTATTATAGAAAGGATATTATTAAACTAGAAAGAGTGCAGAAAAGATTTACTAGGATGCTACCGGGACTTGATGGATTGAGTTATAAGGAGGCTGAATAGACTGGGTCTTTTTTCTCTGGAGCATAGGAGGCTGAGGGGTGACCTTACAGAGCTCTATAAAATAATTAGGGGCATAGACAAGGTAGATAGTCAATATCTTTTCCCAAAGCTAGGGGAGTCTAAAACGAGAGGGCATAGGTTTAAGGTGAGAGGGGAAAGATACAATAGTGTCCAGAGGGGCAATTTTTTCACACAGAGGGTGATGAGTGTCTGGAACAAGCTGCCAGAGGTAGTAGTAGCGGCGGGTACAATTTTGTCTTTTAAAAAGCATTTAGTTACATGGGTACGATGGGTATAGAGGGATATGGGGCAAACGCGGGCAATTGGGATTAGCTTCGGGGTTTTAAAAAAAAATAAGGGTGGCATGGACAAGTTGGGCCGAAGGGCCTGTTTCCATGCTGTAGACCTCTATGACTCTATGATGCCAGAACTGGAGGGAGGCAAATAACTCAAAAGGGTTGCAGGGCTGGAGGAGATGGGTAGAGAGGACAGGAGAAAATTGAACACGAGGAGGATATGTCCGAAGAACAGAGTCCAAAGATGTATGGGTTAGGTTGATTGACCATGCTAAATTGTCCCTTTGTGCCCCAAGATGTGTAGGTTAAGGGGATTAGCAGGGTAAATACGTTGGGTTATGGGGATAGGGGATGGATGGGATTGTTGTCGGTGCAGGCTCGATAGGCTGAATGGCCTCCTTCTGCACTGTAGAGATTCTATGATATTACAACTGAGGCAGTATCGTACTTGAAGGCATTGTAGGCAGATGTTGCACCATTGCTTTGGTGAAGTTGGCACAGTGAGAAGTCTCACAACACCAGGTTAAAGTCCAACAGGTTTACTTGGAATCACGAGCTTTCAGAGGTGACTCACCTGATGAAGGAGCAGCACTCCGAAAGCTCGTGATTCCAGATAAACCTGTTGGACTTTAACCTGGTGTTGTGAGACTTCTTACCGTGCCCAGTTCAATGCCGGCATCTCCACCTTTTGGTGAAGTTGGCTGAGGATTATAAATTATTTGCTATACATCTGTGGAGAACTCCACAGTTAAAAAACAAAATGTTGAGGCAGCTGGAATTCTGAAATAAAAACTGAAAAGGGTGGCACGATGGTTAACACTGCTGCCTCACAGTGCCAGCGACCTGAGTTCAATTCCAGCCTCAGGTGAATGTGTGGAGTTTGCACGTTCTCTCTGTGTGGGTTTTTTTTCCTCCTCCTGCACTGTAGGGATTCGAATGCTGGTAATATGCCACATCCATAGAAAAAGAAATGAAGTTCACTTTTCAGATGTGATCTCATCTGAACTCCTGTTGAGTATTTTCCAGCATTTTGTTCCAAAAATATCAAAAAACTGGGAACAGGGCACAGTGGTTAGCACTGCTGCCTCAAAGCGCCAGGGTTCAATTCAGGCTTTGGGCCACTGTCAGTGTGGAGTTTGCACGTTCTCCCCGTGTCTGCGTGGGTTTCCTCCAGCTGCGACAGTTTCCTCCCACACTCCAAAGATGTGTGGGTTAGGCTGATAGACCATGCTAAATTCCCCTCAGTGTCAGGGGGATGAGCAGGATAAATATGTGGGGTTGAGGGGATGGAGCCTGGGTGAAATTGTTGTGGGTGCAGACTCGATGGGCCAAATGGCCTCCTTCTGCACTGTAGGGTTTCTCTGATACTGAGAAAACTTGTATTTCCATCTTGCCATTCACAACCTCAGGAGGTCCAAAGTGCTTCATAACCAAGAACTTTATGAAGTGCAGTCACTCTTACTCTTACGGGGAGTGCAGCAGCGAATTCTCATGCAAGCAGTTCCCATGAGCTGAGGTGTGAACATGATTACAAAGAACAAAGAAAATTACAGCACAGGAACAGGCCCTTCAGCCCTCCAGGCTTGCACCAACCATGTTGTCCGACTTAACTAAAACCCCCGACCCGTCCGGGGACCATATCCCTCTATTCCCATCCTATTCATGTACTTGTCAAGACACCCCTTAAAAAATCACTATCATATCTGCTTTCCACTACCTCCCCCAGCAGCAAGTTCCAGGCACCCACCACTCTCTGTATAAAAAACTTGCCTCATACATCTCCTTTAAACCTTGCCCTTCGCACTTTAAACCTCTGCCCCCTAGTAATTGACTCATCCACCCTGGGAAAAAGCTTCTGACTATCCACTCTGTCCATGCCTCTCATAATCTTGTAGACGTCTATCAGGTCTCCCTTCAACCTCCGTCACTCCAGTGAGAACAAACCAAGTTTCTCCAACCTCTCCTCATAGCTAATGCTCTTCATACCAGGCAACATCCTGGTAAATCTTTTCTGTACCCTCTCCAAAGCCTCCACAACCTTCTGGTAATGTGGCAACCAGAATTGAACATTATATTCCAAGTGCGGCCTAACTAAGGTTCTATAAAGCTGCAACATGACTTGCCAATTTTTAAACTCAATACTCCGGCCGATGAAGGCAAGCATGCCGTATGCCTTCTTGACTACCTTCTCCACCTGCGATCAGATATTCTGCAGCAGCAATGTTGGTTAAGGGATAAATATTGTCCCAGACACTCTCCTGAAACTCTTTCAGTGGTAAATCGTGGGATCGTGAGGAAACAGGCAAGGTAACAAAAACAGAAAATGCTGGAAAATCTCAGCAGGTCTGACAGCATCTGCAGAGAGAGAATAGAGCTAGTGTTTTCGAGTCTGGATGACCCTCCGTCAGAGCTCGGCAGACAAGGCCCTCGGTTTGACGTCTCATCCAAAAGACGGTGTTGCCAACAGCGTGGCATTCTGCCAGCACTGCACCTCGAGGGTCAGCCTGGATTGTGGAAACGGAGGCGAGAGATTGAGCGGCAATTGTCCGAATCGGGGGGGAATTTGGAGTGGTGGGGTGGGGGAATAGAAGTTGGCTTACCTTGCTGGCTCTGGTGACATCTTCAGTAACAGGAGGGGACAGGGGAGGGGGGGGGGTTGAGGCGAGGGGAGTGGGAGGGGGGCAAGGGGAGTGGAAGGGGGGCGAGGGGAGCGGAAGGGGGTGAGGGGAGCGGAAGGGAGGCAAGGGGAGCAGAAGGTGAGGCGAGGGGAGAGGAAGGGGGCGAGGGGAGTGGAAGGGGGGGCGAGGGGAGTGGAAGGGGGGGCGAGGGGAGTGGAAGGGGGGGCGAGGGGAATGGAAGGGGGGGGCGAGGGGAATGGAAGGGGGGGCGAGGGGAATGGAAGGGGGGGGCGAGGGGAATGGAAGGGGGGGCGAGGGGAATGGTAGGGGGGGCGAGGGGAATGGAAGGGGGGCGAGGGGAGTGGAAGGGGGGGCGAGGGGAGTGGAAGGGGGGGCGAGGGGAGTGGAAGGGGGGGCGAGAGGAGTGGAAGGGGGGACGAGGGGAGTGGGAGGAGGGCGAGGGAAGTGGAAGGGGGTGTGAGGGGAGTGGAAGGGGGGCAGGAGGAGTGGAGGGGGGCGAGAGGAGTGGAGGGGGGCGAGAGGAGTGGAGGGGGGCGAGGGGAGTGGGGGGGGGCGAGGGGAGTGGGGAGGCGAGGGGAGTGGGGGGGCGAGGGGAGTGGGGGGGCGAGGGGAGTGGGGGGGCGAGGGGAGTGGGGGGGGCGAGGGGAGTGGGGGGGGCGAGGGGAGTGGGGGGGCGAGGGGAGTGGGGGGGCGAAGGGAGTGGTGGGGCGAAGGGAGTGGGGGGGCGAGGGGAGGGGGGGGGCAAGGGGAGTGGGGGGGGTGTGAGGGGAGTGGAAGTGGGGCGAGAGGAGTGGAGGGGTGGCGAGAGGAGTGGAGGGGGCAAGTGGAAGGCGAGGGGAGTGGGGGGGGCGAGGCGAGTGGGGGGCGAGGCGAGTGGGGGGGGCGAGGGGAGTGGGGGCGGCGAGGGGAGTGGGGGCGGCGAGGGGAGTGGGGGCGGCGAGGGGAGTGGGGGCGGCGAGGGGAGTGGGGGCGGCGAGGGGAGTGGGGGCGGCGAGGGGAGTGGGGGGGTCGAGGGGAGTGGGGGTCGAGGGGAGTGGGGGTCGAGGGGAGTGGGGGTCGAGGGGAGTGGGGGGGCGAGGGGAGTGGGGGGGCGAGGGGAGTGGGGGGACGAGGGGAGGGGGGGGCAAGGGGAGTGGGGGGGTGTGAGGGGAGTGGAAGTGGGGCGAGAGGAGTGGAGGGGTGGCGAGAGGAGTGGAGGGGGCAAGTGGAGGGCGAGGGGAGTGGGGGGGGCGAGGCGAGTGGGGGGCGAGGTGAGTGGGGGGGGCGAGGGGAGTGGGGGCGGCGAGGGGAGTGGGGGCGGCGAGGGGAGTGGGGGCGGCGAGGGGAGTGGGGGCGGTGAGGGGAGTGGGGGGGCGAGGGGAGAGGGGGGGCGAGGGGAGTGGGGGTCGAGGGGAGTGGGGGGGGCGAGGGGAGTGGGGGGGGCGAGGGGAGTGGGGGGGGCGAGGGGAGTGGGGGGGCGAGGGGAGTGGGGGGACGAGGGGAGTGGGGGGACGAGGGGAGTGGGGGGGACGAGGGGAGTGGGGGGGACGAGGGGAGTGGGGGCGAGGGGAGTGGGAGGGGGGTAAGGAGAGTGGCGGGTGTGAGGGGAGTAGGGGGTGCGAGGGGAGTGGGAGGAGGGCGAGGGAAGTGGAAGGGGTGTGAAGGGAGTGGAAGGGGGGCGTGAGGAGTGGGGGGGGGCGTGAGGAGTGGGGGGGCGAGGGGGGTGGGGAGGCGAGGGGAGTGGGGAGGCGAGGGGAGTGGGGAGGGCGAGGGGAGTGGGGGGGCGAAGGGAGTGGGGGGCGAGGGGAGTGGGGGGGCGAGGGGAGTGGGGGGGCGAGGGGAGTGGGGGGGCGAGGGGAGTGGGGGGGCGAGGGGAGTGGGGGGGCGAGGGGAGTGGGGGGGCGAGGGGAGTGGGGGGCGAGGGGAGTGGGGGGGCGAGGGGAGTGGAGGGGCGAGGGGAGTGGGGGGGCGAGGGGAGTGGGGGTGTGTGAGGGGAGTGGAAGTGTGGCGAGAGGAGTGGAGGGGTGGCGAGAGGAGTGGAGGGGGCAAGTGGAGGGCGAGGTGAGTGGGGGTGGCGAGGCGAGTGGGGGGGGCGAGGGGAGTGGGGGCGGCGAGGGGAGTGGGGGCAGCGAGGGGAGTGGGGGGGGCGAGGGGAGAGGGGGGGCGAGGGGAGTGGCGGTCGAGGGGAGTGGAGGGGCGAGGGGAGTGGGGGGGTGAGGGGAGTGGAAGGGCGAGGGGAGTGGGGGGGGCGAGGGGAGTGGGGGGGCGAGGGAGTGGGGCGGGCGAGGGGAGTGGGGAGGCGAGGGGAGTGGGGAGGCGAGGGGAGTGGGGGGCGAGGGGAGTGGGGTAAGGAGAGTGGGGGGTGTGAGGGGAGTGGGGGGTGCGAGGAGGATGAGGGAAGTGGAAGGGGGTGTGAGGGGAGTGGAAGGGGGCAAGAGGAGTGGAGGGGAGTGAGAGGAGTGGAGGGGGGCGAGAGGAGTGGAGGGGGGCGAGGGGAGTGGAGGGGGGCGAGGGGAGTGGGGAGGTGAGGGGAGTGGGGGGGGCGAGGGGAGTGGGGGGGGCGAGAGGAGTGGGGGGGGCGAGGGGAGTGGGGGGGGCGAGGGGAGTGGGGGGGGCAAGGGGAGTGGGGGGGCGAGGGGAGTGGGGGGGCGAGGGGAGTGGGGGGGCGAGGGGAGTGGGGGGGGCGAGGGGAGTGGGGGGGGCGAGGGGAGTGGGGGGGGCGAGGGGAGTGGGGGGGGCGAGGGGAGTGGGGGGGCGAGGGGAGTGGGGTGGGCGAGGGGAGTGGGGGGGAGTGAGGGGAGTGGGGGGGCGAGGGGAGTGGGGGGGTGAGGGGTGTGGGAGGGGCGTAAGGAGAGTGGGGGGGTGAGGGGTGCGAGGGGAGTGGGAGGAGGGCAACGGAAGTGGGGGCAAGGGGAGTGGGAGGCAAGGGGAGTGGGAGGGGAGGGCGAGGAGAGTGGGGGGCGAGGGGGGGAGTGGGGGCGAAGGGAGGAGTGGGAGGGGGCAAGGGGAGGAGTGGGAGGGGGCGAGGGGAGTGGGTGGTGCGAGGGGTGATGGGAGTGGGAGGGGAGGGTGAGGGGAGTGGGGAGGGTGAGGGGAGTGGGGGGGCAAGGGGAGTGGGGGGGCGAGTGAAGTGGAGGCGAGGGGAGTGGGGGGGGCGAGGGTAGTGGGGGGGTGAGGGGAGTGGGAGGTGAGTGTGTGGGGAGTGGGAGGTGAGTGCGTGGGGAGTGGGAGGGGAGTGGGAGGGGAGGGCGAGGGGGGGTGAGGGGAGTGGGGGACGAGAGGAGTGGGAGGGGTGAAAAGGGGAGTGGGAGGGGGGATGAGGGGAGTGGGGGGGTGAAGGAAGTGAAAGGGGGCAAGGGGAGTGAAAGGGGGGCGAGGGGAGTGGAGGGGCGTGTGGGGAGTAGAGGGGGTGCCAGAGGAGTATGAGGGGAGTGGAGGGGGGGGGGGTGAGGGGAGTGGAGGGGGGGGGTGTGGGGAGTGGAGGGGGTGCCAGAGGAGTATGAGGGGAGTGGAGGGGGCGTGAGGGGGGCTACAAGAGGGGAGGGTCACGGGGGAGGTGGGGGCAGTTGGGGTCACGTGGCCGGGCTACTCGAGCGCGGAATTTGAATTTCCTGCACCAACCGCCACCTGGGCTGCGCGTGCGCGGCGGAGTTCCCGCCAAAACCTCCTGAGCCCCGCGGGGGGAAGAGAGAAAACCCTCTGAATCCTCACCTCCTCCTGCCCAAATCTGGGATAACCTTTACAATGGCCACCCCCTCCCCAACCGGAGCTGAATATCTGGACTGAACATCTGATCTGGCGGGGCGGAGGGGGTTTATTTCAAAGCAAAAGAGCCGGTTGTCATGGGAAACGGGCCTAGTCGCTCAGGTTTCGCTCAGAGCCGGGATCCAAAATACATTGGCCTCCCTCCATCAGAAAATCAGTCACTGTGCCTGAGAGAGAAAGGCAGCCTGGCCAGGCAGAAAGAAACTGCTGCCTGCTTGGAGCTTGGTAATGGAGGTGAGCAGAGAGGGATGTGGAGCAGTAATGAAGCTGCAGATGATGAAGTGTCCTGAGATCCTCCTGCTGCTGCTGCTGTCTCTCAGAGATATCACCTTCCCTGCAATACTTGCTCCAGTCTGATTTATGGGAGGCTTGCAATCTGATTTCTGCCAGGCAGCACTGGCCAATGCAGATAATTGGCTCAACATTAATGGCCTTGCACCACCATCACCACCAACCAGTTCAGCGTCTAACTGAGACCAGCAATAATAGATTGGAAGCTGCGCCTTTCTCATTGTGTGCCCCTGCAAGGTTGTGTTAAATAAGGCAACCTGAATTGATGTGTGGAGCCTGAATGAACAGCAAAGGGTAAGCTGAAATCTGAAGAGTTTGGAGCATTCGGTTAACGAGTGAGTGTGCCCACATCCTTGATGGATGTTTTTGCCCGCTCAACTATATTTATGACCTTTTTATGTCATATGACTCCTTCATAAATCATGCTGCCGGTCTAATTAAATGTTGCCTCCTCGTGACTTCTCCATTTGAAATCTGAGGAAACTAATCCAATCAGCAAGAAACAGAGCAACACAGCCATCAATTAGTGTATTTTAGTCATTACTTGTCTCAGTTCAATCCGTGTATTGAGATACCAGACAATCAGTCCCTTTGTCTGAACTGTATTTTTTGTAGATCAGACATAATTTAGCAGAAAATGTTTCGACAGTATGGGACATTTCACATTATCAATGGCTTGGGTCAGCCTAAGATCAACTGGTTTGAAAGTGATCTTTTCCATCTGGTCACAAGCTGAACTTAAAGAAAGACATATTTCTATCGGGCCTTTCAGAGCCTCAACACATCACAGGCACTTTGAACTGTTGTGATATATAGGAAACACAGCAAATTATTTCTGAAAAGCAAGATTCCACAAACAGGATTGTTGATAATGACCTGACATTGGTTGAAGGACAAATATTGGTCAGGACTCCCCTGTTCCCCAAATTTGTGACATAGTATATTTTAAATCCATCTGAAAGATAGCGCTTTTGACAGTGCAAGCAGTGCACAAGCTTTGGAACTGTCAGTTGCACCCGGCGCTTAGGTGCCTTGGAGTGGCAATTTAAACCCTAGCCTCTGGTTTAGCGTTGGGAGTGCCAGCCACTGAACAATGTCTGCCATCTAATTGCTTTAATTTGTTAGGTGGTCTCAATGTAAAAGACCTTTTAATGACCCCAGGGTTCTTGAATGAAGCAGGCTCACTGAAGAAAGAGCTGGGATGTGAGGGGCATCTCCAAAGTTGGACCTCAACATAGAAATCATAGAAACCCTACAGTGCAGAAGGACGCCATTCGGCCCATCGAGTCTGCACCGATCACAATCCCACCCAGCCCCTACCCCCACATATTTACCCGCTAATCCCTCTAACCTACACATCCCAGGACTCTAAGGGGCAATTTTTAACCTGGCCAATCAACCTAACCCGCACATCTTTGGACTGTGGGAGGAAACCGGAGCACCCGGAGGAAACCCACGCAGACACGAGGAGAATGTGCAAACTCCACACAGACAGTGACCCGAGCCGGGAATCGAACCCGGGACCCTGGAGCTGTGAAGCAGCAGTGCTAACCACTGTGCTACCGTGCCGCCCATTCCAGGAAGATGCAGGCAGAGGGAAAACCCATGCCTCCAATTGTGCAACCCTCTGGTCGATCACTTTCTCTCTAATCCCATAACATCCATCTAATTCCATGCCTCTCCTATCTCAGCCTATTATTCCAGTTCCTTAACTCTGCCACCATAGCCCACTTCCCTGGTCCCGTAACCCTTCCATTGAATTCTATTCCTTTATTCCTTAACTCGCCCATCGACATCCATGCTACAGTACTGTCACCCTTCACCAAAGCCCATCCATCTTGTCTCATAACCCTGCCAACAAAGTTCATTCCTGTCATCGCCTAAACTTTCCTATCAAAGCCCAGTCCCTCACCTTATGCTATCCAGGTTAGGCTCAGCAAGGAGATTCCATCATACAAACCTACACTATATTATTTGGCCTATATTTCACATATGTCCAGTTGTTATAATTTTTCAGAGCTGTTTCTCAATGACTGACAACTTTTTCAGTTTGGTGGGACCAGAGAGCTCATACAAAATGTTGCTGCCCGTATCCTAACTTGCACCAAGTCCCCATTCACCCTCCACCCCTATGCTCACTGACTTGCATCTCAAATGCCACAAAATTAAAAATTTTCATCCCTGTTTTCATGGCCTTTCCCCTCCCTCTGTCTGTCATCTCCTCCAGCCCCAAAAAGCCCTGAGATCTCTGACCTCCAGTTCTAATCTCATGTCCGTTCCAAATTTTAATCATACTGTGCCTTCAACTGCCTGGGCCCTCCAAGCATTGGAATTCCCTCCCTAAAGCTCCCCACCTCCAACCTGGCCTCCTTAAAATCGATCTCTGTGCCTAAGGTTTGGTCACCTGCCTTAATGTCTCTTTCTTTGGCATAGTGTTTGATAATCGCTCTTGTGAAACACCTTTAAATGTTTTACTACACTTGAGGTGCTGTATAAATGCAAGCACTCTGTTCTCTGCATCCAGTGTTCAGATGGTCAGAAGCAGCAAAGATGAGGCTTGCATTGATCGAAGGGGAGTAGGATTCCCACCTCCTGTTCTTTAGCCTCAAGCTCACAACATTGATGAGTGTTTATTATTTTTGTATCCACTCAGCCATAGGATCACTGGGTACCAGTGACAGATAGCTGTAATGGTGTAACTAGGCCCTTCTGCATATTGCGAGACTGCAATCGTTACACTTCATTGTGACTGCAGAGCTGATTGAAAGTCACCGCCTCGGGGTGTAATATAACTAGTTTTATACCAAACAACAGTGTGTCAAATCGACTCCCATCAATCTTCCTCTGTGAGATTCAAGTCTCCCTGAATTTCATAAGGACATGAGGAGGCCATTCAGCCTTTTGAACCTATTCACCACCATTCAGTTAGATGATGGTTAGTTTGTACCTGAACTCCACACACTTGTCTTGGTTCCAGAACCCTTAACCATATCTATTGATCTCAGGTTAAATTTTCAGTTGCCTCTCCCATCGTCAGCAGCATTTTTAGGGGAGACAGTTCCAGATTTTCACTTACGTTTGCGTGGAGAACTGCTTCCTGACATCACCCCGTCACGTCCCTAAACCTTAAATTTAATGTTACATTCCCTTATTCCGGACTCCACGGTGGAGAAAATGGCCTCCCTCTATCTCCTCCATCTGCTCTTTTGACTTGCTCTTAAACACCTTGTTCTTGTCAACCCTTTATCCTCAAGGGAATAAAAGCCTAGTTTGTGTTGATGCTTTCATCTTGGCTTCAGTGGTTTGAAATTTAGATGTATGTCTGTCTTGTTGGGGAATAGAGGGCAATGCTGAAACGGTCTCTTGTTTGAGCCCCTGCCCCATTGTGCCTTTTTTCATCACTATCTTCCTCCCTCTGCCCTCTATTCTACCACACCATCTACTCACCCACCCGCTCCGCTTTTCCGCCACCTCCCATTCCGTGCTCCCTGCCATCTGTATGTCAGCAGTCCAGACTATGGAGGGCACAATGCATACCCACCTTGATTTGAGAACAGGGAGAGAGGGTAGTGAAATAGAGGGGGAAGGCACTGGCACAAATTGTCCAATAGCCCACTGTCACAGGGAATGGGGCACAGCCCTAAATAAGTGGGCTGAGTGCAGTATTCCATCTGCCTTGAAGATGGATTCTCCTTTCATTCCGCCATTTCCCAATGTCCCATCCCATCCATCTCTCCATGTGTGAATGGTCCAGACTGTGAGAGACTCAATGCATGTCTCACATGGATTGAGGGGTGGAGGGGCGAAGGCTGGATCTTTTGAGATGGGAGTAGATTACTGGAATCATTTACTGTTCTTCCCTCGGAAGCATCTCAGACGGCCAGGGCCGATTGTCTTTGTGTGCTCACCAGACAGCTGTTATTTTCAAGTGTTATGATCGATGGTCAGCCGTGACTCATTAGGAAGTCTTCTCACCTGTCAGACGGTCTTGGGTTCAAGTTGCGCTCCAGAAACCGAGTGCCAAAATCAAAGCTAACACCCAAGTGCAGTCATGAGGAAATGTTGCACTGTTGAAGGTGCTGTCCTTTGGCTGAGCCGAGGCTCTGTCTGCCCTCTCAGGTGTATTCAAAAGATTCCATGGCATAATTTCGAAGAAGAGCCAGGAGAGTTGTCCCTGCTGTCCTGGCCAATACACATACCTCAATCAACACCACAGAAAATATATGGGCTGATTCTCCCAAAAAAATTCTAAGTGTTGAATTTGCGTGAAAACTGGAGTAAATCACGCTGGTTTTTTCAGTGGGAGTTTCAAAATGAATCTCCCACTCTGTGTATTGCAGAGTGCACGAGCGTGAATCACTCCAGTAACCAGTGGGCGGGGTTTATTCCCGCTGGAGAGGCCAGCAGCATAGCGCTGAGAGGGCCATTGTGCATGCACTGATCTTGGCGCTGACAGATCGGCACATGCGTGGTGGCCCCTGTCTGCTGGCCTCCCGATCACTGGCCAGCCCCGCATTCTCACCCCCCAAGGCCAAATCGCTGGCCCCCCCATGCATGCCTGGGCCCAGATTCGACCTCCCCTCACAGCCCCCGATCTCCCGCTTCCCCACCCCCGATTTTCCCCCCACCGGCAGTCCCAAGCTCCCCCTCCCCGCAGTGCCATGCGTCTCAGCAGGCTGCCCCCCACCCCGATGACCATCCCCATCACTGGCCTCCCTCCCTCTGTCACTCAGCTCAAATGCAGAGTTGGAGCGGGACCCCCCCACCTCCACAAAGCGCCCCAGAGCCCTGTCCCCATAAGGCCCCACCCATTTGGCACTATCCTGCCAAGATGCCCCTGAGCATTGGTACTTTGCCCCTTGGACAGCGCCAGAGGGGCACAGGCTGGCACTGTCAAGGTGCCAATGATGAGCAGGCATCCCCTACCATCTGACCCTCTGGGGGGACCGGTTCACTCTCGCGGAGTTGGGCCACCATCTCCCCTAAAGTGAGGAACTACTGTAAACCCCGCTGGAGTGAAATACTTCTGGCCGGGAGGGGAGGGGGGGGGCTAGTGGGTGCGGAGAATTTAGTCCTGTGCCCGCTAATTATATTTAAATCACATTTAAAATCTCATTTAAATAATTTATGCAGCTCTGTGCCTATTTCTGGCACAAATGACAACGCCAGAATTCAGGCGTGGGAGAAGTGCTTGGGGATGGGAGAATCATCCCCATAGACTATCTGTTTGCTATGCACAAATTGACTGCTGTGTTTCGGACATTATAACAGTGATTACACTTCAAAGTATTTCATTGGCTTGGGACATTGTGTGAAGTCTGCATGTTTTCCCCGTGTCTGCGTGGGTTTCCTCCGGGTGCTCCAGTTTCCTCCCCAAGTCTGAAAGACGTGCTGGTCAGGTGCATTGGCCATGCTAAATTCGCCCTCAGTGTACCTGATCAGGCGCCGGAGTGTGGTGACTAGGGGATTTTCACAGTAACTTCATTGCAGTGTTAATGTAAGCCGACTTGTGACATTAATAAATAAACTTTAAGTAAGGCAGAAAATAGGTTGAGGAAAGCCTGATTATGACAGGGATTGTTGGTCAGTTACTTGTAAATTGTTCATGTAGGTCTAATGAAATCTTCCAAAGCATTCAAACACATGAGACAACCGCCTTAGGGTGAGTTACTGTGCGAATACATGATACATAACTTTAGCAGCCTTGACCATTGTGCAACAGATAAAAAAATGTGTTCAGCTGAAGAGATTGGAACAAGTGGATTTTTCCCATGTATTGCAGGGTAATGGAGCAGCTGATTAATTGGTGGATTGTTTGACCATCTCTCAGTGCTGCAGCATTGATTTTACAGCAATGCTAACCTTTGACCTCACGAGCTGCTAGATTCTCCACGTTCAATGCAGTGAGTTCTCTGAAGAAGAGAGAGGGAAAAAGAAGAAGATGGGGTCTGCACTGACAAGTGTCTCTTTCATGTCAGCTATGGATCAGTGGGTAACATTCTTGTCTCTGAAACAAAGGCCGTGAGATTTGAGTCTCCCGTCAGACACTTGAGGACATAATCCAGGTCAATGCACCCAGTGCAGTACAGATGGAGGTGACATATTTTAAAGGAGGCATTAATTGAGGTCCTGTCTTCACTCTCAGGTGGCTATAAAGGATCCCAAGGCGCTACTTTGAAAATTAGCATTGGAGTTCTCCTTGGTACACTGGAGGACCTGATCCTCAACCAATATCACTAAAATTTCTGACCTAGTCATTATCATTTATGGGAGCTTTCTGTGTTCAAAATGCTCGCTGCATTTCCTACATCAGTGTCTACATTTCTAAAATCCATCACTGGATGTAAAGCATGTTGGGATGTCCTGAGACCATAAAATACATTTTATGAAGCAAATGCTTTCTTTCTTTCACTCTAACGAGAGGATTGATCAGTATTTGAGGTGAAGGTTTATGGAAGGGTCTGTGTGACTCAAGCCTACTCAGTAACGTAGCGTTGGGAGCACTCAATTTTTCAATCAAACTGGAACGAAGGAAATCTTGCCCACAGTTACAATCCCTTTTGGGTCCAATTGCAGCATTTAAAATATATGTCACAATTTGTTCAGTGATGTGCTTTTGAACACTTGACACACTGCACTACAGATGTTTTCTCAGCAGCTGTAAATTGCTCACAAAGTGCCTGTCCATTTAGCTCCAATCCAGAATCGATGATTGGCCTAAAGGCAGAAGTGGAAGAGTAGTGAAGGTCAAGACTCCATCTGCTCCTAGTGAAACACAAAAACATTTCCCAGTGTCATGTAGGAACATTTGGAACAGGACAAGGATCGAAACAGCTACTTATGAATAGGAGGAGACTCTTCAGCCCTTTGAACCTGTTAGAAATGCTGCTCTGACAAAGGGTCATCCAGACTCGAAACGTTGGCTCTATTCTCTCTCCATGGATGCTGTCGGACCTGCTGAGATTTTCCAGCATTTTCTGTTTTTGTTTCTTATCGTATCTAAGCTCTGTAGTCCTGCTACATTCAGTTGTGAATGATGGTGCACATTTAAACAACTTTCTAGAGGAGGCTCCACAAATATTCCCATCCACAATGATGAGGGAGCCCAGTACATTAGTGCAAATATAAGGATGAAGCATTTGCAACAATCTTCAGAGATGCTGAATGCATGACCCATCTCTGTCTCCTCTGGAGGTCCACAGCATCACAGATGTCAGTCTTCAGCCAATTTGACTCTCTCCACATGATATCAAGAAATGGTTGAAGGCACTGGATACTGCAAAGGCTACGGGCTCTGACAATATTCCTGCAATAGTAATGAAGCCTCCAGAAATTGCCCACCCCTAACCAAGCTGTTCCAGTGCAGCTCCAGGGTTATCCAGGTCCAAATGCATCAAGACCTGGACAATATCCAGGCTTGGGCTGAGAAGTGGCAAATAAAATTCATGCCACACAAGTGTTAGGCAATGACTATCTCCAACAACAGCGAATTTAACCATTGCTCCTTGATATTCAGTCACATTACCACCACTGAATTTCCACTATCAACATCCTGTGGGTACCATTGACTAGAACCTAAATTGGACTACAAGAGCAGGTCAGAGACTAGGAATCCTGCAGTGAGTAACTCACCTCCTGATTCCCAAAAGCATCTTCACCAAGGCGGCAAGGAGTGTGATGGAACACTCCCCACTTGCCTGGATGAGTGCAGCTCCAACAACACTCAAGAAGCTCAACAGCATCGAGGACAAAGCAGCCCCGCTTGATTGACACCTAATCCACATGTTTTCACCCCCTCCATCACCAGCAGGTGGTGGCAGCAGTGCGTATCATCTAGAAGATGCACTGCAAGAACTCACCAAGTCTCCTTAGATAGCACCTTCCCATAGCCGTTACCATCTAGAACAGTGGTTCCCAACCTTTTATCTGTTGGGATATTTTGAGGCGCAACTCTGATATTCTCCAATTGAGCTGCCCTCAAACAAAAACCTTTTATCTCCAAAACCTTATTTTTTAAAAAGCCATGTCAAGGCACCATTTAATGTCACACCAATGGGCAGGAAATAACGTGAGCAATCAAAAAACCTGTTCTTGTTTCTCATTGCACTTAAAAGTGGAATAGTGCATATGGAGCTCAAGAAGGTCCTGTTTGGGCAGCTCCAGCTTACTTGACGAAAAGCTCCAGTAGGTGCTTTGGGCATTTACCCTCCACCAGGTCCCGCGAATAAATTGAGAAGGACACATTTTTAATTTGTGTGTCTAGTACCTGCCATTTATCATCAGTGTGGGAGCACTTTTTTCATTTGCCAGTGCTCGGCTGAGAAAGAAAACTATTGCAAGTTTTTGGTTTTCTGCAAAGCACAAATGTGTGAACTTCGGGTCTGAACATTGACACATCCCAACGCTAAAAAGAATCTTTAGTATTAACCCAGTTGGGATCCCACGACATCTCACCTCAGGGCGGCACGGTAGCACAGTGGTTAGCACTGGGACCTGAGTTCGATTCCCGGCTTGGGTCACTGTCTGTGTGGAGTTTGCACATTCTCCTCGTGTCTGCGTGGGTTTCCTCCGGGTGCTCCGGTTTCCTCCCACAGTCCAAAGATGTGCGGGTTAGGTTGATTGGCCAAGTTAAAAATTGCCCCTTAGTGTCCTGGGATGCGTAGATTAGAGGGATTAGCGGGTAAAATATGTAGGGATATGGGGGGAGGGCCTGGGTGGGATTGCGGTCGGTGCAGACTCGATGGGCCGAATGGCCTCTTTCTGTACTGTAGGGTTTCTATGATTCTTTCTATAACATCATTTTTTAGTGTCAAGATATGTCAATGTCTTTTATGCAGTAGGTCCAACATTACACAGGGGACTAGAAATATCGTGTGCGTGCTACATGCAAGATCCAGTGGATTTTTAGAAAAGCGACAAAAAAATTGGTCAAGTAAACAGAAGACTGAGTGAAGAGCAAAAGTTGTTGGTCAAAAATTAGATCACTTGATGAATAAACGAAGCACCATCCCAAGCAGACATGATTCTGGAACCTTCTCTCACTCTCTTCCAACTCCTTGCCCTGCATCCAACCTCAATAAAAGGTAAAAACAGCTCCCCACCCCCATTTTTTTGAAACCCTTTTTCAAAAGGTTATCACTATAATAATTCACCATGGGGAAAGGCTACAACCAGATAAAAGCACCAGTAGCAGACTGGGCTCCTTCTCGAAAGCTCCATCTCAGGTGCAGGTTCCCCCAGCGCCATTTTGTCTAGGGGATATAAAAACATTTTTCTTATGCTTCTAAGTTGATTTATTGATACAAATCGGGCATAATATAATATGCATGTTTTAAATGGGTGCTTACACATTTTTAAATCAAATAATCGCACGAAAAAAAAAATGGAAAGCCAACAAGTGCCATGAAATCTGTGGTTCGCGCTAGCACATCAAAACAACATTGATCAACTTTTTATCTTACTAATAAAATATTGAGTTTAGCTATCTATAACAAGTAAGCACTCAAAAATCCGTTAGTGGCTGACAAAAGGTATTGTTTTGGTTTTTTTGTACATAGAAATTCATCAGACAGACGTGTCATTAACTACGTCCTACCCGGACATTCCCTTACCGTCTTTCTCCCTGCCCTGCTCAGTGTCCACAGTTTTCCACTGATCAAGCAGTGACCCCTCCTCCTTCAGAGAAATGATAGGCAGGGTGTGATTGACAGGCCATTCCCCTTGACTGGTACCTCGGCCGGCCACTGCACACTTGTACAATGCAGCACACCAGTTGAAAACCACTGATCTAGATGGGCAAGGGCAGCAGATACATGGGAACACCACTATCTGCAAGTTCCCCTCAAGCCACACAGGATCCTGAACATAGAACATAGAACATTACAGCACAGAACAGGCCCTTCGGCCCACGATGTTGTGCCGACCTTCATCTGAAACCAAGATCAAGCTATCCCACTCCCTACCATCCTGGTGTGCTCCATGTGCCTATCCAATAACCGCTTAAATGTTCCTAAAGTGTCTGACTCCACTATCACTGCAGGCAGTCCATTCCACACCCCAACCACTCTCTGCGTGAAGAACCTACCTCTGATATCCTTCCTATATCTCCCACCATGAACCCTATAGTTATGCCCCCTTGTAATAGCTCCATCCACCCGAGGAAATAGTCTTTGAACGTTCACTCGATCTATCCCCTTCATCATTTTATAAACCTCTATTAAGTCTCCCCTCAATCTCCTCCGCTCCAGAGAGAACAGCCCCAGCTCCCTCAACCTTTCCTCATAAGACCGACACTCCAAACCAGGCAGCATCCTGGTAAATCTCCTCTGCACTCTTTCCAGCGCTTCCACATCCTTCTTATAGTGAGGTGACCAGAACTGCACGCAATATTCCAAATGCGGTCTCACCAAGGTCCTGTACAGTTGCAGCATAACCCCACGGCTCTTAAACTCCAACCCCCTGTTAATAAAAGCTAACACACTATATGCCTTCTTCACAGCTCTATCCACTTGAGTGGCAACCTTTATAGATCTGTGGATATGGACCCCAAGATCTCTCTGTTCCTCCACAGTCTTCAGAACCCTACCTTTGACCCTGTAATCCACATTTAAATTAGTCCTACCAAAATGAATCACCTCACATTTATCAGGGTTAAACTCCATTTGCCATTTTTCAGCCCAGCTTTGCATCCTATCTATGTCTCTTTGCAGCCTACAACAGCCCTCCACCTCATCCACTACTCCACCAATCTTGGTGTCATCAGCAAATTTACTGATCCACCCTTCAGCCCCCTCCTCTAAGTCATTAATAAAAATCACAAAGAGCAGAGGACCAAACACCGATCCCTGCGGCACTCCGCTAGCAACCTGCCTCCAGTCCGAAAATTTTCCATCCACCACCACCCTCTGTCTTCGATCAGACAGCCAGTTACCTATCCAATCGGCCAACTTTCCCTCTATCCCACACCTCCTTACTTTCATCATAAGCCGACCATGGGGGACCTTATCAAACGCCTTACTAAAATCCATGTATATGACATCAACCGCCCTACCTTCATCAACACACCTAGTTACCTCCTCAAAAAATTCTATCAAATTTGTGAGGCACGATTTGCCCTTCACAAATCCGTGCTGACTATCCCGGATTAATCCGCATCTTTCTAAATGGTCGTAAATCCCATCCCTAAGGACCTTTTCCATCAATTTACCAACCACCGAAGTCAGACTAACCGGTCTATAATTACCAGGGTCATTTCTATTCCCTTTCTTAAACAGAGGAACAACATTTGCCACTCTCCAGTCCTCTGGCACCATCCCCGTGGACAGCGAGGACCCAAAGATCAAAGCCAAAGGCTCTGCAATCTCATCCCTTGGAAATAAATCAAAGCCAAAGGCTCTGCAATCTCATGACTTGGAAATAAATCACTTCGTTGGGCCTAAACCTTGGAACTCCCTCCCTAACAGCACTGTGGGTGTATCTACACCACATGGACTGCAGCAGTTCAAGAGGCAGCTCACCACCGCTTTCTCACGGGCAGTTAGGGATCGGCAATAAATGCTGGCCTGGCCAGCAACTCCTATGAATGAATATATTAAGAAAGGATGCCATTGGCTCCTCAAGGCTTTTCTGTTATTCATTTAAATAATGGTTGATCTGTATCTCAATCCCTTTAGCTGCCTTTTCTCCATATCTCTTAATACCTTGAAGTCCAAAAAACAATCAATTTCACTTTTAGAATATTTAGTCAATCCCCAACTTCAACACCATTTTTGGGGTGAGTCTTTAAGATTTCCACTGTCTTCTCTGTGAAGAAGTGCTTACCAATTTCCTCCCCAAATGGCTTTGCTTTATCTCAGAGGAAGGAACTCCTCCAACCATTCCCTCTCCCTCAATGTCAACAAAATGAAGGGGATTGTCATCGACTTCAGGAATAGTGGAAAACATGCCCCTGTCTAGATGCCCATATCCAAATCACCAACAATCTGTCCTGGTCCCCCCCATGCCGACATTATAGTTAAAGCCCACTAACGCCTCTACTTTCTCAGAAGACTAAGGAAATTTGGCATGTCAGCCACGACTCACCAACTTTTACAGATGCGCCATAGAAAGCATTCTTTCTGGTTGTATCACAGCTTGGTATGGCTCCTGCTCTGCCCAAGACCGCAAGGAACTACAAAAGATCATGAATGTAGCCCAATCCATCACGCAAACCAGCCTCCCATCCATTGACTCTGTCTATACTTCCCGCTGCCTCGGCAAAACAGCCAGCATAATTAAGGACCCCACGCACCCTGGATATTCTCTCTTCCACCTTCTTCCGGCGGGTAAAAGATACAAAAGACAGATCATGTACCAACCGACTCAAGAACAGCTTCTTCCCAGCTGCCATCAGACTTTTGAATGGACTTACCTTGCATTAAGTTGATCTTTCTCTACACCCCAGAATGTAACACTACATTCTGCACTCTCCTTCTGAATGAAAGGTATGTTTTGTCTGTATAGCGCGCAAGAAACAATACTTTTCGCTATATGTTAATACATGTGACAATAATAAATCAAATCAAATCTACCCTATCAGATCAGCTCTTTAACATTTTGCAAACCTCAATTCGATCGCCCCTCAATCTTCTATACTCAGGTGAATCGTGTTGCTGCTGATATTGGGATCTTGCTGTGTGCAGTTTGCCTGAAGCGTTGTTTGGATCACACTTCAAAATGAATACACGGCATGTTGAACTCTTATTTTTTCTATGGGATGTGATGATTCTTCATCTGCGTTCCCTCATGCACAGAACGTGATTTAGCATCTGGGGTTTGAAACCCAGACGGTCTGTTTACTCATTTGGGCATTATTTGATGTCACAGTCTCACATGGAGCTGCACCTGCCTGTTACTCAGTTAACTCTCGCCCCATCTCAGTTTCTTTAGCACCACCGAGGACAAATCACTCATTCCTGACTTTCCAGAGCAACGCCAGGGGAGATCGATAAGCATTTAAGAAATTATAAGGGGCAGAGAGTTGAGAAAGTTGGGCCTCTTTCAAATGATCTCCAGAAGGTTAGAATTCATCATTCCACAAGTCTGAGAACAAAACAAAATTAAAGTCTGCAGTCATGGCTCAATAAGCTCTCTCCCCAGGGACAGAGGAGTTTTGGCACTCATCGGTCTCAGTCAGGATTGGCTCTTAGTTTCTAGATGTGCTGATCAGCTGTGTTTCATGGGTCATTTTTCTTTTGAAAGATATAATTTTAGACTGAGGCAGCAATACATAAAGCTCTGTAATCTAATCGAACCCCGGTGACTGCAATTTTGTCAAACTATTTAATGACCAGTATCAATTAGAGTAATGAATTCAATTACATTTCTGCTATTCCTGTATATTAGAATGTCAAAATGAGAAATGGCTATCAAAAAACTATATCTCTAGTACCCTAAATCCGTATTGAAACCCAACTCTTTATTCCCTTAACGCCCACAACAAAACCCACCCCTCTATTCCCCCCATATCTCCATCAAAACCTATCCCTTTAATCCACGAACATCCCCATCAAAACCCATCCTTCCAAACACTTAACGTCTCCATCAAAATCCATTCTCCTATTCCTCTGCCAGCAAAGGCCTTTTTGCAAGTACCATAACTCCCACCAAAACCCTCTATTTAACCTTAACTCTTTGTTGTATTTTGAATGACCCCCAGTGTTTCTCTCAAGCCAGCACATCGAAAGACTCAAAACTGTTAATGCTAGTGAGGCCCTCGTGTGTGAGCTGGTTTAAGTACGGACCAAGTGCTGGAAAATGGGATTAAAATAGATAGGCGTTAGGTGGCTGGCACAGACACAACGGGCCAAAGGGCCTTTCTCTGTGCTGTAAAATGCTATGGACAGGATTTTACAGCCTCGCTCGACCCAAGACTGGAAAACCCTGCCTGAGGTCAACGTACATTTCCATTTTCTGTTCCTCCGCTCCAATTCTGTGGCGGGCGGGGCGGTAGAATTCCGGCTGATGACTTTATCCATGACTCTAAGTACAATATTAAGTCTCCATTTCTAAAAATGCCTCAGATTGGACAGATGAAGCATCAGGCATCACCACAAGAGTCTGGGTTGCTGCCCATCTCATCAGTTGCTGCCAGGGCGGACTCTTCAGACTGTCTGTCACTGGCATTTGTGAGCCACCAGGGCCCGATTTTGAATCTGAATCCAGGCCACATTTGTTTAATTTGAGCCAAACAAAACTGAACTCTGAGAGTGCTCTTACCTGTTCTGGGTGCACTCACTGCAAAACAGTGCAAGATTTCAGTTTTAAAGACAGCAAGGAAAGAGGTAGCTGAGCTTCCAGGAGCATCGGGAGAAGGAAAGCTCAAGACAGTTTGCCTTTGACAAGAATCAGGTTCTCTACCCTCACTCACCCTGGTCACCCAGTGACTGCCACATTACTGAAACATCATGAATTTGACTATGGTGAGGATAAACTATTCTGCCTTGTTGTTCTCCACCTGTTTTAAGACTTTAACATAATTGATCACACCACCTTCCTCCAATACCTCTCCACTGTTGTCCAGCTAGGTGGGACTGCCTTTGGCTGGTTCCATTCCAATCTATCCAGCTGTGGAGAGAATCACCTGCAATAGCTTCACTTTATTACTTCTGGTGTCCCCCAGGGATCTATTTCTCATCTACATGTCTGTAACCTCCTCTAATCCTGGCTTCTTGTACATCCCTCTTTCCATCACTCCACCATTGGTTGCTGTGTTTTCAGCTGCCTCACTCCCAGGTTCTGGAAGTCCCTCTGCAAACCTCTCCACCTCTGTCTGTGTGAGTGCATGGCAACATTTTGAAGGTGACACGTTCAGGAGAGGCAAATAAGGGCCAAAAAATAAAAAGGATTTCTTTCTTCTTTGAAAAAAATACACTTTAACAGAGATAGAGTCACAATTCTTGTCCTGAATTTTTTTTCTAAACCCACACAGAGCTGCAGGTTCTGGGGAGGGCAGCACGACGTTTGGGAGTGGGGAGGGGGAAGTTGACTTATTAACATTCAGGCCGCATTCCCACCACAGCATTATCATGAATCAACGGAATAAATGGGGCCTTTCAGAGCGCAGTAATAAGAATTTGATAAATCATCAGACGAAAATTAACCGGATGTCAAAACAATCTCGGGGAAGTGTGATAGATTAGGGGTGATTGCAGCAATTAATCTCACAGTGCAGGCTTGACACAGAAGCAGAGACGGATGAGTTTGCAGCCTAGCAAGGTCAGAGTGTCGAGAGAGAGAGAGGGAGGGGGGAGTGGGGTGGACGGGATGATGGGGGCGGGTGGTGGAGGGGGGAAATAAATCTTGAGTTGGCAAAAAAAGCTAAGCAATGAGAGAGTGCCACAGGAGACTGCGGAATACGCTTACAGGAAAACAAAGGCCGACAGGTCCCAGCTGCTCAGGATGATGAGAGCAGCATTTCCTTGCAGCTCCAACACATATAATGTAGGTCGAGCTTGGGAGTTGAGACGTAAATGGTAACTTGAGCAGGGAAAACAATGTTTGACATTCATGTGCAATTTTACAACAGGATCCTGTACCTCGCAGTAGAAATAAATTAATTTTTTTTCGAGACAGTTCTTTTTTCATCTTTTTTGAACGATCATGCACCAAGTGAATCAGCAGTATTGTTCGAATGAGCAGATCTCTGCTTCAGAAGGAGCGAAAGTTTAAAAAAAAAATTATTTATTAGTGCCACAAGTAGGCTTACATTAACACTGCAATGAAGTTACTGTGGAAATCCCCTAGTTGCCACACTCCGGGGCCTGTTCGGGTTCACTGAGGGAGAATTTAGCATGGTCAATGCACCCTAACCAGCACGTCTTTCAGACTGTGGGAGGAAACCAGATCACCTGGAGGAAACCCACGCAAACACGGGGAGAATGTGTAAACTCCACACAGACAGTGACCCAAGCCAGGAGTCGAACCCGGGTCCCTGATGCTGTGAGGCAGCAGTGCTAACCGCTGTGCCACCGTGTCCCCAAAGTTACCAACTCTGGTTAACTGGTGCTTTAAACACATAATCCGTAACCTGTCACCCCCGACACCCCACCCAGAATAACAGTCTTGCCCTCCCCCTGCAACCATGCAATATTTTTCCAAACAATAAGCAAAAGTATTGAATCAAAAATAATTAAATTTCCCTCATTGGTGCCCTGAAGATTAATCTTCAACTCCGAGAGGTTCCAGAGCAATCTGTAGAGTTAGCAATTCGAGAAAGGAAGCAATGGAAATAACGGGGAGCTTCTGCTCATTCCCCCGAGCCTCAGCGGGGCTCAGAACTAAAATTGTGGGCACAAGATATACCTTATAGGCTTGAACACACTTTGATTCAGAATATTCTGGGGAACGGGGAGTGGGTGTTGAGCTTCATGTTTTCACTTTTGTACTGGCAATTTGTGAGAACATCCAACTTGCATTTCCACAGCCTTTAATGTAGTAAAACATTCTCAGGTGCTTCACAGGGACAAAATGAGACACCACATGATCCCAGCCTCATAAAGGGAAATTCAGGCAGGTGAATAAAAGCCTGGTCAAAGGGGCAGGTTTTAAGTAGGAGAGAGAGTCGGAAAGATGACCTCAGGACATCCCAAAATGTTTTACAACCGATGAAGGACTTTTTGAAGTGTATTCACTGTTATAATGGCGGATCATGGCTACCAATTTACACACAGCAAGTTCCCACAATGACCAGACAATCCATTTTAGTGATGGTCATTGCTGTTTATGGGAGCTTGTTTTGCATCAATTGGTTGTCACGTTTCCAACATTCAAACAGTGACTGCATTTTAAAAGTTCCTTCACTGACTGAACAGCTCTTTGGGACATCCAAACACACTGGAGAAATGCAAGCTCCTTCTTTTTCAAATAAACCATCAAGCTCATGATAATCTTTCGCACCGACAAAACGTCATTCAAGACCGAAAATAATCTGAAAAGGTTAAAGTGATGCTGTCTTTCACTGGAGTTGAGAGTTTAAAGGGCACTGCTCAGAAATCTATGAGGTGCAGAAGGACAGGGCTAGTTCTGAGGAACAGAGAGCAGTGAGAGGAGTTAGACTTGTATTTTCTTATCACCGGTCAAGTGCAAGAAATTAGTGTGAACTTCATTGCAAAACTGTGGATTTTTCCTTCCTGCTGCGTTGCTTCAGGATTTCAATCTTCAAAGGTGACGCTTGCTGTGGCGCCTGCCATTAATCATACTGCCTGCTGAGAACCAATGCCTTCTGAAGTGTGTGTGTGTGGAGGGAAATCTGCAGCCCTCTGATCATTCAGAGAATCTCACAAGCCCACAGATACTGCAAGCTAGTGCTGCCTGTCCATCGTGCAAGGAGATATTTTGTTTTGTGCCCGCTTCTCCTTTGGTTGCTTGTCAATTTCTTAGCTATTGTCCTCAGGCAAGCAGAGAGGGCCAGTGTAGTGATTCAAATATTGTATGTTCAGTAGGTCTGATAAAGCGCTTCTCTATCTCATAAGGTTGAACGTTAAGGCTGCAATGTTATGGCCGTTTACGCCGATGGGATTTTCCCATCCCATTGCAGTGAACGGGGATTTGGCTGTGCGTCAAATTCTCCGACTTCACCGCAGAAAGAGCGTGGCGTGAATGGCCGGTAAGATCGCGCCCTCAGTGTTTACTCATGATGCATAACTATGTACAAATAGACAGGAAATAGCCTATGCTATGAGCTGACTCCATGCTTGCTTCTACACAGGTCTCTGTCCAGTCCATAATTCGAATACTAGGCTGGAGGACATGTCAATAGAGGAACAGTAGCAGACATTTAAGGGGATATTTCAGAATATGAATGATTAAAAGATTAATCAGCACAAAGAAATTTGAGTATGAGAGGAAGATAGCTAGAAATATAAAAACAGATAGCAAGAGTTTCCGAAGGTATTTAAAAATGAAAAGAGTAAGCAAAATGAGTGCTGCCCTCCAGAGAGTGAGAATGGGAGAGTTAATAGTCGATAATAAGGAAAAGGCGGATGAAATGAACAAATATTTTGCTTCTGTCTTCACTATAGAGGATACAAAAATGCATTCCAGTAATATCTGTAAATCAGAAGGTGGGAGAGAGAGAGGAACTTGGTGAAATTACAACCTCTAGGGAAGCGGATCTGAACAAACTGTTGGAACTGTGGGCTGACAAGTCTGGGTCCTCATGGACTTTATTTGAGATTCTTAAAAGAGGTGGCTAATGAGGTTGGTGATGCATTGATGTTAATTTTCCAAAATTCCCTCGATTCTGGAAGAGTTCCATTAGCCTAGAAAGTAGCAAATGTAACAGCTCTATTCAAGGTGGGAGGGAGGTAAAATGCAGGGAGTTATAGGCCAGGTAGCTTGACATCGTGGTGAGGAAGGTGTTAGAATCAACAATTAAGGTGATTATAGCTGGGCATTTAGAAAAAAAATCAAGGTAATCTGGAAAAATCAGCATGCGTTTGTGAAAGAGAAATGGCTGGATTTTCCAGCTATTGATGCCGGTGAGATTTTCTGGTCCCACCAATGGCGCACCCCCGCTGCAGGTTTCCTGGTAGCATGGGGTATAATCAATGGGAAGTCCATTGACACTGGTGGGACCAGAAGATGCTGCCGCCGGCGACAGCACGCCGCCTCCCGCCACAAGAAACACACCGCAGAGAGGCCAGAAAATTCCCCTCCTCACCACATGTTTAACTAATGTATTAGTGTTCTTCGAAGGAGTAACATGTGCTGTGGATAAAAGGGAACCTGGAGACATCATGTACTTATATTTCCAGAAGGCATTTGATAAGGTGCCGCATCAAAGGTTATTGTGGAAAATAAAAGCTCGTGGTGCAGGGGGTAATATATTGGCATGGATAGAAAATGAGCTAGCTGGCAAAAAACCGCGTGTACATCAAGGGGTCTGACTCTGATTGGCAGGATATGGTGAGTAGTCAGTCCTACAGGGACCTATGCTGGGTCTCAACCTTTTACAATTTATATCAATTACTTATTTGAGGAGAATAAAGGGGTGGTAGCTACATTTGCAGACGAGACAAAGATAGATAGGAAAGTATGTTGTGAAGTAGACATAAGAATTTTCAAACAAGATATACAGAGGTTGAATGAGTGAGCAAAAGTCTGGCCGATGGAGCATAATATGGGAAAATGTGAAGTTATGAGGGTCTGGACGGGGAGGGATTTGTAAAATGCACACTGGAAGGTTCTTTGGAACCGTATGTAGATAGCCCAACTGGAGAGGGGGCTATACTGGATCGAGTTCTGGTAAATGAGCCCGGTCAGGTCATCAAAGTTTCGGTAGAGGAGCATGTGGCAAATAGTGACCATAACTCTGTTAACTTTAGAATAGTAATGGACAAGGACGAGTATTGTCCTAAGGGTAGGGTGCTAAATTGGGGGAAGGCTGACTATAGCCGGATTAGGCAGGAATTGGTGGCTGTTGATTGGGAGAGGCTGTTCGGGGGTAAGCCCACATCTGGCATGTGGGAGTCTTTTAAGGAACATTGATAAGGCTGCAGGACAGGCATGTGCCTGTAAAAAAAGGATAGAAAAGGTAGGATTCCAGAGCCGTGGATAACCAGGGAAATTGAAGATCTGATCAACAAGAAAAGAGAGGCGTACGTTAGGTCCAGGCAACTGAAAACAGATGGACCTCTGGAGGAATACAGAGAGAGTAGGAAAGAATTCAAACGGGGAGTTAGAAGGGCAAAAAGAGGTCACGAAATGTTCTGGGCAGACAGGATTAAGGAGAACCCTAAGGCATTTTATTCAAATGTTAGGAACAAAAGAGTTGTCAGGGAAAAAGTCGGACCTCTCAGGGACAAAGGAGGGGAATTATGCTTAGAACCCATGGGAATAGGGGAGATCCTAAATGAATACTTTGCATCGGTATTCACAAAGGAGAGGGACTTGTTGACTGGGAGTGTCTCAGAGGGAGGTATTGACCGGTTAGAGAGAATCTCCATTACAAGGGAGGAAGTGTTAGGTTTTCTAGGTCACATTAAAACTGACAAATCCCCAGGGCCTGATGGCATCTATCCTAGATTGCTCAGGGAGACGAGAGATGTAATTGCTGGGCCTCTGACGGAAATCTTTGTCTCTTCATTGGACACAGGTGAGGTCCCTGAGGATTGGAGGATAGCAAATGTGGTATTGTTATTTAAGAAGGGTAGCAGGGATAACCCGGGTAATTATAGGCCAGTGAGCTTGACGTCCGTGGTAGGGACGTTGGTGGAGAGGATTCTTAGAGACAGGATGTATGCGCATTTAGAACGGAACAATCTCATTAGTGACAGACAGCATGGTTTTGTAAGAGGGAGGTGGTGCCTTACAAATTTGGTGGAGTTTTTTGAGGAAGTGACAAAAACGGTTGACGAAGGAAGGACCGTGGATGTCGTCTATATGGATTTCAGTAAGGCATTTGATAAAGTCCCTCATGGCAGGTTGGTTAAGAAGGTGAAGGCTCATAGGATACAAGGAGAGGTGGCTAGATGGGTAGAAAACTGGCTTGGCCACAGGAGACAGAGGGAAGCAGTCGAAGGGTCTTTTTCCAGCTGGAGGTCTGTGACCAGTGGTGTTCCGCAGGACTCTGTACTGGGACCTCTGCGATTTGTGATAGAGATAAATGATTTGGAAGAAGGTGTAACTGGTGTTATCAGCAAGTTTGCGGACTTGCGGATATCGATGAACATTGTCGGACAATTCAGCAGGATATAGATAGGCTGGAAAATTGGGCGGAGAAATGGCAGATGGAATTTAATCCAGATAAATGTGAAGTGAGTGGCATTTTGGAAGAACTAATGTAGGGGGGGAGTTATACAATAAATGGCAGAGCCATCAAGAGTATAGAAACACAGAGGGACCTAGGTGTGCAAGTCCACAAATCCTTGAAGGTGGCAGCACAGGTGGAGAAGGTGGTGAAGAAGGCATATGGTATGCTTGCCTTTATAGGACGGGGTATAGAGTATAAAAGCTGGAGTCTGATGTTGCAGCTGTATAGAGTGCTGGTTAGGCCACATTTGGAGTACTGCATCCAGTTCTGGTCGCCGCACTACCAGAAGGATGTGGAGGCTTTAGAGAGAGTGCAGAGAAGGTTTACCAGGATGTTGCCTGGTTTGGAGGGTCTTAGCTATGAGGAGAGACTGGGTAAACTGGAGTTGTTCTCCCTGGAAAGACGGAGAATGAGGGGAGACCTAATAGAGATGTACAAAATTATGAAGGGTATAGGTAGGGTGAGCAGTGGGAAGCTTTTTCCCAGGTCGGAGGTGACGATCACGAGGGGTCGTGGGCTCAAGGTGAGAGGGGTGAGGTATAACTCAGATATCAGAGGGATGTTTTTTACACAGAGAGTGGTGGGGGCCTGGAATGTGCTGCCAAGTAGGGTGGTGGAGGCAGACACGCTGGCATCGTTTAAAACTTACCTGGATAGTCACATGAGCAGTCTGGGAATGGAGGGATACAAGCGAATGGTCTAGTTGGACCAAGGAGCGGCACAGGCCTGGAGGGCCGAAGGGCCTGTTTCCTGTACTGTACTGTTCTTTGTTCTTTTGTTCTTTGTTCTTCACTTTGACAGGAAGACGAAAAAAGCAGAGTAATACTTAAACAGAGAATGACTGCAGAATTCTAAGGTGCAGAGTGATCGAGATGTTCGAGTACATGAGTCACAAAATGTTAGTATGCAGATACAGCATGTAATCAAGAAGGCTAATGGAATGCTGTCCTCTATTAAAAGAGGAATTGAACATAAAATTAAGGATGTTATGTTTCAGTTATGCAGGTCATTGGTGAGACCGCATCTTGAATACTGTGTGCAGTTTTGGTCTCCTTATTTAAGGAAGGAAATAAATAAATTGGGGATAGTTCAGAGGGCGTTTACTGGATTGATACTGGAATGAGCGGGTTGTCTTATGAGGAAAGGCTGGACAGAGTGGGCTTATTTCCACTGGAGTTTAGAAGAGTCAGGGCTGACATGATTGAAGTATATAAGATCCCGAATGGTCTTGACAAGGTGGACATGGAAAGGATGTTTCCTGTTATGGGTGAGTCCAGAACTAGAGGGCACTGTTTTAAAATCAGGGGTCACAATTTTAGGACAGAGATGAAATGAAAAGTTTTGTCTGAGGATTGTGCAACTCTTGAACTCTCCGCCTCAGAAAGCAGAGAAAGCAGAGTTATTGGATATTTTTTGGCAGAAGAAGTTTGATTCTTGTTAGGCAAGGAAAAAAAAGTTATCAGAGATATTGAGCAAATTGTTGGGTCTGCAGGCTGACAAATCCCCTGGTCCAGATGGACTTCACCTGATATCTTGAACAAAGATAGTTGGTGCATTAATTTTCCAAAATTCCCCAGTTTCAGGGAAGATCCCATTGGATTGAAAGAGAGCAAATGTAACTCCTTTATTAAGAAAGGGAGAGGGACAGAAAGTAGGAGGCCAGCTAGCCTCATCTCTGTTACAGGGAAAATGTTAGAAGCCATTATTAACGATGTTATAGCAGGGCATTTAGAGAAACCTCAAGGCAATTGGGCAGCGTCAGCATGGTTTTATGAAGAGAAATCGTGTTTAATCAATTTATTGGAGTTCTTTGAAAGAGTCATGTGCTGTGGATAAAGGGGAACTGGTGGAAGTATTGTACTTCGATTTCCAGAAGGCATTTGACAAGATGTTACATCAAAGGTTATTGCGGAAAATAAAAGCTCGTGGTGTAACATGTTAGCATGGATAGAAGATTGGCTAGCTAACAGGATGTGGAGATGCCGGCGTTGGACTGGGGTAAACACAGTAAGAAGTTTAACAACACCAGGTTAAAGTCCAACAGGTTTATTTGGTAGCAAAAGCCACACAAGCTTTCGGAGCTCTAAGCCCCTTCTTCAGGTGAGTGGGAATTCTGTTCACAAACAGAGCTTATAAAGACACAGACTCAATTTACATGAATAATGGTTGGAATGCGAATAGTTACAACTAATCAAGTCTTTAAGAAACAAAACAATGTGAGTGGAGAGAGCATCAAGACAGGCTAAAAAGATGTGTATTGTCTCCAGACAAGACAGCCAGTTTCACTGTGGCTTTTGCTACCAAATAAACCTGTTGGACTTTAACCTGGTGTTGTTAAACTTCTTACTGTAGCTAACAGGAAGCAGAGAGTAGGTATAAATGGGTTGTTTTCTTTTTGCAAGGATGTAATGGGTGGAGTCCCACAGGTGTTGGTGCTGGGGCCTCAACATTTTCCAATTTACAATCATGACTTTGATGAATAGATTGAAGGCATGGTTGCCATATTTGCTGACGACACAAAGTTAGCCAGGAAAATACAATTATTCCTACGAAACTCATCTCCAAACTCCGTGGCCTGGGCCTTGGCTCCTCCCTCTACAACTGGATCCTGAACTTCCTAACCCACAGACCACAATCGTGGGCGTTACAGATAGTGTGACATGAACCCAAGATCCCGGTTGAGGCCTCATGTGTGCGGACGGCCAAGTTACTATTTGTAACTCCCACGACTTGCCTGGATTTGCAAAATCTCACTAACTGTCCTGGCTGGAGACAATTCACACCTCTTTAACCTGTGCTTCACCCTCTCCCCACTCACATTGTCTGCATCTGTAAAGACTTGATTACCTGTTAAGACTTGCATTCCAACCATTATCTTGTAATTGAGTTTGTGTCTATATATGTCCTGTTTGTGAACTGAACTCTTCACTCACCTGATGAAGGGTCAATGCTCCGAAGGCTCGTGCTACCAAATAATTATTGGCAGAGGGATTGAGTTTCAGAGCCATGAGGTCATGTTGCAGCTGTACAAAACTTTGGTGCGGCCGCACTTGGAGTATTGCGTACAGTTCTGGTCGCCGCATTATAGGAAGAATGTTGAAGCATTGGAAAGGGTGCGGAGGAGATTTACCAGGATGTTGCCTGGTATGGTAGGAAGGTCTTATGAGGAAAGGCTGAGGGGCTTGAGGCTGTTTTCGTTAGAGAGAAGAAGGTTAAGAGGTGACTTAATAGAGGCATACAAGATGATCAGAGGATTAGATAGGGTGGACAGTGAGAGCCTTTTTCCTCGGATGGTGATGGCTAGCACGAGGGGACATAGCTTTAAATTGAGGGGTGATAGATATAGGACAGCTGTCAGAGGTAGGTTCTTCACTCAGAGAGTAGTAAGGGCGTGGAATGCCCTGCCTGCAGCAGTAGTGGATTCGTCAACATTAAGAGCATTTAAATGGTCATTGGATAAACATATGGATGATATTGGAACAGTGTAGATTAGATGGGCTTTAGATTGGTTTCACTGGTCGGCGCAACATCGAGGGCCGAAGGGCCTGTACTGCGCTGTAATGTTCTATGTTGGACTTTAATCTGGTGTTGTGAGACTACTTACTCAACAAAACAAAGAAGATAGTTATCGACTTCAGGAAGCATAGTGGAGAACATGCCCTGTCTACATCAACAGGAATGAAGTCGAAATGGTCAAAATCTTCAAGTTTCTAGGTGTCCAGATCACCAACAACCTGTCCTGGTCCCCCCCATGCTGACACTATAGTTAAGAAAGCCCACCAACGCCTCTACTTTCTCAGATGACTAAGGAAACTTGACATGTCAACTACGACTCTCACCAACCTTTACAGATGCACCATAGCAAGCATTCTTTCTGGTTGTATCACAGCTTGGTATGGCTCCTGCTCTGCCCAAGACCGCAAGAAACTACAAAAGGTCGTGAATGTAGCCCAATCCGTCACGCAAACCAGCCTCCCATCCATTGACTCTGTCTACACTTCCCGTTGCCTCGGCAAAGCAGCCAGCATAATTAAGGATCCCACGCACCCCGGACATTCTCTCTTCCACCTTCTTCCGTCAGGAAAAAGATACAAAAGTCTGAGGTCACGTACCAACCGACTCAAGAACAGCTTCTTCCCTGCTGCTGTCAGACTTTTGAATGGACCTACCTTGCATTAAGTTGATCTTTCGCTACAGCCTAGCTATGACTGTAACACTACATTCTGCACCCTCTCCTTTCCTTCTCTATGAACGGTATGTTTTGTCTGTATAGTGCGCAAGAAACAATACTTTTCACTGTATGTTAATACATGTGACAATAATAAATCAAATCAGGATAAATTGTGACGAGGACATAAAGAGGTTGCAAAGGGATGTTGATAGGTTCAGTGAGTGGAGAAAACTCTGGCAGATGGGGTATAATGTGGGCAAATGTGAAATTGTCCATTTTGGCAGGAAAAATTCAAATAAATCTTATGATTTAAATGGTGAGAGATTGGAGGGCTCTAAGGTGTAAAGGAATCTGGGTGCCCGAGTACATGATCACGTTAGTATGCCGGTACAGCAAGTAATTAGGAAAGCTAATGGAATGTTATTGTTTATTGCAAGAGTAATTGAGTACAGGTACGGCAAGTAATTAGGGAAGCTAATGGAACGTTATAATTTATTGTGAGAGAAATTGATTATAAAAGTAGGGAGGTTTGCTTCAGTTGTACAGGAGATTGGTGCGACCATGTAGAATCGTAGATTCATACAGTGGCCCATCGAGTCTGCACCAACATGTGAGGAACATCTTACCTCCCACCTAATCCCATCTGCCAGCACTTGGCCCATAGTCTTGAATGTTATGATGTACCAAGTGCTCATCCAGCTACTTTTTAAAGGATGTGAGGCAACCGGCCTCCGTCACCCTCCCAGACAGCGCATTCCAGACCCTCACCACCCTCTGGGTAAAAAAACCTTTCCTCACATCCCCCCTAAACCTCCCACCCCTCAGCTAGAACCTATGTCCTTTCATGACTGACCCTTCAACTAAGGGGAACAGCTGCTCCTTATCCACTCAGTCCATTCCCCTCATAATCTTGTACAACTCGATCAGGTCGCCCCTCAGTCTACTCTGCTCCAACGATTTAGACCCAAGCCTACGCAACCTCTCTTTATAACTTAAATGGTCCATCCTAAGCAGCATCCTGGTGAATCTCCTCTGCACACCCTCCACTGCAATCACATCCTTCCTATAAAGTGGCGACCATAACTGCACACTGTACTCTAGTCATGCCCTCACCAAAGTTTTATACAACTCCAACATGACTTCCCTGCTTTTGTAATCTATGTCTCGATTGATAAAGGAAAGTGTCCCATATGCCTTTCTCATCACCCTACTGACATGCCCTTCTGCCTTCAGAGGTCAATGGACAAACATGCCAACGTTCCACAGAACTTCCCATTGTCATGCCGTTCATTGAATACTTCTTTGTCAAATTACTCCTTCCAAAGTGCATCACCTCACTTTTCAGGGTTAAATTCCATCTGCCACTTATCTGCCCATTTGACCATCATGTCCATATCTTCTTGTAACCCAAGACGCTCATAGGAACATAGGAATTAGGGGCAGAAGTAGGCAAAATTTAGCCCTTCAAGCCCACTCTGCCATACAATCAGATCATGGCTGATCTCTCCCTGGTCTCAAATCCACCTTCCCACCTGTTCCCCATATCCCCATAATCCATTTTTAGTTGGAAATATATCTATCTCCTTCTTGAAACCATTCAACGATTTAGACTCCACCGCGGTATGGGACAGCGAGTTCCATAAATTCACCACCCTCTGCAAGAAATAGTTCCTCCTCATCTCAGTTTTAAATCTACTGCATCTCAATCTATACCTGCGACCTCTTGTTCGAGATTGCCCCTCAAGATGAAACGTTTGGTCGACATTTACTTATCAATCCCTTTTAAAATTTTATGTCCCTCGATCAGATCCCCTCTCATCCTTCTAAACTCCAGCGAGTACAAGCCCAAACTGTTTAATCTTTCCTCATACGTCAACCCTTTCATCCCCGGAATCAATCTGGTGAACTTCCTCTGAACTGCCTCCAATGCCACCAAATCCTCCCTCAAATAAGGAGACCAAAACTGGACACAATACTCCAGCTGTGGTCTCACCAACACCCTATACAATTACAACAACACTTCTCTACTCAATACTCCAGTCCCTTTGCAATAAAGGCCAACATCCCATTAGCCTTTTTATTACATGTTTCACCTGCATACTGACTTTCTGCGATTCATGAAGACAGACACCCAGATCCCTCTGCCTGGATGCATTTTGAATCTGCTTTCCATTTCGGTAATAATTTGCCTTTCTATTTTACTGCCAAAATGGACAACCTCACGCTAATCCACATTAAACTCCAGCTGCCAAATTTTGGCCCATTCTCCTAGCCTATCCAAATCCGTCTGTAAAATCTTTATATCCTCTTTACTGCCTGCTTTCCCACCTATTTTAGTATCATCTGCAAATTTCACAATGTTGCACTCTGTCCCTACTTGCAGATCATTTATATCGATTGTAAACTGTTGAGGTCTGAGTACTGACCCCTACAGCACCCCACTCATTACATTTTGACAGCCAGAGAAAGACCCATTTATTCCGACCCCCTGCTTTTTGTCAGTCAGCCAGAACTCCGCCTCACTGTTCACTACCCAGTCAACCTTTGTGTCATCCGCAAACTTACTAATCCTACCCCCCACATAGTCATCTATGTTATTTATATAAATAATGAATAATAGGGGACCCAACACGGATCCCTGTGGTACGCCACTGGACACTGGCTTCCAGCCACTAAAGCAGCCTTCTGTCAGCACCCTCTGATTCCTACAACTGAGCTAATTTTGAATCCAATTTATCAAATTACGCTGTATCCCATGTGCATTTGTCTTCTTTATAAATGGGACCTCATCAAATGCTTTGTTGAAACCACTATAAACTCCATCAACTGCACTACCCTCACCTACACACCTGGTCACCTTCTCAGAAAGTTCAATCAAATTTGTTAGGCATGACCTCCCTGTGATAAAGCCATGCTGACTACCGCTGATCAAGCCTTGCCTCTCTAAGTGGAAATAGATTCTCTCCTTCAGAATTTTCTCCAATAGCTTCCCTACCACTGGTGACGTGAAACTCACTGGTCTATAGTTCCATGACCTAGCTCCACAACCCTTCTTAAATAGTGGAACCACATTAGCTGCGCTCCAGTCCTCCGGCTGCTCCCCCATGGAGGAATTAAAAATTTGGGTCAGAGTTCCTGCAATCTCCTCCCTTGCCTCCCACAGCAGCCTGGGGCACAATTCATCTGGGCCTGGTGATTTATCCATTTTTAAGCCTGCCAACACCTTGTGCTTCCCTCTGCCAGTTTGCTCAAGAACCTCACAGTCTCTCTCCCTAAATGCCATAACTTCATCCTCATTCTCTTGGGTGAAGACAGATCTGAAGTATTCATTCAACACTCTACCAATGTCCTCTGGCTCCACCTACAGATTGCCCCCTTGGTCCCTAATGGGCCCTATTCTTTCCCTGGTTATCCTCTTCCCATTGATGTACTTATAAAATACCTTGGGATTTCTCCTACTTTTATCAGCTAGAGCTTTCTCATACCCCCTCTTTGCTTTCCTAATTGCTCTCTTAAACTCCACCCTGCACTTTCTGTACTTCACTAATGCTCCACTGATTTGTTCCCCTTGCTCAAAACCTTTCTTTTCCTTCTTATCTTATCCTGAATATCCCTGGTTATCTATGGTTCTCTGGACTTGTTACTCCTTCCGATCATGTCTGGAGTATTATGGCAGTACTGGTCTCCTTATCTAAGAAGGAAATGCGTTAGAAGCAGTTCAGGGATGTTTTACGAGACTAATACCAGAAATGGGCGTGTTACCTTTTGAGGAAGGATTGCGAGGTTAGGTTTGTATCCATTAGAATTCAGGAGAGTAAGGGCTGACTTGCTGATCCTCAGGGGTATTGACAGAGTGGATGTGGAGAGGATGTTTTCTGTTGTTGGAGAATCTAGAATTAGGGAGTTACTGTTTAAAAATAAGGGGTTGCTCTTTTAAGACAGATGAAGAGAAATGTTTTCCATCTCTGGGTCTCTGGAACTCTCTTCCTCAAAAGGCAGTGGAAATAGAGTCTTTGGATATTTTAAGGCAGTGTTGGATAGATTCTGGATCAACAAGCAGGTGGAAGGTTATTGGGGGCAGACAGGAATGTGGGGTTGAAGTTACAATCAGACCAGCCATGATCTTATTGAATGGCGGAGCAGGCTGGAGATGTCAAACACCCCACTTCTGCCCCTATTTTCTACGTTTGTATGACTAGTTTCAGGTCTTGTGTCATAGAGTCATGCAGCGCAGAAAAGGCTCTGCGCTTTACATCACACTGTGGGTGGTACTATTGCCCACCCCACATTAACCCTTGCTGTTCCAAATGCCTTTATACCACATAGTCAGCTGTGTGACCCAGCTTTGTCCATTAACTGGCATCACATGATTGGGCTGCAAGCAACACCATTGCCTCCTTCCCCATTGGCCCTTCATCTATTTCCACTTAACCGATTGCCACCACAAGCTTCGCCAACACATCATTGGCTGAGGCAATGGTGCATTACGTCATACGACCAATCCTGTTCAACTTCATGTGGAGAGGAACCAAGTGGGAGAAACAAGAGAAATCTGATATATAGGAGAAATTAAGATGATCACTGGCGCCATCAGTCAGATATTTCCATTCATTCAGTTTGTGTGGAGAACACTTTTCAGCAAGAAACAAGAATGGCAAATGAACTGCATTTTCGATCAATATTAATCTGTTTTCACATAGAGTGTTGAAGACTTCAAGGACACATCACTGTTTACAGGGAGATTCCTGGTGCAATACCTCTCCCCACTATTTAATAGAGCAGTTTAACGCATTTAAGAATGCAAAATGAACCCTTCCAATGCGAGTGCTGCTGTCAGAGGGGAAATACTGCAGGGAACACTGCACTATAAGTGTGTATATTGTGGGCGCTACACTGTCGAAACATCAGTGGAAGTGCAGGAGCCTGATGCCCTGGCCAATGTGTATCCCTTAACCAACATCAGTAAAACACATTACCTGGCCATCATCACATTGCATTTTGTGGGATCATGTTGTGCACAAATTGGCCACATTTCCTACTTTACAACAATGGTTATATTTAAAATTATCTTCTTTCTGTATCCATCTCTCGGGACCAGTCCCAGTCTTGGCAAATAGGCAGAGATGCTTGAGTACCTTAATGAAGGCAGAGTGACTAAAAGGATGCATGCTCGCCTACCTGTGATGAGAGCTGTGTAGGAGCCAGGTTCAAGGCCAACTAAGACCAGTAAGGTCAGAAATAGAGGGGGGGTGGTTAGAGCAGAGAGAAGGGTAGGGGGCAGATTGGAGCAGAGGGAGGGGTAGGGGCAGATTAGAAAAGGGTAGGGGGCAAGTTAGAGAAGGGTAGGGGCAGGATAGAGCAGAGGGAAAGGTGGGAGCAGGTTAGAAAAGGGTAGGGGGCAGGTTAAAGCAGAGGGAAGGTTAGGGGCAGGTTAGAGAAGGGTAGGGGGCAGGTTAGAGTAGAGGGCGGGGTAGGGGTAGGTTAGAGAAGGGTAGGGGGCAGATTGGAGCATAAGGAGGAGGGAAGCTGAGGGAAGGGTAGGGGCAGGTTAGAGCAGAGGGCAGGGTAGGGGTAGGTTAGAGAAGGGTAGGGGGCAGATTGGAGCAGAAGGAGGAGTAGGGGCATGTTAGAAAAGGGTAGGGGGCAGGACAGAGCAGAGGGAGGGGTAAGGGCAGGTTAGAAATGTGTAGGGAGCAGGATAGAGCAGAGGGAGGGGTAGGGGCAGGTTAGAGAAGGGTAGGGGGCAGGATAGAGCAGAGGCAGGATAGAGCAGAGAGAGGGGTAGGGGCAGTTTAGAAAAGGGTAGGGGGCAGGTTAGAGCAGACAGTCAGGCCCATGAGGAAAGAAGGAGGCAGAGTAGGTACAGGAGGGTGGAAGAGAGAAGGTGTTAGAGGACCCTGTCTGAAGGAGAGAGTGGAAGGATTAGACCAAACACCATTAATGGGCAGCACGGTGGCACAATGGTTAGCACTGTTGCCTCACAGCGCCAGGGATCCGGGTTCAATTCCCAGCTTATGTCACTGTCTGTGTGGAGTTTGCACGTTCCCCCCGTGTCTGCGTAGAATCATAGAAACCCTACAGTGCAGAAAGAGGCCATTTGGCACCGACCACAATCCCACCCAGGCCCTATCCCCATATCTCCACATATTTACCCGCTAATCCCTCTAATCTATGCATCTCAAGACACTAAGGGGCAATTTTAGCATGGCCAATCAACCTAACCCGCACATCTTTGGACTGTGGAAGGAAACCAGAGCACCCGGAGGAAACCCACGCAGACACGAGGAGACTGCTCACTGAGTGGGCAGTCTGACTTCAGGATAACTTAGAGGTCAGTGTAATGGAGAGCGTGGAGTAAATAGGATTGGGGAATGTGAGGTGAGAAACGAAAACTCCACACAGACAGTGACCCAAGCCGGGAATCGAACCCAGGTCCCTGGAGCTGTGAAGCAGCAGTGCTAACCACTGCTACCGTGCCACCCCATGGGTTTGCTCCGGTTTCCTCCCACAGTCCGAAAGATGTGCAGGTTAGGTGGATTGACCATGCTAAATTGCCCTTTAGTGTCAGGGGGACTAGCTAGGGTAAATGCATGGGGTTATGGGTATTGGGCCTGGGTGGGATTGTGATCAGTGTAGACTCATTGGGCTGAATGGCCTCCTTCTGCACTGTAGGATTCTATAATTCTATGAGTGAACCCCTGGCAGCAGTGGTTGAAACTAGCCCCACCCTCAGCCTCTCTGGTAGAACCATTAGGTTTATAGTTCCATTCTCTCAGTGTGCACTTCACTAAATAAACCAACAACAAGGATATCTTACAGCTTGTTTTATTTATAACATGACAAGTACATTTAAAAAAATGTTTTCCTCGATGTGCCCAGCCTCAAAGGAGGTGCTCAGCTCATGGTAACAAATCATGTTCACTGTGCTGAATTAATATAATTGTGGCCTACTTTTGAGTCCTGGTGGCCTGAATACTGAAATTTGAAGGTAAAATCAAACACATCGACCTCCTCACTTAGAATGACAGCCGCAAAGGTCTGGACAGGGGAAGTCAGCGGTGGTCGAGAGGGCTGAATGGTCAGGGCACTAGTAGAGGTCAGTGGGGTCACGCCAGGCCAATATGCTCAGAGGGAGGTCACTGAGTGGGCAGTCTGACTTCAGGATAACTTAGAGGTCAGTGTAATGGAGGGCGTGGAGTAAATGGGATTGGGGAATGTGAGGTGAGAATCGAAAATGAGAAATAGACAGTACAAAGTTTGAACTGAAAATGTTAATAGATACCAATGGCCGAGGGGGGGGGGGGGGGGGGGGGGGGGGTGGGTAAGGTGATAATGGCGGGGTGAGGATTGCAGCAGGAACGGAGGAGCGGAGACTAAGCTAGTTTTGGGATTGACTTTCTTGGTCAAGTGAGACCAGAGTTGCCATTGGATTACAGTAGAAGGGACCGATGGAAAAGATCAGGGTCAGAGTGCAGAGCTCCTGGCTGGGAGAAAGGGTTGGAGTTGCTTTTCATGTCTTCAGTCTCTTGGCATTATAAATAGAGTGTCAAAGTAAAACTTCAAATGTGATTAACGTAAAGTTTCTCTGCCATTGATCTTTTTTTGGCAGGTGATGTATCACACACAAGTACTTAGATTTGCATTGCATCCAGTCTCTAAATCAGCGTTCTATAAAACTGATTATAATGTCACTTCCTCAGGATGAATGAATCGGTGTAATCAAGAATCAGGTTTTTTTGAAGATATTACTCCCCATTTTAGCACCAAAGGCTTTTCATTTCCTTTTCGATTTGTCTCCTCCCTGCCTTATTTGCTCCCTTCTTCCATTTGCCACTGTTGTTTATGTGAAATGTGTGTGCGGCCCTCATCAGTCATCCTGTCAGTGCGGAGGATATGAGGCCTTGCCAGCAGTCTTGCAGCCTTTAAGTCTCATTCATCTACCTGTCAAATCGCCAAAGAACATTTCCCAGCTCCTGCAAAAAAAAAGATTTCAGAATTTCCCTTTTTTTGCATTTGTCCTCACCTGACTTACGATTAAGTCTCATTACCCTGCTGCGAGTTACTGATGACCGCTCCCGGCAACATGGCTGACCCTTCACTATAACCTTCTCCACTCCGTTGCCTAGGTTACTGTAACCTCAGGGATGAACTTAGTTGCTGGAGTCTTGTGTTTGCATGATGCTAACAATGAGGATTTTCAGAGATTTAGGATAAGAAGTGGAAATCCACAGCGGAAAAGGTTAGTAGAAATGATTTGCAACCACTGCAGTGTCGTCTTGGCAAATGTGGGAGTTTCAAACTTCACTCATCAAGTTGAACAAAACCTGACACTGACACATAAATGTGTTGGTTTTAAGAGCGAAAGTGGTGCAAACGAGGGGTTAAGATGGTGGCGCAGAGTTCCAAAGTCTTCCTGCAGCTTTTCTCCTTTTGCCTCTCTCTGCACAGCACTATCTTAAACGATCAGGCACTGGAGGGCTACCCAGCCCAGGCAGGCCTGTCGTTTACAGTAGAGCCACAATCCCATACTAATTGGCGAGACACCTCTATGAGGAATCCTTCCTTGATCCTCACCTTTACCACTCTCTCCCACCTCCGACAGCTACCCCCCAGCTACTCACACATCCCCCTCTCACTGCACAGACTGCCAGCCAGGCCGTTCCCTTGGCTCCTAAACATCCTCAACTTCCTGCCTAATTTCTGGCTCGCTCCTCATGGCATTCTAAAGCCTGGGAGTTAAAATGCTGCCAGGTCCCATAGTGGGAGAAACGCTAGGGGAGTTCCAGCCTGACTCAGGATAAAAAGTGAATGAGCGAATGATTATTTGGAGCTATGGTGATGGGCTATGCAACAAATCTCTCCTTAGCTTAAGAGGAAGGTTTCTCAAATTAAATTTGACACCAAGCAGCATAAAGAGATACAGTAAGAAATCTCACAACACCACTCCTTCATCAGGTGAGTGGGCAATGCTCCGAAAGCTCGTGCTACCAAATAAACCTGTTGGACTTTAACCTGGTCTTGTGCCCACCCCAGTCCAACGCCGGCATCACCATATCATAAGGAGATAGTGGGATCACTGACCAAAAGGCTGGTCAAACGGTTGGTTTTAAGGAGCATCTTAGAGGAGAGAGAGAGGCAGAAAGGATTAAGGAGGGAATTTCAGAACTTGGGGCCTGCCAACTGAATGCACAGTCGCTGATGGTGAAGTGACAGCAATTAGAGATGACCAAGAGGCCAGAATTGGAGGAATGCAGATTCCTTGATGAGTTGTAGGTACTGGAGGAGATTACAGAGATGGAGAGGGGCAAGGTTATTCCATTGGAGCCGTTGACGGACTGTTTACCAATGTAGGTTAGCAAGCAAGTCCCCATCCACTCCACAATGTAAACATGTTCTGTTTCCCAGTTCTGACACTTTTGAGAATCATAGAATCTAGAGTGCAGAAGGAGGCCATTTGGCCCATCAAGCCTGTACCTGCAACAATCCCATCCAGGTCCTATCCCCGTAACCTCATATATTTATCCTCCTAATCCCCCTGACACTCAGGGGCACTTTGGCATGGCCAATCAACCTAACCCACACATCTTTGGAGTGTGGGAGGAAACCGGAGCACCCGGAGGAAACCCACGTAGACACGGGGAGAACGTGCAAACTCCACACCGACAACGACCCAAGCTGGGAATGGAACCCAGGACCCTGGCGCAGTGAGGCAGCAGTGCTAACCACTGTGCCACCGTGACTCCCTTTAAAATCTGGCTCACCAAACCAGACAAGAGTTTGTGCTACAATTTAGAGGTGTCTCCAGATTATATGGGCCTCAGATTCAATTCCCAGAGACAATGCAGTTAGATGTTCTCAGCCAAGGCTTGTAATAGGGGCAGTAATAACCAGAGTCAGTAAGGAAAAGATTTGGCCAGGATTCTTGATCCGAGACACACACGGGCAGATGGTTCTGGTGGAACAGGATATTCCATAAGATAATTGAAGCAAGAAAACCATCAAACTTTTCAGAATTAACTCTCAAGAATAAAATAGTGTTAAAGCATCAACTATTGAAAAGTGTCCCTTAAAGGATATACTGGCACTGGAGGGGGTGCAGAGGAGATTCACTCGGTTGACTCCGGAGTTGAGAGGGTTGGCTTATAGAACCATAGAACCATAGAAAATTACAGCTCAGAAACAGGCCTTTTGGCCCTTCTTGTCTGTGCCGAACCATTTTTTGCCTAGTCCCACTGACCTGCACTTGGACCATATCCCTCCACACCCCTCTCATCCATGAACCCATCCAAGTTTTTCTTAAATGTTAAAAGTGACCCCGCATTTACCACTTTATCCGGCAGCTCATTCCACACTCCCACCACTCTCTGCGTGAAGAAGCCCCCCCTAATATTCCCTTTAAACTTTTCTCCTTTCACCCTTAACCCATGCCCTCTGGTTTTTTTCTCCCCTAGCCTCAGCGGAAAAAGCCTGCTTGCATTCACTCTATCTATACCCAAGAAAATCTTATACACCTCTATCAAATCTCCCCTCAATCTTCTACGCTCCAGGGAATAAAGTCCCAACCTATTCAATCTCTCTCTGTAACTCAGCTTCTCAAGTCCCGGCAACATCCTTGTGAACCTTCTCTGCACTTTTTCAACCTTATTTACATCCTTCCTCTAACTAGGTGACCAAAACTGTACACAATACTCTAAATTCGGCCTCACCGATGCCTTATATAACCTTACCATAACACTCCAACTTTTATACTCGATACTCCGATTTATAAAGGCCAATGTACCAAAGGCACTCTTTATGACCCTATCCACCTGTGACGTCACTTTTAGGGAATTCTGTACCTGTATTCCCAGATCCCTCTGTTCAACTGCACTCTTCAGAGTCCTACCATTTACCCTGTACGTTCTACTTTGGTTTGTCCTTCCAAAGTGCAATATCTCACACTTGTCTGCGTTAAATTCCATTTGCCATTTTTCTAGTTGGTCCAAATCCCTCTGCAAGCTTAGAAAACCTTCCTCACTGTCCATTACACCTCCAATCTTTGTATCATCAGCAAACTTGCTGATCCAATTTACCACATTATCATCCAGATCATTGATATAGATGACAAACAACAATGGACCCAACACCGATCCCTGCGGCACACCACTAGTCACAGGCCTTCACTCAGAGAAGCAATCCTCCATAACCACTCTCTGGCTTCTTCCCTTGAGCCAGTATCTAATCCAATTTACTACCTCCCCATGTATACCTAGTGACTGAACCTTCCTAACTAACCTCCCATGAGGGACCTTGTCAAAGGCCTTGCTGAAATCCAGGTAGACAACATCCACCGCCTTCCCTTCATCCACTTTCCTGGTAACCTCCTCGAAAAACTCTAATAGATTGGTCAAACATGACCTACCACGCACAAAGCCATGTTGACTCTCCCTAATAAGTCCCTGTCTATCCAAATATTTGTAGATCCTATCCCTTATCACACCTTCCAATAACTTGCCCACCACCGACGTCAAACTTACTGGCCTATAATTTCCCGGATTTCTTTTGGAACCTTTTTTAAACAACGGAACAACATGAGCCACCCTCCAATCATCCGGCACCTCCCCCGTGAATACTGACATTTTAAGTATGTCTGCCAGGGCCCCTGCAAGTTCAACGCTAGCTTCCCTCAAGGTCCGTGGGAATACCCTGTCTGGTCCTGGGGATTTATCCACTCTGATTTGCCTCAAGACAGCGAGCACCTCCTCCCCTTTAATCTGTAAAGGTTCCATGACCTCCCTACCTTATGAGGAGAGACTGAGTAGACTGGGGCTATACTCATTGGAATTCAGAAGAATGAGGGGAGATCTTATAGAAACATGTAAGATGATGAAGGGAATAGATAAGATAGAAGCAGGGGAGTTGTTTCCACAGGCGGGTGAAACTAGAACAAGGGGGCATGGCCTCAAAATAAGGGCAAGCAGATTTAGGACTGAGTTGAGGAGGAACTTCTTCACACAAAAGATTGTGAATCTGTGGAATTCCCTGCCCAGTGAAGCAGTTGAGGCTACCTCATTGAATGTTTTTAAGGCAAGAGTAGTTAAATTTTTGAACAGTAAAGGAATTAAGGGTTATGGTGAGCGGGTGGGTAAGTGGAGCTGAGTCCACAAAAAGATCAGCCATGATCCTATTGAATGGTGGAGCAGGTTCGAGGGGCCAGATGGCCTACTCCTGCACCTAGTTCCCATGTTCTTTGAAAAAATGAGACAGTGCAGATTTAACAAACAATTCACCAGCCTGGTACTCGTTGCCGGGGGAGGTAGTGGAAGCAGATACGATAGTGAGTTTTAAGGGGCATCTGGACAAATACATGAATAGGATGGGAATAGAGCGATATGGTCCCTGGAAGGGTAGGGGGTTTTAATTCAGTCGGGGGGCAGCATGGTTGGTGCAGGCTTGGAGGGCCAAAGGGCCTGTTCCTGTGCTGTAATTTTCTTTGTTCTTCTATCCAATTTCTTTGCCAACTTAAAAGTGACCTTATTAAAATAGGAAACAATTCAATTCAGGCAAGTTAAGTTTCTCTTCGCAGCTTAACTTTTGGAGTCCAGGTATCAGCTGAGTAAATTTACACTGCACTCCCTCGTAGGGAGATATATTCTTCCGAGGGGCCAGAACTATTCACAGTTTACCAGGCATGGTCTCAGCATGATTTCTATTCCCTTGTCTTCTCCGTACTAAGGCCAGCATTCCATTCGCCTTTCTGATTATTTTCTGGACATGTTCATTTAATAATTTATCACCCTGGACCCCCCCATGTCTCCTTGGACCCTCGCTGTTTCTAACTTTTCACCATTTAGAAAGTACTCTATTTTATCCTTTTATGGCCAAAGTGGGAAATCTCATATTTGCCTGAATAGAAATCCATTTGTCACAATCTTTCCCAGTCACTTAATCTTTCAATATCTCTTTGCAATTTTGTGCTATCATCTGCACTGCTTACAGTGCTGCCTACCTTTGTGACATCGGCAAATCTGCATATGTAGCTGTCTTGTCGTTTTCATCCTTCCATCCAAGTAAGATAATGGATGCACAGCAAATCCATTGAGAATTGGACCGCTTTTACTCAGGGCTGGAGACACCAATTCGTGAGAGACAGATTCTGCTGCCAGTACCACAGATGTGCTTCATCAGGTATTCTTGTGTGTCATTGTTCTTGTGTAGTGCTTGTTGCCAAGCTGCTGCAGCCACTGATTGTCATGGTGGAGCACACTGGCCCACAGGTGATGGCGCCATTTACCCCTGTTGTCTGCGAGCATCTCCCAGAGGGAAAATCGATATTTAGGGCTTTCACATCTTGCTTGAAAGATTCCTTCAAGAGGAGCTTTGGGTGTCCCACTGGTCATTTTGCTAGAGCCATACAGAAAATCTTTAGGTATGCATCCGTCTTCCACCCGGTGAACTTCCCAAAGCCAGCAAAGTCACCCCTGCTTGGTGAGTGCCAACATACCTCGGAGCTTGGCCTTTGGAAAGACTGCCGCATACGTGATTTTTGTCTTTCCACAAGATGTCCAGGATGTGTTGCAAACAGTGAAGATGGAATCATTGAGTTTCCTTTTATTGTTCACTGTAAGTTGCCCATTTTTCAAGGTCTTACAACAAGCTGCTGAGAACAAGCCTTATAAACCCACATTTTGGTTCTAAGAGTCATTGTTATATCATGTGTGCTTTGGGAGTTGGCCAGAGATAGTAGCTGGTGATGCATGTTGTCAAGAAAGGAGCTGATGAGACTGAAGAGTCATGGTGGACAGACAATTTTCCCCAAATTCTTGTAGAGTCCCACCTTGGTAATGGTGTTGAATGCTTTCATGAGACTTACAAAATTAATGTGAAGAGGCCTATCCTATTGCTGACATGTTATAGCTGGCGTATGAGAAGACCATCTCCACTGTAGATCTGAGAGCTGAGAAACCGCACCGTGCTTTTGGAGACACTTGGTCTATAAGCGAATGACGTCCTTAAAGCATGAGCCTAGCGAAGGCCTTCCCATTCAAGCTAAGAGTGAGATATCCCAGTTGTTGCAATCCTGCGGTTCTGTGCAGGATTAATGAGAGTGGAGAATGGCTTCCTGAGCCTTGTGCCCTGAATCAACTCTGCTTCACCAACAGTTCCAAGGCAAATGCATGGCATCATCCAAGATCTGACCATTAACTTCAACTTGTCTTGATTACCATCAGAAGCCATGATCTGCCCAGTGTTCTCAGAAACACAAGTAAGTCAGCAGAGAGTCCAACACTGACCACTGCAACTTCCAGAAGTTTTATAGCTCTAAACACAGTGGCCTACCATGCAGCAAGATTGCTGGTAAAAGAAATGTTGCCAAATAGCAGCAGTTTACATGGATGCTCAAGCGATTGTTACCCTCTGAAAGTTTAGCAGGAAATGTCAATGTTGATATTGGTGAGGTTTGGAAATTGCTGATTTCAATAATTTCTGATGTAGCAGCAGTAATAATGTGACCTACTCCAACTGAACATTGTAATGGTTCCATCCTTGGACCCATGTTGGTAAAACTCCTCTACACCTTCTCGAGGACCTCACAGTGCCTCACAGAGCCAGGGACCCGGGTTCAATTCCCGGCTTGGGTCACTGTCTGTGTGGAGTTTGCATGTTCTCACCGTGGCTGCGTGGGTTTCCTCTGGGTGCTCTGGTTTCTTCCCACACTCCAAAGATGTGTGGGTTAGGTGGATTGGCCATGCTAAATTGCCCCTTATTGTTAGGAGGACTAGCTAGGGTAAATGCATGGGGTTATGGGGATAGGGCCTGGGTGGGATTGTGGTCGGTGCAGACTCGATGGGCCGAATGACCTCCTTCTGCACTGCAGGATTCTATGATTCTGTCCTTCTCCAGGTGTCCAGAATTGGATGCAGTACTTCAATTGTGACCTAACCAGAAGCTTCAACGATTCAGCCTAACTTCTCTAAGTCTGTACTCAATTTTCTCTATTTCTGAAGCCCAAGATGAACCCTTCAGAGGTCAATTCACATGTATCCCCAGGTCCTTACTTCACATACCAGCTCCTTAACCCCTTGTGTCAACAACTGGTCAATTGTAGCTTTAAAACAAACAGTTTGATCAAGCATCAGTATCTCTGCAAGCACTGTTGTTCCTGTGGTGAGGCTGAAAATGAATTTTCCAACATATCTATGGCACAAAGTGAGGCAGAGCTCCAGTTCAAAAGGTACCAGCTCAGCGTCCCACATCCTTAAAGCAATTCCTTTCATCTTTACAGCAGATCAGTGGCCACTGATCAAATGAGATGCCCACCACCACAGGAAGGAATTATTCCGTCAGGGCAGTGATTGATGGACCAGGGGTTGCCTGTGTTTGCTCATGGTGACCGGGAAAGCTTGAGCTTGACCTTACATCTGAGGTGTGATCATTGCAATATCACCTCAGGCAAATTCTACCATGATTTATAAACATAGATTCGTCATGACCTCTGAGGCCAGAAACTTGGATTGATGGTTGTTTCTGACAGGGGATATCTATTTTGATGGCGATATGCTCTCTATGCCTCCAAATTCCATTTAAACCTTTCTCCAGTGTCAAATATCTGATTAAAACTGAACATGATCCCGGGCAGTCAGCATCACCTGGAGGGGAGTGTAAGCGGAGGACCTTGGGACATGCACTGGGGTGAGTGCGAGCAGAGAAAATCTAGCCAGATAATCCACGAATGCGGGGCAAGTAGTTCAGGGGTCCCCGGGATCCGGCTCACCAATCGGTTTTCCGTTTTGGATACTTGTGAGGGCATTGGTTCCTTGGAGGAATCAGAGCCAGGTTTGTGGCATCGCAGATACCACAAGAGGTCACAGGTTTAGGGTGCTGGGGAGTAGGTACAGAGGAGATGTTAGGGGTAAGGTTTTCACTCAGAGGGTGGTGGGTGCGTGGAATCGGCTGCCGGTAGTGGTGGTGGAGGCGGATTTGATAGGGTCTTTTAAGAGACTTTTGGATAAGTTCATGGAAGTTAGTAAGATAGAGGGCTATAGGTAAGCCTAGTAGGTAGGAACATGTTCGGCGCAACTCGTGGGCCGAAGGGCCTGTTTGTGCTGTAGCTTTTCTATGTTCTATGTTCTAAAACACTGCGGATGCCTGAAGGTAATGCATTTTGGAAGGTCTAATAAGGGACAGTAAATGGCAGAACCCTTAAGAGAATTGATAGGAAAAGATATCTGGGTCTACAGGTACACAGGTCACTGAAAGTGGCAATGCAGGTGGAGAAGGTAGTCAAGAAGGCATACAGCATGCTTGCCTTCATCGGCCGGGGCATTGAGTTTAAAAATTGGCAAGTCATGTTGCAGCTTTATAGAACCTTAGTTAGGCCGCACTTGGAATATAGTGTTCAATTCTGGTCGCCACACTACCAGAAGGATGTGGAGGCTTTGGAGAGGGTACAGAAAAGATTTACCAGGATGTTGCCTGGTATGGAGGGCATTAGCTATGAGGAGAGGTTGGAGGAACTTGGTTTGTCCTTACTGGAATGACGGAGGTTGAGGGGCGACCTGATAGAAGTCTACAAGATTATGAGAGGCATGGACAGAGTGGATAGTCAGAAGCTTTTTCCCAGGGTGGAAGAGTCAATTACTAGGGGGCACAGGTTTAAGGTGCGAGGGGCAAGGTTTAAAGGAGATGTACGAGGCAAGTTTTTTTACACAGAGGGGGGTGGGTGTGCCTGGAACTCGTTGCCAGGGGAGGTAGTGGAAGCGGATACGGTAGTGACTTTTAAGGGGCGTCTTGACAAATACATGAATAGGATGGGATTAGAGGGATATGGTCCCCGGAAGGGTAGGGGGTTTTAGTTAAGTTGGTCAGCGTGGTCGATGCAGGCTTGGAGGGCCGAAGGGCCTGTTCCTGTGCCTTTGTTCTTTGTTCTTTGAATCTGATACAACAACAGAAAATGCTTGAAAATCTCAGCAGGTCTGACAGCATCCATGGAGAGAGAATGGAGCCAACGTTTCGAGTCTGGATGACCCTTCGTCACAGTTCTGAGTAGCTGAGCCACGTTTTCTCCAGTATTTTCTGTTTCTGTGTTGTTGCACCACATGTGGCTCTGCTGTATAGGAGGGGAGAAAGAGAGGGCAAGAGCAGTAGTGATAGTGGATTCATTACGTAGGGGAACAGACAGGAGTTTCTGTAGCTATAGGCGTGCCTTCAGAATGTTATGTTTCCTCCCTGGTGCAAGTGTCAACGATGTCACAGAGTGGCTGCAGGCATAGATCAGCCAGATAGTCAATTTCTTTTCCCAAAGGTAGGGGACTCTAAAACTAGAGGGCATCGGTTTATGGTGAGAGGGGAGAGATACAAAAGTGTCCAGAGGGGCAATTTTTTCACACAGGGTGGTGAGTGTCTGGAACAAGCTGCCAGAGGGAGTAGTAGAGGCGGGTACAGTTTTGTTTTTTAAAAAGCATTTAGATAGTTACATGGGTAAGATGGGTATAGAGGGATGTGGGCCAAATGCGAGCAAATGGGACTCGCTTCGGGGTTTAAAACAAAAGGGCGGCATGAACAAGTTGGGCCGAAGGGCCTGTTTCCATGCTGTAAACCTCTATGACTCTATACTTCCGGGGCGGGCCGGGAGGGATGATCAGTTTGAGGTCATGGTTCACATTGGTATCAGCAACTTAGTAGGAAAAGGGATAAGGTCCAGAAAGCAGACTTCAGGGAGCAGCTAGGAAGGAGATGGAAAAAGTCATAAACTCCCAGTCCCATGTGTAAGCAAATATAGAAACAAGAGAGTTGAGCGATTAAACTCATGGCTGGAAAGCTGGGACAGGAGGGTGGGCATCAGATTCCTGAGGCATTGGGACTGGTTCTGGGGAAGGTGGGACTTGTACAAGCCAGATGATCTACACCAGAACAGAATTGGGATGAATATCCTCGCATGGAGATTTGCTGGTGCCAGAGTATTAGTGAGTGACTCTGAAAGACAGAAACAGCACAAGTTAAAAAGCGTACAACACAGGAATTTGGCAGTGTTTAAAAAGTATATCTGTGAATGCAAGGAGCAAAGTCGATGAGCTAAGGGCATAGTTGGATGCATGGCATCATGATATCATCGCTACAAGAGAAAACTTGGTTTAAGGAGGGGTAAAAATGGCAGCTCAACATCCCTGGATCAGGAGTTTTCAGGCTGGATAGGGAAGGGGATAATAAAGGTGGGAGTGTAGCATGATTGGTTCTTCTTATTAATAAATCCTATTCCCCAAGTCCCCAACATGTTTCCTACCGAAGGGAGGACTCTACCCCCGGGGTGATTACCCACTCTCAGTCCTGAATGGTCCCCCAAGCCAGATGACCCTTCCTTTGCTGTGTTGCCCTTAAAGGGACAATCACTACAAATATAGTCAGATTTAGCATCATCATGGAAAAGGACAAAGATAGAACAGGAGTAGAAGTTTAAAATGGGGGAAGACAATTTTACAAAGCTGAGAGATGAACTAGTAAGAGTGGCCTGGATACAGCTCTTAGAAGGAAAAACTGTCAAAGCAATGAGAGGCATTCAAAGGTGAGATTCTGCAAGCACAATGTCGACACAAAGAAAAAGGCTGGTGCTGCCAAACCTAGAGGCCCCGGCAATCCAGAAGCTTACAGGCCAAGAAAATGCAGAGAAAAAGCTTACGACAGTCACTTTAATTTTGCAGAAGCCAAGAGGAGCATTGGAAGTACAGGAGTGAGGTAAAAATGGAAATTAGAAAGCAAAGGAAGGATATCAAAAATATTGTCAGGTAAAATCAAAGAAAATCCGAAGATGTTTTATCAATACTTTAAGAGCAAGGAAATAACTAAGGAAAAGGTTATTCCTAACAGATGCACATGGCAACTTGTGGGCAATGAGTAATTTGTCTTCACAAAGGAGAGGGATGGTTCAGACTTTCTTGTTAAAGAGTGAAATGTTCGATACAATAAGCATATTGAGAGAGGAGGGACTGAAATCCTTGAAGGGTGGATACATCAACAGGGTCAGATGGGTTGTGTTCCAGGCTGTTGAAGGAAGCCAAGGAGGGAACAGTTATAGGGGGCAATTTTACCATCGCCTTGCACCCGCTTTTGGGCACGATGTAGTGATAAAGTGGGCCGTAAAGCGATCGGCGCTGGTTTTTGCGGCCAGCGCCATTTCACGAGCGCTGGAGATCCGGTGCGGTCAGCCTCTCGCCGGAAATGGGTGACAGGCAGGTTAACATATTTAAATTTATTAAAATGGGCATTTGCATCTGCTTAGCGAGCCCGGCTCTCATCGTCTGGGCTCAGCCCCCCCGCTTTATGGCCTCGCCGAGAAAGGTTCTCGCCGGCGAGAAATGGACACGCTCCCCATGAAGGGGGAGCAGTCGACTTAGCTTCGCCGGTGGAACCGGAGGACAGTGAGGCCCCCCGGAGAGGCCGAGACAAGGGGGGGGTTTGCCCGAGGCTGTGCCAGACTGGCAGTGCTACCCTGGCAACTGGGTAATGCCTGTCTGGCACCTGGGCATTGACAGGGGCGGAGCTAGTGGGGGAGGGGCCAGTGGAATATTTTCCTTAAGTTTTCAACCACCAAAACCGTAGAGAGTTCGTCCTTGGCGTTTCAGGGCGTACACAACTTCCATGGCAGTAACAGTCTTGCGTTTGTCCTGAATGATATTCTCCAAGAAAACCTTAAGGACTCAGCGGGTTTCTTCGTAGATGAGGCCTGAAATGCGCTTAATGCCCCCACGCCGAGCGAGCCGACGGATACAGGCTGAGTTATTCCCTGGATATTATCGCGGAGAACTTTCCGGTGCCGTTTAGCACCGCCCTTCCCAAGACCTTTCCCACCTTTACCTCTACCAGACATCCCACCCTGACAGCGAGGGCCAGTGGGGACAGGGCCAATGGGGGAGGGGCTAATGACACAGGGGGCCCACTGATACTCTGACGGGATTGATGGGGGGAGGGAGGGAGAAGGGGCCCACTGTCACGCTGCGGTGATCGGTGGGGGGTGTGTGGCGGGTCCGCAATCAGTGGGGGAGGGTGGCGGGTCCGCAGTTGGCAGGGGAGGGGGAGGTCCGCGATCGGTCTGGGTGGCAGGGGGGGCCGGCAGGCCCCCGGGGTTACAGGGGTAGGGAGTTGCTGCAGGCAGCCTGCAGTAGCAGGAGCCTGACGGCTCTCCCTTGTCTGTCAGATCCCTACTACGGCCAATGTATATGTGCTGCATCAAAGGGCTGCACGTGCGCACTACCTCCCTCTGCAGGCTTTCAGGTGCGTTAAACCCCATCACTGGCTTCAAATATTTGCAGGCAGAGTGTGTATTGGGGGGGATTAAAAACGGGCCTAAAAGTTGGACCTGAAACTCTTCCAGTTTCAAGTCCATCCAACACTTAGAATAAAAATGGTAAAATCGCCCCCATAAAGTCATAAAGCACAGAAACAGGCCCTTCGGCCCACTATGTTTATGCCAACCATCAAATACCAATCTATACTAATTCCATTTACCGGCACTTGGTCCACGGTGCCTGTTACCATTTGTCCACAGCCCCTCTATGGTTCTCGGTCGGTATTAGGCTTTCAGTCTCTCGCCATTTATTTTTCCAATATTTCCCCATAGTCCTTTCAGAAGATGAATTTTGCTTCTGCCAACTGTTTCAAGTGGAGCATCTGTTCCCAGGCGACCCTTTGTTCTAAGAAGCGCCTTAATTCTATTGGCGATGACATAAATATATTTTTGAGGTACATTTTTATAAAGCTAATGAGTGCATGACATTCCTGTGATTTATAAATGCTCCAATGTGTTGAGCTGAGTTATGGTTCTTGACTCCACTTCGAGATACAATCCCGATGCTACTTAACAAACTTGCATGCGAAACATCCTCAGTACCTGTCTCTAATAGGCCACAAAGAGAAGCACTGTCCAGATGTAGGACTGGATTCATCTGCAAGCCCAGACATGGGAAGGATAGTAGCTTCCAACAGTACAGCACTCTCAGTGCCCAACAGGGATTGTCAGTCTGGATTATGGGTTTAAATCTGAGAGTGAAACGTGAACCAATGACTTTCTGACTTAGATGGAATAGGCCACCCAGAATCCTATATCTTCTTGAAAAGGTGAATGATGGGAGTTAGGACTCATTGCTGACTCTTTCTGGGACTTCTCAGGGATACTCTCCTTGCTTCTCCAGATTCTTTCTCTTCCTTCCTCCCCTTCTCCGCCAACCCTCACACTCCTCCTCCAGCTTCCTCTCTGATACACTCTCATCTGGATCCAATCCTTCTCCTCTTCCGCCATTCTACCTCCTTCTCCTGCTCACTCTCTGCCAAAGCACACAAACACCTGCTGAGTAAAGTGCAGCAGACTCAGAGCCTTCACTGGGTACACTCAAGAGAAAAGCCAGTGTTAAGTTACATCAGAACCTGCCATGCTGAGAGCCAGACACTTAAGGTGCTGAATTATTGCTACCCTGAAGCTGTGTGGTGTTGAATTGATCACATAATCCTCCCAATCACCTCGTTGCCTTCAGTCTTCCTCTCTTTCTGTCTTTCTTTCCTTGCTCTTTGGCTCCTGGTGAGTTACATTTCCAAACTCATCGGAAGAACACCAGTACATGATTTAGTTCAATGGGTAGCACTGTTACCTCTTGGATAGAAGATTATACGTCTCTCTTGCCAGGAATTTGAGCACATAATCCAGGTTGCCACACTAAGGAAGCATTCAGAGCACTTCACTATTGCAGGGTCGGGACTGAGGGAGTGCCGCACTGTCAGAGGGTCAGTACTGAGGGAGTGCCGCACTGTTAGAGGGTCGGGACTGAGGGAGTGCCGCACTGTCAGAGGATCAGTACTGAGGGAGTGCTGCACTGTCAGAGGGTCGGGACTGAGGGAGTGTCGCACTGTCAGAGGGTCGGGACTGAGGGAGTGCCGCACTGTTAGAGGGTCGGGACTGAGGGAGTGCCGCACTGTCAGAGAATCAGTACTGAGGGAGTGCTGCACTGTCAGAGGGTCAGTACTGAGGGGGTGCCGCACTGTCAGAGGGTCAGGACTGAGGGAGTGCCGCACTGTCAGAGGATCAGTACTGAGGGAGTGCTGCACTGTCAGAGGGTCAGTACTGAGGCAGTGCCACACTGTCAGAGGGTCGGGACTGAGGGAGCGCCGCACTGTCAGAGGGTCAGTACTGAGGGAGTGCTGCACTGTCAGAGAGTCAGTACTGAGGGAATGCCGCACTGTCAGAGGGTCAGTACTGAGGGAGTGCTGCACTGTCAGAGAGTCAGTACTGAGGGAGTGCTGCACTGTCAGAGAGTCAGTACTGAGGGAGTGCCGCACTGTTAGAGGGTCGGGACTGAGGGAGTGCCGCACTGTCAGAGGGTCGGGACTGAGGGAGTGCCGCACTGTCAGAGGGCCAGTACTGAGGGAGTGCCGCACTGTCAGAGGATCAGTACTGAGGGAGTGCTGCACTGTCAGAGAGTCAGTACTGAGGGAGTGCTGCACTGTCAGAGAGTCAGTACTGAGGGAGTGCCGCACTGTTAGAGGGTCGGGACTGAGGGAGTGCCGCACTGTCAGAGGGTCGGGACTGAGGGAGTGCCGCACTGTCAGAGGGCCAGTACTGAGAGAGTGCTGCACTGTCAGAGGGTCAGTACTGAGGGAGGGCTGCACTGTCAGAGGGTCAGTGCTGAGGGAGTGCTGTACTGTCAGAGGGTCAGTACTGAGGGAGTGCCGCACTGTTAGAGGGTCGGGACTGAGGGAGTGCCACACTGTCAGAGGGTCGGGACTGGGGGAGTGCCGCACTGTCAGAGGGCCAGTACTGAGAGAGTGCTGCACTGTCAGAGGGTCAGTACTGAGGGAGTGCCGCACTGTCAGAGGGTCAGTGCTGAGGGAGTGCTGCACTGTCAGAGGGTCAGTACTGAGGGAGTGCCGCACTGTCAGAGGGCCAGTGCTGAGGGAGTGCTGCACTGTCAGAGGGTCAGTACTGAGGGAGTGCTGCACTGTCAGAGGGTCAGTACTGAGGGAGTGCTGCACTGTCAGAGGGTCAGTACTGAGGGAGTGCCGCAGTCAGAGGATCAGTGCTGATGGAGTGCTGCACTGTCAGAGGGTCAGTACTGAGGGAGTGCCACATTGTCAGAGGGTCAGCACTGAGGGAGTGCCGCACTGTCAGAGGGTCAGTACTGAGGGAGTGCCGCACTGTCAGAGGGTCAGTACTAGGGAGTGCTGCACTGCCAGAGGATCAGTACTGAGGGAGTGCCGCACTGTCAGAGGGTCAGGACTGAGGGAGTGCCGCACTGTCAGAGGGTCAGGGCTGAGGGAGTGCCGCACTGTCAGAGGAGCCATATTTTAAATGATTGCTCATCAACCCACTCAGTGTAATGTGAAAGATAAGAACACTACTGAAAGAAGAACATTGGAGTATTCCTCAGTGCCCTAACCAACAGTTATCCCCTCACCATGGTCACTGAAACCGAGGACATTCTTGTTTGTGAGAACTTTTCTGATGCCTTTTTAGTCCAACAGTGACTACAAAAGCTACTCCATTGGCTGTAAAATGGTTTGGACACCCTCGGGTTGTTATATAAATGCAGGTTCTTTCTTTCCTGCCAGTGGGGCAAGGATTATTTTAATTTGTCTCCAGTGAAACTCTGCTGACAAAATAAATGGAATGATGCAGCCAAAGGCTTGCTCATTTATAGATAGACTGGCCAGAATATTATCAATACTTTGTCATTTTAATCTTGATACTCTCATTACAGCAGATTATGTTCCCTCAGACAGATCCATTTTTAGCTTGTCGGTTACACATCAAAGACATTTCAGGACTGCAGTTGTAAATCAGAGCAGAATAATGACAGGTTTGTTTGAGTACAGAGCATTGTGACTGAAATATATAATGTTGTGCATTACTCAATTCCTGCCAACAAACAGTCACCTTTTGATGAAATGTTAAAGGCTACAAGGCAGCTTTCTATTGCACACCAGCCCACCCCCTCCCGAATTGAAGTTGATTTCTTTTCTGTCCATTGTCGGAGCAGAATCCAGATTCTCTGAGCCATGTCCGATCTCACTAGATTAAGGGTATGGAGCGGAAACCCACCTTTGATCTGATTCAGTCAATATGCAAGAAAGATTGCATTTATACCCGATGTGATAAAGCAGAAATCTTTCTTAAATCTGAAACAAAATCCGCCAGAGGAGGGCAAGGTGCAGGCGGAGAGGCAAGTGGAGGGCAGGGAAGATGGAGAGGGGTAAGCGGGGAGGGGGGGGGGAGTGGAGGAGAGGGAATGGAAGGAGAGAAGGGTAGGGGTGGGAATAGGGAGAACAGAGGGAGGTAACAGAAAGAGGGGGAGATGAGAGGGGAGGAGTGAGATGAGGGGAAGGGTAGCAGAACAAGAGAGCTGAGGGGAGGGGAAGAGATTGTTCCTCTTGTTACATAACAGTTCCTTCACCCCCACAATGTAAGGAGCAGTAAGTCCACGGTCCACTCCGTTTGAACAGTGGACTTAGTTTGGTCCGAGCCTCTGGGAGGCCCCTGGGAGAGTGAGGGAGTAATGAACAGGCAGCCTTGCATTCTGTTTTCACAGCTTGTGCCCGTGCGAGGGGCTTAGCTTTGGGCTTTTTGTGTCTCAATGAAAGTCTGGCTGATCTTGGCCTGTCAGAGGGAAAACGAAACTCTATATTGTTTCTGGCACTTAAGAGTCCTTCGCCTCTGACATCTGCCACTTTGTGACAGGAATACATTCCAAACCCATTATCCCTGAAAGCAGAATGCCACAATGACAACACATTAATCAGAACCACATCAGAAACAGGCGCTAGAAAGCATTGACACTCAGTAATCAATCTTTCTGAGTGGCGCCTGTGAAAGTTCACATTATTTATGCATTGTATAATGAAAGGACATCCCTTTACTCTGTGTGTCACTCTGCCAAGTACTCTACTTTGTAAAAAAAAACAAGGAGAGATTTAATTTAGGAGAGGGAAGGTGCACTGGGTTTGTGTCAGTTTACTCTGAGACAGAGAGATGTTTATATAGTCGGGGAATTGAATCTGAGCTTGGGTTTCTCGCCAGTCTGCGCTCAGATCTTTATCAATATTCAGGTTTTTGCGAGCCAAGCGCCTTTCCCACTCTGGCTAGTTGACCTCCTGTGGCGAAGAGTCAGATCCAAGTACAGGTCAGAGGGAAAGGAGATCATTTGACCCCGTTGGGGATGCCTGCACTGCCATTTGTTCAAATTGAGGTTGATCTATTAGTTGAACAGAATTTACCCATCCTTGGTCCCATCTCCCACAATGCCTCCACTTCACTATCTATCTCAATCTTAGACATTAGAACATAGAACAGTACAGCACAGAACAGGCCCTTCGGCCCACGATGTTGTGCCGAGCTTTATCTGAAACCAAGATCAGGCTATCCCACTCCCTATCATCCTGGTGTGCAAGATCTCTCTGTTCCTCCACAGTCTTCAGAACCCTACCTTTGACCCTGTAATCCACATTTAAATTAGTCCTACCAAAATGAATCACCTCACATTTATCAGGGTTAAACTCCATTTGCCAGTTTTCAGCCCAGCCTTGCATCCTATCTATGTCTCTTTGCAGCCTACAACAGCCCTCCACCTCATCCACTACTCCACCAATCTTGGTGTCATCAGCAAATTTACTGATCCACCCTTCAGCCCCCTCCTCTAAGTCATTAATAAAAATCACAAAGAGCAGAGGACCAAGCACTGATCCCTGCGGCACTCCGCTAGCAACCTGCCTCCAATCCGAACATTTTCCATCGACCACTGTCTTCGATCAGACAGCCAGTTACCTATCCAATCGACCAACTTTCCCTCTATCCCACACCTCCTCACTTTCATCATAAGCCGACCATGGGGGACCTTATCAAACGCCTTACTAAAATCCATGTATATGACATCAACTGCCCTACCTTCATCAACACACTTAGTTACCTCCTCAAAAAATTCTATCAAATTTGTGCGGCACGACTTGCCCTTCACAAATCCGTGCTGACTATCCCGGATTAATCCGCATCTTTCTAAATGGTCGTAAATCCCATCTCTAAGGACCTTTTCCATCAATTTACCAACCACCGAAGTAAGACTAACCGGTCTATAATTACCAGGGTCATTTCTATTCCCTTTCTTAAACAGAGGAACAACATTCGCCATTCTCCAGTCCTCTGGCACCATCCCCGTGGACAGTGAGGACCCAAAGATCAAAGCCAAAGGCTCTGCAATCTCATCCCTTGCCTCCCAAAGAATCCTAGGATACATTTCATCAGGCCCAGGGGACTTATCGACCTTCAGTTTATTCAAAACTGCCAGGACATCCTCCCTCCAAACATCTACTTCCTCCAGCCTATTAGCCTGTAGCACCTTCTCTTCCTCAAAAACATGGCCCCTCTCCTTGGTGAACACTGAAGAAAAGTATTCATTCATCACCTCGCCTATCTCTACTGACTCCATACACAAGTTCCCACTACTGTCCTTGACCGGCCCGAACCTCACCCTGGTCATTCTTTTATTCCTCACATAAGAGTAAAAAGCCTTGGGGTTTTCCTTGATCCGACCCACCAAGGACTTCTCGTGTCCCCTCCTAGCTCTCCTAAGCCCCTTTTTCAGCTCATTCCTTGCTAACTTGTAACCCTCAATCGAGCCATCTGAACCTTGTTTCCTCATCCCTACATAAGCTTCCCTCTTCCTTTTCACAAGACATTTCACCTCTTTCATGAACCATGGTTCCCTCACTCGGCCATTTCCTCGCTGCCTGACAGGGACATACCTATCAAGGACATCCAGTATTTGTTCCTTGAAAAAGTTCCACTTTTCATCAGTTCCTTTCTCTGACAGTTTCTGTTCCCAACTTATGCCCCCTAATTCTTGCCTAATCGCATCATAATTACCTCTCCCCCAATTGTAAACCTTGCCCTGCCGTACGGCCCCATCCCTCTCCATTGCAATAATTCAATTACAATTCACCCCCAGCATCGACAATCTTCAGGTGAAGCCAGGTCAGCAAAGTACATTCGGATTGGGTGAACATGCATTTTATAATGCATATTAGTATGGAAAATGGACTATGTTTGCCACACTGTAAATACACCTTCCTGCCAGTGCTATCACAACAGTACCTCTGCTGGTGGGAGGGTGTTATTACACCGACAAATCCCATGGAAACAACAGGGAAAGAAGTTCACCATGCACAGAAATGCTCAATTGTAATAGACTCGAGATTATATAATTTCTTTGACATCATTTCTTATCAAAAAAGAGAAAATACTTTCCAACATTAATTAACGTTTTGGATCTAGTGCTTTATGCCAGTTAGCATGAACGAGTGAGCTTTGGGACCCGGCACTGTTTTATAGCCATATTTTGCAGTCGCCATATTTTGTTTGCTCAACTTTACTCACAGTGGGTGCCAGGTTCAGTGAGTAAAACCAGAGAGTAGCTTCAGTGTTCAAGACCCCTATCAGTGCCTTGAGCACATAATCTTGGCCAACACTCCCAGTAATATACTGAGAGAGCATTGCCCTGTCAGAAGGTCAGTACTGAGGGAGTGCCGCACTGTCAGAGGGTCAGTACTGAGGGAGTGCCGCACTGTCAAGAGGGTCAGTACTGAGGCAGTGCCGCACTGTCAGAGGGTCAGTACTGAGGGAGTGCTGCACTGTCAGAGGGTCAGGACTGAGGGAGTGCCGCACTGTCAAGAGGGTCAGTACTGAGGCAGTGCCGCACTGTCAGAGGGTCAGTACTGAGGGAGTGCCGCACTGTCAGAGGGTCAGTACTGAGGGAGTGCCGCACTGTCAGAGGGTCAATACTGAGGGAGTGCCGCACTGTCAGAGGGTCAGTACTGAGGGAGTGCCGCACTGTCAAGAGGGTCAGTACTGAGGCAGTGCCGCACTGTCAGAGGGTCAGTACTGAGGGAGTGCCGCACTGTCAAGAGGGTCAGTACTGAGGCAGTGCCGCACTGTCAGAGGGTCAGTACTGAGGGAGTGCCGCACTGTCAGAGGGTCAGTACTGAGGGAGTGCCGCACTGTCAGAGGGTCAGTGTACATTGTGTCAAGGTTTTTGAGTATTGTTCGAGCCACACTCATCCAGGCAAGTGAAGAGTATTCTTATTTGTGCCTTAATATTGACGGATACTTTGAGGAGTCAGAAGGTGAGTTGCTTGCCTCAGAATTTGCAGTCTCTGACCTGCTCTTTTAGTCACAGTATTCACATTGCTAGTTCAGTTAAGTATGTATGTGGTCTATGGTACCCCAGGATACTGCTAGTGGAACATTCAGAGATGGTAATATCATTAAATGTCAATGGGAGATGGTTAGATTTACCCTTGATAGAGCTGGTCATTGTGTGGCATGAATTTTACTTGCCATTTATCAGTCTTAGTATGAGCCATAGTGGTTAGCAATGCTGCCTCACAGTGCGAGGGACTCAGATTCGATTCCTGGCTTGGGTGACTATCTGTGCAGAGTCTGCACGTTCTCCCCGTGTCGGTGTGGGTTTCCTCCGGGTGCTCCGGTTTCCTCCCACAGTCCGAAAGACGTGCTGGTTAGATGCATTGGCGATGCTAAATTCTCCCTCAGTGTACCCAAACAGGCGTCTAGGGGATTTTCACAGTAACTTCATTGCAGTGTTAATGTAAGCCTACTAGTGACACGAATAAATAAACATATGAATGGTGTCCAGGTCTTACTCCGTATAGGCGTGGACTGCTTCACTGTCTGAGAAGTCAGGAATAGTACTAAAGATTGTGTAATTATTAGCAAACATCTCCACTTTGAGTAATAGAGATATAGAGCACAGAAACAGGCCTATTCGCCCAACTTGTCCATGCCGAACAGGTTTTCTCAGCTGAACTAGTCCCGATGGAGGGAAGGTTATTGATGAAGCAGCTGAAAATGGTTGGACCTGGGACACTACTCTGAGAAACTCTGAAACCATTGTCAAGGGGCTAAAATGATTGATTTGGTCTTGAACAAATACAGTCTTCCTTTGTGTTCAGTATGACTCTAACCAGTGGAAAGCTTTTCCCTGATTCCCATTGACTTCAGCTTTGCTCAGGCTCTTTGATGCCATACTTGGCCAAATTCTGCCTTGATTTCAAGGGCAGTCACTCTCAGCACAACTCTTGAGTTTAGCTCTTTCGCCCATGTTTGGACCAAAGCTGTAATGAGTTCAGGAGCTGAGTGGTCCTGGCAGAACCCAAACTGAGTGCAAGTGAGCAGGTCATTGCTCTGAAGGTGCGCTTGATAATGTTGATGACCTCTTCACTCACTGATGATCGAGAGGAGGCTGATCGGGGCGGTAATTGGCCGGGTTGGATTTGTCCTGCTCTTTGTGGACAGGGCACTTTCCCACATTGTCAGATAGGAATATCGGAGTCAGGAGTAGGATTCAGCCTTTCGGTTGTAGTCTCACCTCCAGCTTCCTGTTTGCCCTGCCGAAACCTCAACTCCCTGTCTAACTCAGCCTTGAATAAATTTAATGACCCAGCTTGCATGGCTTTCTGGGGAAGAGAATTCCATAGATTAACTACCCTCATGAGAAACTCAATTCTCCTCATTTCTATCTTAAAAGGAAGACTTCTTTTTAAACGGTGTCCCCTTGTTGTAGTTTCCCAAAAAGAGGAAATATCCCAATATCCACTCTTATCAAGTCCCCTCAGTTTCAATAAGATTGCCACATTCTTCTAAACTCCAATGGATATTGGCCCAATCTGCCATCTGTTCAATCTTTCATCAGATAAGCCCAATGGGATCTACCCCACGTTATTGAAAGAGGCAAAAGAGAAATTTGTTGGGGCCCTGACAAAGATCTTTGCATCCTTGCTAGCTACTGGAAAGGTCCCGGCAGACTGGTGAGTAGCTAATGTTGTTCCTCTGTTCAAGAAAGGAAAAAGGGATTAACCAGGAAATTATAGACCAGTGAGTCTCACATCGATGGTTGGGAAGCAATGGGGGAGGATTCCTAGGGATAGGATATATGCACATTTGGAAAGACGGCCTAATTAGGGAACGTCAGCATGGCTTTGTGAGAGGCAGGTCATGTCTGACTAACTTGATTCATTTTTTTCGAGGAGGTGACAAAGGTGATTGATGAGGGTAGAGCAGTGGATGTTGTGTACATGGATTTTAGTAAGGCTTTCAACAAGGTCCCTCATGGTAGGCTCATCCAGAAGATTAAGATTCATGGGATCCATAATAACTTGACCGCTTGGATTTAGAATTGGCTTGCCCATAGAAGTCAGAGAGTAGTGGTGGAAGGATGGTTTTCTGGCTAGAGGTCCGTGATGAGTGATGTTCCCCAGGGATCTGGACTGGGACCTCTGCTGTTTGTGATATATATATAAATGACTTGGATGAAAACGTAGATGGGTCAATAAGTTTGCTGACGACAGAAAGATATGTGGAGTTGTGGATAGAGTCATAGAGGTTTACAGCATGGAAACAGGCCCTTCGGCCCAACTTGTTCATGCCGCCCTTTTTTTTAAAAACTCCTAAGCTAATCCCAATTGCCTGCATTTGGCCCATATCCCTCTATACCCATCATACCCATGTAACTATCTAAATGCTTTTTAAAAGACAAAATTGTACCCACCTCTACTACTACCTCTGGCAGCTTGTTCCAGACACTCACCACCCTCTGTGTGAAAAAATTGCCCCTCTGGACACTTTTGTATCTCTCCCCTCTCACCTTAAACCTATGTCCTCTAGTTTTAGACTCCCCTCCCTTTGGGAAAAGGTACTGGCTATCTACCTTGTCTATGCCCCTCATTATTTTATAGACCTCTATAAGGTCACCCCTCAGCCTCCTACGCTCCAGAGAAAAAAGTCCCAGTCTATTCAGCCTCTCCTTATAACTCAATCCATCAAGTCCCGGTAGCACCCTAGTAAATCTTTTCTGCACTCTTTCTAGTTTAATAATATCCTTTCTATAATAGGGTGACCAGAATTGCACACAGTATTCCAAGTGTGGCCTTACCAATGTCTTGTACAACTTCAACAAGACATCCCAACTCCTGTATTCAATGTTCTGACTGATGAAACCAAGCATGTCGAATGCCTTCTTCACCACTCAGTCCACCTGTGCCTCCACTTTCAAGGAGCTATGAACATGTACCCCTAGATCTCTTTGTTCTGTAACTCTCCCCAACGCCCTACCAGTAACTGAGTAAGTCCTGCCCTTCTATAGTGTAGAAGGTTGTCAAAGGATACAGCAGGATTATAGATCAGTTGCAGATATGGGTGGAGAAATGTCAGATGGAGTTTAATCCGGGCAAGTGTGAGGTGCTGCACCTTGGGAGATCAAGACCGCAATTCTCCCATCTGCGCTCGCCACTTTTCTGGGAGACCTTTCAGGTCCCAATTGAATCTCCCACTCCGGCAGGAGTACTTCATTCTAGCAGGGTACAGACTAGCTCCCCACATTCGGAGAGCTAGTGGGAGATCTCGCTGGAATGAAGGGGGGGGGGGGGAGGCAATTGGGGCCCCCCAGGGGGTCGGGTGGCGGGGGGTGCCCCCTGGGCATGGGCACCCTGGCAGTGCCTGCCTGTGCCCCTGGCACTGCCCAGGGGGCACCTTGGCTCTGCCCACTGGGCATTGGGAAGTGCCAATGGGGCAGGATCTATTGTGGGCGGGACCTAGGTGTGATTGGTGAGGGTGGGGGGTCCCGCTGTCACTCAGCATTGAGATCGGTTTGCGATGGAGGGAGGGCAGCATTTGGGGCGGGCTGGGGGGCACGTGGTCTGCCAGGGTGAGGAGGGTGGGGGGATCGCCACTGGTGGTGGGTGGGGCTTGGCCATCAGGGTGCTCTGGGGTGGGTGGGGGGAGGGGTGGGGGACGGTCAGGGCTGGCCCGGGAATTGTTGTGGGGGCTGTGATTGGGCCATTGGGGGGTGGGGCTAGGGGGGCAGCACTGTGGGGGTCCCAGGCTGGCCAGTGATCAAGCTGTCCAGCAATCGGGGAGTCTGACAGATCGGGGCCACTGAGCATGCGCAGAGTTCCAGAACTGTCAGACTCCGGTGTGAATAGGCCCCACCCCCTAGGTTTTTAATGAGATTCACAACTGGGACCTCTGCAGTGCACAGAGTGCAGAGATTCAGGTTAGAAGCTGAACTGTCGCGACCTAGAACAGTTTTCCTGCCAATTCAGCACTGTTAGTATACAGTTAATGGCAGGACTCTGGACAGCATTGACATACAGAGGCATCTTGGGGTTCAAGTCCGTAGCTCCCTGAAAGTGGCCACACAAGTAGGTGGTAAAGATGCTGTACGGCTTGCTTGCCTTTATTGGTCGGAGCATTGAGTACAAGAGTCAGGATGTCATGTTGCAGTTTTATGAAGCTTTCGTTAGGCTGCACTTTGAGAATTGAGTTCAATTTTGGTCGCCACATTACAGGAAGGATGTGGAGGCTTTGGAGAGGGTACAGAAGAGATTTACCAGGTGCCTGGATTAGAGGGTAAGAGCTATAAGGAGAGGCTGGACAAATGAGGGTTGCTTTCTCTGGAGCAGCAGAGGCTGAGGGGAAACCTGATAGAAGTCTATACAATTATGAGAGGCACAGATATGGTTGACAGTCAGAATCTTTTTCCCAGAGTTGAAATATCTAATACTTGGGGGCACACACTTAAGGTGAGAGAGGAAAAGTTCAAAGCAGATGTGAGGGGCAAGATTTTTACATAGAGAGTGGTAGGTGTCTGGAGTGGTGGTGGAGGCAGATACGATAGGGGCATTTAAGGGGCTTTTTGTTAAACACATGAATATGCAAGGAATAGAGGGATATGGACCAAGGGCGGGCAGAATGGATTAGTTTAATTTGGCATCATGTTCAGCACAACATCAAGGGCCAAAGGGCCTGTCCCTGTGCTGTACTGTTCTATGTTCTAAGCTCTTCATCCCAGTAATGAGTCTAGTGAACCTTCTCTGAACTGCTTCTAAGTGCATTTATATCCTCTTTTAAATAGGAAGACCAAAACTGTATACAGTACTCCAGATGTGGTCTCACCAAGGTTAATGTTGTCGATGTACTGGAACAGCTTAGCCAGGGACATGGCTAGATTTGGAGCACAGGTCCTCAGAACCCATATCCTGATATCGTGTGGAATCACCTCGGAATAAGCTATGTGGCCCAGCAGATTTTTGCCACTGTTCAGCTCCATACAAGCTTCCTAATACCTGACTTGATCTCATCTTACCTGATTATCACTATAATCCTTTCTTGTCCATGTGTTTATTTAGCTTCTCCTTCAATGCATCTGTACTCTTCAATGCAATCATTGTCTGGAGGACTGATTTTCACCACCCTTGTGAAAAAGAAGGTTCTCCAGAATTCTCTGTTGGATTTATTGGTAACTATCTTTATGACCCCTTCTATTACATTCACCCAAAAATGGAATTATCTTCTATTTGTCTCCCCCATCAAATCCTTTCGTAATTTTCTGATTCAGCCTTCTCTTCCAGAGAAGAAAAAGGTCGCAGCCCTTTCCCCCATTTGAGGGATAGCAAATTGGTTAGCTATTGAGCCTGACAATGTAATGAAATTTAAGACAGTGAATGTGATATATGTCCACAAAATAATTATCTTTGTAAAACATAAGGAATATTGACCTGAAAGCATTATGTGGAGATAGCCAACTCTCACAAAATGCAGCAAAGCCTCCACAGAAACAAGTTGAGTGTATAACCCTAACTCATGCCTTCCCAGCATACCTGGTCGTGACAGTTTGCTGTCATGAACAGCTGCTCCTGACTTCAGCATTTACAACTCCCAGCTTCACTCTATTGGAGGCTTCAAACCAATCAGATTGACACCACAAAGGCAACTTTTGACAGTTGCTCCCAGCAACCGGATTAAAAGCTCCAAATTTACCAAGGAAACACTCTAGGCCCCGGATGACAAACTTCATCCCCCTTCTGACAGGCTCTTGAGATGCTGGCAGATTTGTCAGCTTCTGCGCCCAGGCCCAAAATGGCAGAAACAGCTGGCACTTAGTGTGACAGAAGCTTCAGACTCCGGATACAGCGGTTGCTAATTCTGAATGGACAGATTGCTTGAGTTTTATCAGTTGACCTCCTGCCTCTAAATTCCCCAGCCTTATTCTCTTGCCATTGCTTTTTTGACATGTCCAAGCTCGCTGCATCCTACCTATCCTCAAAGACGATTGCAAAGCAAACAGATTCTTGCTGTGTGCACATTGGCTGCTACATTTCCTACACTTCAAAAAAAATACTTCAGAGGCTGTAAAATGCTTTGTGATGGCCTGAGCTGGTGAAAGGTGCAATAGAAATGGAGCCTTTCGCTTTATCATTTGCTTTCTTACACAGAGCTGATATAGTCTGTATTTTCTGACAATTTGTCCCTAACAGAAGTCACACAATGGAAACTGCATCAGTAAAGTTTTATAACAAACCTGTCTGTGATATTGCAGGAACTCTTCATTATAACAGAGGGGACCTAACAGCTTACTGCTCTTGGCAATTGGACAACAGGAGAATGTAATTTGGAGACTCAATTGAGACACTAGCCTGAATTTGACCCTCTGGGTGTGTCCAAAGTCAGCTTGCCCAGAAATGGATGTAAAACTCACTCTGGACCAAGACCGTGTTGTTCACACGATGTTGCGCCAATTCAGCCCACCCAGTGTGAAATGGCTGGTTGGGTTTACCGTTTGCAGGGGTGGGAACACATCGGCTGACTGGCTGTTTAAAATCTCCCTGAAGGCTGCAGGAATTGTGGGGGAGGCTGAGAGATCTCTCTGCAACCAGATGTTTCCTGTTGGTGGGTAAAGACCTCCAAAGGCACCTATTGGCCAAGGAAGATGGGAGCGCAAGTTGGGTGGGCACTCTGCCCCCTGTTTCTCAAATGAGTTCCTGGGAGCCCTGTTTGGGGAGGTGAATGCCAAGCAGCATTAATGCCCAGGGACGGTTAGAGAAGGCAGTTCCACCTGACCAAAAGACCTGGACAGAGGCGCCGCCTAGGTCATTGGGCATGATGTGATGCATCACACCTGGCCTCAGTGCTGCAAAAGGTTCAGTGATCTTCTGTGATGGACAACGGTAAGTGCAGAGATGGCATGGCTCTGTGTGGACAAGTGTAGTTAGGTGTCTGTTCCTCAGGATATTCGGGGGGGTCTAAGAGCGCGTATGTCAAATGGCAATGAAGCTTGCTCTGCCAAGGTAGGGATGTCAGCATGATTGGCCTCAGCGCGTTGTAAGATGAGGTGTACCACAGTGGCACACCCCACATAATGCCCAGGTGCAATAGGGGAGGACGCTGAAATGGACCCTCAGGGAGATGTAACACTAATGAGGCTTTCTGTTTTTCCATGTCAGAATGCTGTGGAGTGCTGAAGAATGACTGGAGGACCAAATCTCTGTGTCCTCACAAAGTGATGCCAGCGGCCAGCTCGATCTTCCGAGCATGGAGAGGCAGGGGTCTTGGGTGAAGGTAAGAGTGCAGGTCGCAGACACAGGTGGCAGGTACTGGCATCATAACGAGGTCCTCTCATCACAAACTGATTTGTCGTAGCCAGAGTGCGCATCGAAACTCCCATGCAGATGGGCCTATGCAGCAGGTCTCCAGTGTCTCCTCAGCCTACCTAGCATGCATAGAGGCTATGAGAAGTGAATTCACTGATACTTGTATCTGCAGATACGCCACTTTCTCAAGGGCAATTATGGATGGGTCATAAATTCTAGCCGAGCCAATGATGCCCACATCCAGGAATGAATATACACCAAAATAATTCTGAGCTGGAGCCACTTGGTGGGACAGTCTGGAATGAGATACAAACATTGCATCTTCTGACTCAGAGGCAGGCCTGTTACTACTGAGTCATGTGCTCACAACTAAAAATCAGACTGAAGGAATTGAAGTATCAAAGTAAGGTTTAAGCGCAACAGATGATTCAAAGTTAATCATTGCGATCACTTCCAGGAACTTTGGTAAATAAAAATAAATCAGTCAAATAGAATGAGTGCATTCTCTCAGTCACTTCATGCTGACACCAGATGCAAATATTACACAAAGTGGCGGCTCAGACCCTTTCATCACATCTTGGTGAAACTCATTAGCACCAATGTACTTGCCCCCTTCACTTTTATATTAAAAAGGATATGCTTGCTCGTGCAACTTTCCTCTCTCAGATGGCATCCAATGTACTCTGAAATTCCAGCGGGTCCTGTTGCGTCCTAGTTTATAACAGGGCCTAGTCATGACACCCAAACTAGTACTTAGCATCTTTACAGTGTGTCCAGGAGTTAGGGATTGGACTGGGAGGCAAACTGTACTTTGTGAATCCCCACTCACTGTTCATCAACTCTGGGTTCTGAGTGTACTCTGGTGCCTTGGATTGCAGTTATAAAAACAAGGAAAGAAACTTGCATTTTTACTTGTCATCACCCCAGGATGTCTCGAAGTGTTTACAGTCAATGGAGTGCTTGTGAAATGTGGTCGCTGTTGTCATGCAGGCAATCAATGCACAGCAAGCTCCCACAATCAAACATTGTGATAATGAATCTGCTTTAATGATGTTGACTGGTAGTTGAATAGTGGCTATATTGTGGAGCACTTCCCTGATTTCTTTCCAGTAATATATTGGGATTTTTACACATTGGGAGAGAGAGAAAAAAGTCACTGCCTCAGTTCTCTATGTAACCCAAAAACAGAACCTGTGGTAGTATAGCGCTTCAAAAGAGAAAGTGCTGGATAATCTCAGCAGGTCTGGCAGCATCTGTAAGGAGAGAAAAGAGCTGACGTTTCAAGTCCAGATGACCTTTGTCAAAGCTGAAAGGCAAAGGCAAAGACTTACTCAGTTAATGGTAGGGCGTTGGGGAGAGTTACAGAACAAAGAGATCTAGGGGTACATGTTCATAGCTCCTTGAAAGTGGAGTCACAGGTGGACAGAGTGGTGAAGAAGGCATTCGGCATGCTTGGTTTCATCGGTCAGAACATTGAATACAGGAGTTGGGATGTCTTGTTGAAGTTGTACAAGACATTGGTAAGGCCACACTTGGAATACTGTGTACAGTTCTGGTCACCCTATTATAGAAAGGATATTATTAAACTAGAAAGAGTGCAGAAAAGATTTACTAGGATGCTACCGGGACTTGCTGGATTGAGTTATAAGGAGAGGCTGAATAGACTGGGACTTTTTTCTTTGGAGCGTAGGAGGCTCAGGGGTGATTTTATAGAGGTCTATAAAATAATTAGGGGCATAGACAAGGTAGATAGTCAGTATCTTTTCCCAAAGGTAGAGGAGTCTAAAACTAGAGGGCACAGGTTTAAGGTGAGGGGGGAGAGATACAAAAGTGTCCAGAGGGGCAATTTTTTCACACAGAGGGTGGTGAGTGTCTGGAACAAGCTGCCAGAGGTAGTAGTAGAGGCGTGTACAATTTTATCTTTTAAAAAGCATTTAGATAGTTACATGGGTACGATGGGTATAGGGGGATATGGGCCAAATGCAGGCAATTGGGATTAGCTTAGGGGTTTTTTAAAAAATAAGGACGGCATGGACAAGTTGGGCCAAAGGGCCTGTTTCCATGCTGTAAACCTCTATGACTCAATGACTCTAAGTGGGAGATGTTTATACTGCAGGGGGAGGGAATGAAAGATGAGTCATAGCCACAGAAACCAGGGGAAAGGTTGCTAATGGCAGCCCATAGAAAGAATAAAAGGTGTGTATGGCCAAACGGCAGAGAAGCTGAAATCAGAGGGTTAACTTTGATAGATGACGATGTGGGGGCGTTTGGGGGGGGGGGGGGGGGGGGGAATTGAGAAAAAGGGGAAGCAAAGAGGGAGAAAAGGTGTAGCGTTCCCTCAGTATCACCCTTCTGACAGTGCAGTGCACTCTCAGTCCTCCCCCTACGACAGTGCGGTGCTCCCTCAGTACTGCCCTTCCAACAGTGCAGGGTTCCTTCAGTGCTGCACTGGAAATGTCATTGTTTATGTGATGTATTGTGATGCACAGACAGTGGGGCGGGATCTTTCTGTGATTGGCTTTTGGTTGCAGTTGCCAGCAAGGAGCCTGTTGAGGCATGTATGAACTCCGACATCACAGAATACTACAGAAGAGGCCCTTTGGATCACATCTCAGTGGTTGAATTTAGATAAGGACCAGCCAATAAAGCAAGCACCTTCTGCACATCTTCCTTGGACTGGCCCCTCAGCCTCCTGTGAGTTAAAGTTTCCCCGATTACATGTTTATAAAGCAGACTTCTTCCTAACAAAGTTTTCAGTTTGTATCTGCCCACCCACACATTGCTGTGCTAGCTGGTGTGATTTATGGGATTCCTTGCTGTAATCTACATTTTTATCAGACAGTGTAGGTATTGAAGCAGGAAGAGAAGCCAAAGGCAGACTCACCAATCTCTCACAAACTGCCTGACTTACAAATAACCCTGAGCCTCTGCTCAAAGCTTGCCTCTCATGGGGAAATGAGAAAACTGCAGCTAGCAACAACGTGCAACAACAACATGCACTTAGATAGCACCTTTAACATATTAGAACATCCAGAGGCACTTCACAGGTGCAATTAACAAACAACATTTGACACCAAGCCCAAGAAAGGGGATATTAGAACAAGTAAATCAAAAGTCAGTGGGCAAGAATTACCACTGAGTTATAAGATCGTGGCTTTCTCAGAGGCTTGAGCTTTTAATCTCAGCGAATATGTTTCGTGCAGCATGGAGGAAGTGCTGCATTGTCGGAGGTTCTGTCTTCCAGCTTGAGCCACTCAATCAAGTCCACAACTGGGTAAATGTAGAAGATCTGATGACATGATTCAAAGAATGGGGATCTTCTCCCTAGTGTCCTGGCCAATATTTATCCCCCAAGCCACAGAGAGGAACTTAGCTGGTTATCTCACCCAGTGGCTGTTTGTGGGACCTTGCTGTGTCTGCACAAAGTCAGTGATTGCACTTGAACTCTGGTGAGAAATCACATTAATGTCCTGAGGATGGAAAAGATGCAATGGAAATGTAAACTTTTCAGTGTGTATGTTTCCAATCTCGTGCAATGCTCCATCTCTTTATTGTTATATGAGACAGCCTGATGGATCAAGCCGATGTGATCTCTATTCTGCAGGGGTCTGTGCTGGGCCTCAACTTTTGACAATTTATGTCAATGAATTAGATGAGGGGAATGAAGCATGATAACTAAATTTGTAATTGGCACAAGGATAAGTTGGAAAATATATTGTGAAGAGGACATTAGGAGTTTGTAGACAGATATGGATAGGTTGAATGAGTGGGGAGGACATTAGGAGTTTGTGGACAGATAGGGATGGGTTGAATGAGTGGGCAAAGATCTGGCAAATGGATCTCTGCCAGATCACCCTGCTCATCCCACTGGCATCTAGCATTTGCCACCTGCCAGATGAACACCAGAGGCTCGTCATCTGCTTCGCATTCAGCATGGTCCTGGTCTCCAGCAGTGCTCCCACCCATGGCACCCCAGGACTGCTCTGCTTCAGGCAAATATAATGTGCCCTCACCATTGCTCCTTACTTGCAGAGCCAACACCCTAATGTCCACCGACATATGAATATCTGCCCTGATGCCTGGCTCCAAGAGACTGCGTGATGCTGGTGCAGGTGTGATGATGTTTTCCTCAGAGCTCGCCTCACACTGAAGGAATGGCAATATTCCAGGTTATATCTGGCAGGAATCTCATATCGGTTGGGTGAGAGTGTATAGGTTGTGGGAACCCATGAAACTTTTGCACTGTGTATGACTAATCTCTCTATCTGCTGGGAGACAGACAGTTGGGCTTGCAAAGGAAAATTAGGGATGGACAATAAATGCTGGCATAGCCTGCAAAGCCCAAATCCCATGTATTAATAAACTCAAAAAGCCTTGTGGCCTGTCAGAATGTTAATCAGCCCATCCTGTTGATATCCTCCAGAGTGTGCCTCCTTGAGCGATTGGTCATAAAGAAAAGAGTGGCGTACGTTAGGTCCAGGCAGCTAAAAACGGAGGGAGTTCTGGGAGAATACAAAGAAAGTACGAAAGAACTGAAACGAGGAATTAGAAGGGCAAAAAGGGGTCATGAAATGTCCTTGGCAGACAGGATTAAGGAGAATCCCATGGCATTTTATTCATATGTTAGGAACAAAAGGGTTGTCAGGGAAAAAATCAGACCTCTCAGGGACAAAAGTGGAGAATTATGCTTAGAACCCAAGAACCCAAAGAAGTAGGGGAGATCCTAAATGAATACTTTGTGTCGGTATTCACAAAGGAGAGGGATGTGTTGACTGGGAGTGTCTCGGAGGGGAGTGTTGACCCGTTAGAGAAAATCTCCATTACAAGGGAGGAAGTGTTAGGTTTTTTAGGGACTATAAAGACTGACAAATCCCCAGGGCCTGATGGAATCTATCCAAGGCTACTCAGGGAGACGAGAGATGAAATCGCCGGGCCTCTGACGCAAATCTTTGTCTCGTCACTGGACACAAGTGGAGGATAGCTAATGTGGTCCCGTTATTTAAGAAGGGTAGGAAGGATAACCCGGGAAATTATAGGTCGGTGAGCTTGACATCCGTGGTCGGGAAGTTGTTGGAGAGGATTCTTAGAGATAGGATGTATGCGCATTTGGAAAGGAATAAACTCATTAACGATAGTCAGCATGGTTTAGTGAGAGGGAGGTCATGCCTCACTAACCTGGTGGAGTTTTTTGAAGAAGTGACTAGAATGGTTGACGAGGGAAGGGCCGTGGATGTCGTCTATATGGACTTTAGTAAAGCGTTTGACAAAGTCCCTCATGGTAGGTTGATGCAAAAGGTTGGATCTCATGGGATAAAGGGGGAGGTGGCTAGATGGGTGGAGAACTGGCTTGGTCACAGAAGACAGAGGGTGGTAGTGGAAGGGTCTTTTTCCGGCTGGATGCCTGTGACTAGTGGTGTTCCGCAGGGCTCTGTATTGGGACCTCTGCTGTTTGTGATTTATATAAACGATCTGGAAGATGGTGTAACTGGGGTGATCAGTAAGTTTGCGGACGACACGAAAATGGCTGGACTTGCAGATAGTGAGGAACATTGTCAGAGGCTACAGATGGATATAGATAGGCTGGAAATTTGGGCAAAGAAATGGCAGATGGAGTTCAATCCAGATGAATGCGAAGTGATGCATTTTGGTAGAACTAATGTAGTGGGGAGCTATACGATAAATGGCAGAAGCATAAAGGGTGTAGATACGCAGAGGGACCTGGGTGTGCAAGTCCACAGATCCTTGAAGGTGACGTCACAGGTGGAGAAGGTGGTGAAGAAGGCATATGGCATGCTTGCCTTTATAGGACGGGGCATAGAGTATAAAAGTTGGGGTCTGATGTTGCAGTTGTATAGAACGTTGGTTCGGCCGCATTTGGAATACTGCGCCCAGTTCTGGTCGCCACACTACCAGAAGGACTTGGAGGCTTTAGAGAAAGTGCAGAGGAGGTTTACCAGGATGTTGCCTGGTATGGAAGGGCTTAGTTATGAGGAGAGATTGGGTAAACTGGGGTTGTTCTCACTGGAAAGACGGAGGATGAGGGGTGACCTAATAGAGGTGTATAATATTATGAAAGGCTTAGATAGGGTGAACAGTGGGAAGCTTTTTCCCAGGTCGGTGGTGACGTTCACGAGGGGTCATAGGTTCAAGGTGAAGGAGGGGAGGTTTAACACGGATATCAGAAGGACATATTTTACACAGAGGGTGGTGGGGGCCTGGAATGCGCTGCCGGGCAAGGTGGTGGAGGCGAACACACTGGGAACGTTTAAGACTTATCTAGATAGCCATATGAACGGAGTGGGAATGGAGGGATACAAAAGAATGGTCTAGTTTGGACCAGGGAGCGGCACGGGCCTGGAGGGCCGAAGGGCCTGTTCCTGTGCTGTATTGTTTTTTGTTCTTCATGGTCATGGTATGCTGCACCCTGCACAACCTGGCTCTGGCAAAGGGGACCCAGTCATGGCTGATGAAAGCCAGGGAGGGAGTTCTGGGGTTTTGACTCAGCAATGAAGGAATGCCAATATATTCCATGTTGGGATGGCAAGTGACTTTCAGGAGAACCTGGTGGGGTTCCCACGTATCTGCTGGCCTTGTCCTTCTAGATGGTAGCAGTTGTGGGTTTGGAAGGTGCTGTCTAAGGAACCTTGGTGAGTTCCTACAGTACATCTTGTAGCTGGTACTCACTATTGTACATTGGCGGTGGAGGCATTGAATGTTTGTGGTAGGCATGCCAATCAAGCAGCTATTTTATCCTGGATGATGTCAAGCTTCTAGAGTGTTTGAGCTGCACTCATTCAGGTAAGGGGAGTGAGTTGCATTACACTCCTGATTGTGCCTTGACATCCCCATTCTGACCTTAAGATGAAAGAAAGGTCATTGATGAAGCAGCTGAACCTGGTTGGGCCTAGGACACTATGCTGAGGAACTCCTGCAGTGATATCCTGGAACTGAGAAAACTAACCTCCAACAACCATAGCCATCTTCCTTTGTGCAAATTATGACTCCAACTACTGGAGGGTTTTCCCCCGATTCTCTTTGACTTCAAGTTTTGCTCGTGCTCCTTGATGCCACACTTGATCAAATGCTGTCTTGATGTCAAGGGTAGTCACTCTCACCTCACCTTGGCATTCAGCTCTTTTGTCCATGTTTGACTCAAAGCTGTAATGAGGTCAGGAGCTGAGTGACCCTGGCAGAACTGAGTGTCCATGAGCAGGTTATTGCTGAGCAAGTGCCTCATGATAGCACTGACCCCCTCCGTCACTTTACCGATGATGGAGAGTACACTGACAGGACAGTAACTGGCCGAGTTGCATTTGGCCTATTTTTTGTACACAGGACATACCTGGGCAATTTTCCGTGCTGCTGAGTGGATGCCAATGTTACAGCTATACTGAAACAGCTTGGCAAGAGACGCGGCATGTTAGAGCATTGCCGGAATATTGTTACAGCCTTTACCGTATCCAGTGCCTTCAACCATTTCTTGATATCACGTGGAGAGAGTCAAATTGGCTGAAGACTGACATCTGTGATGCTGTGGACCTCTGGAGGAGGTCGAGATGCTCCATGCACTCGGCACCTCTGGCTGAAGATTGTTGCAAATGTGTTAGCCTTATCTTTTGTTCAGATATGCTGGGCTCCTCCATCATTGAGGATGGGGATATTTGTGGAGTCTCCTCCTCCTCATAACCGTGCATGATCATTCACAACTGAATATGATGGAAGTGCAGAGCTTAGATCTATCTATCACTTGCTGCTTATGCTGTTTGGCATGCAAGTAGTTATTGCTTCTGCAGGTTGACACTTCATTTTCGACAAACACGGGACACGGCGGACAGAGTACCCTTCGTCGTCCAGTACTTCCCCAGAGCGGAGAAGCTACGACATCTTCTCCGGAGCCTTCAACATGTCATTGATGAAGACGAACATCTCGCCAAGGCCATCCCCACGCCCCCACTTCTTGCCTTCAAACAACCGCACAACCTCAAACAGACCATTGTCCGCAGCAAACTACCCAGCCTTCAGGAGAACAGTGACCATGACACCACACAACCCTGCCACAGCAACCTCTGCAAGATGTGCTGGATCATCAACACAGATGCCATCATCTCACGTGAAAACACCATCCACCAGGTACACGGTACATACTCTTGCAACTCGGTCAACGTTGTCTGCCTGCAGGAAAGGATGTCCCGAGGCATGGTACATTGGGGAGACCATGCAGACGCTACGACAACGGATGAATGAACACCGCTCGACAATCACCAGGCAAGAGTGTTCTCTTCTTGTTGGGGAACACTTCAGCGGTCACGGGCATTCGGCCTCTGATCTTCGGGTAAGTGTTCTCCAAGGCGGCCTTCACGACACACGATAACGCAGAGTCGCGGGGCAGAGACTGAAAGCCAAGTTCTGCACACATGAGGACGGCCTCAACCTGGATCTTGGGTTCATGTCACATTATCTGTAACCCCCACGACTTGCCTGGGCTTGCAAAATCTCACTAACTGTCCTGTCTGGAGACAATACACATCTCTTTAACCTGTGCTTAACGCTCTCTCCACTCACATTGTCTGTACCTTTGAGACTTGATTACCTGCAAAGACTCGCATTATTAATCATTATTTTGCAAATTGAGTTTGTGTCTTTATATGCCCTGTTTGTGAACAGAACTCCCACTCACCTGACGAAGGAGCAGCGAGCGCTCTGAAAGCTAGTGGCTTTTGCTACCAAATAAACCTGTTGGACTTTAACCTGGTGTTCTGCCTGAGTGGAGCCAGCTGGTTTTAAACCCCCCTCCCGCAGCTCTTTCCCTATTGGGCCAGCCTCCACTCGCTGATATAGAGCGTACTCTACGAGGCCCACGCGGTGATCTATTGACGATCCCCAATGGCCATCATATTACTTTTAATTCCAGATTGTTAAATTGAATTCAAATTGCACCATCTGCCGTGGTGGGATTCATGATGTGGAGATGCCGGCGTTGGACTGGGGTAAATACAGTAAGAAGTCTCACAACACCAAGTTAAAGTCCAACAGGTTTATTTGGTAGCAAAAGCCACTAGCTTTCGGAGCACTGCTCCTTCGTCAGGTAAGTGGGAGTTCTGTTCACAAACAGGGCATATAAAGACACAAACTCAATTTCTGGCCCTGTTGTGATAGGTCCCACAGTGGGAGATTCAGCAGCCCAGCCAAATGTCCATTGACCAGATGATCCAAGCAGCAGGCGGGGCTGGAAAATCCTTTCATTTGATGGTGTCTAGGCCATGGCTATATGGGATCCAGGGTAAGGTATCTAAATGGATACAAAATTGGCATCTTGACAGAAGCCAGAGGATGGTTGTAGAGAGTTGTTTTTCAAACTGGAGGCCTTTGACCAGCGGTGTGCCTCAGGGATCAGTGCTGGATCCACTGTTATTTGTCATTTATATTAATGATTTGGATGAGAATATAGGGTGCATGGTTAGTAAGTTTGCAGATGACACCAAGATTGGTGGCATAGTGGACAGTGAAGAAAGTTATCTCCAATTGCAACGGGATCTTGGTCAATTGGGCCAGTGGGCTGAAGAATGGCAGATGGAGTTTAATTTAGACAAATGCGAGGTGATGCATTTTGGTAGATTGAACCAGGCAGGACTTACTCAGTTAATGGTAGGGCGTTGGGGAGAGTTACAGAACAAAGAGATCTCAGGGTACATGTTCATAGCTCCTTGAAAGTGGAGGCACAGGTGGACAGATGGTGAAGAAGGCATTCGGCATTTTGGTTTCATCGGTCAGAACATTGAATACAGGAGTTGGGACGTCTTGTTAAAGTTGTACAAGACATTGGTAAGGCCACACTTGGAATACTGTGTGCAATTCTGGTCACCCTATTATAGAAAGGATAATATTAAACTAGAAAGAGTGCAGAAAAGATTTACTGGGATGCTACAGGGACTTGATGGATTGAGTTATAAGGAGAGGCTGAATCGACTAGGACTTTTTTCTCTGGCGCGTAGGAGGCTGAGGGGTGACCTTATAGAGGTCTATAAAATAATGAGGGGCATAGACAAGGTAGATAGTCAATATCTTTTCCCAAAGGTAGAGGAGTCTAAAACTAGAGGGCACAGGTTTAAGGTGAGAAGGGAGAGATACAAAAGTGTCCAGAGGGGCAATTTTTTCACACAGAGGGTGGTGAGTGTCTGGAACAAGCTGCCAGAGGTAGTAGTAGAGGCGGGTACAATTTTATCTTTTAAAAAGCATTTAGATAGTTACATGGGTATGATGGGTATAGAGGGATATGGGCCAAATGCAGGCAATTGGAATTAGCTTAGAGGTTTTTAAAAAAAGGGCGGCGTGGACAAGTTGGGCCGAAGGGCCTGTTTCCATGCTGTAAACCTCTATGACTTTATATAAATGAAATTTCTTTCAATTATTGTTGATGTTGCTCTGAATCATGCTCCTACCTGTTAAAATGGATTATTTGACTATGGTCAGCTTCTGGCACAGGTTCTGTCCTAATCAAAGCGGCCAGATTTTAATCGAAAGTAGGCACTCTGCCAAATCTCGACTATCTCCAACTCGCCTCCCCAATCCAAACTCTGTGCAACATTGTTCCCTACCTACCTCACCCCCTCCCCTCCCACCACACCCTGCTCCGACCCAGTCCCCTCCCATCCCCTTCGGAGTCAGTGAGAGATGACATCAAGCTTCCCAATCGATTCCTGGGACTGGGGGCTGGTTGGGATGAGGGTGCGTTTCATAAAAAGAAGAAACAATATCTTGACACGGGTTTGAGGAAGTAAAAGGTGAGTGTTTCAACTCCGCTGGCTTGGTGACTGATCTGTGGTGCCACTTTCATCAATCAGTGTGTCGAGCTTTTGTTGTGAGCCTTATCAACTGTTGCAGCAGACTTGCAGACTCCGCACGCAGATATCAGGCCAGCAATCACATTCAATGTCTGTGACCTCATTTTAGAAAGGCACCTCCGGGCTGTGACTGACTCAACATGCATTGTTTGTACCTCCATACATCTTACACTGGCTGTGTGACGGAACAGCCTCCATGTAGCAGATCAACAGGTAATTACGGCATTGACTACATTCCATGCAACTCAGTGCCAGAGAACAGATTGATAAAGACAAGATCTTCTGTTCTCTCCACGCTTGTTATTCTGATGACTCAGCAAGTGTAGCCAGTGATCATATTCCTGTAAGGTGCGAAATCTTACAGCTGGGATGAGAGTCAGCGTTCCAGTATGGTGGTGATTCCAGTATGATAAAAGGCGATATCATGATCTGCCATCTCAACTGCTCCAACCTGGCCAAGTACCCATCTTGTATATTTTTATCATGAATAAATGAGTGTCAAAGAAATGTGGAAAAAGCACACTTTTTTAATGCTCTTAATTGCTCACAGCAGATTAACCCTTCATTCTCGAGCGCAGTAGGACAACTTTGGAGTGTTGCTGACCTTCAGCAGAAAGCCGACACATGGAGGGAAGATTTACTTCCCAGTGAAGGATTCTTATTCTGTTTTGTTTTCTTTCTGAATGCAATCAGTTCAAATATACACCTCAATTGTACAAATGTCAAAAGCTGTCGACATCTGTCAGCACTCTGCCTCTCACAAGCTGAGGAGGCTTAATTGACAGAAGGTTGAGTGTTGTTTAGCAGACATAACACAACAAAGTGAAGCCATAAATGCTTAATGATGGTCTTTGAAACCTTCTGATGCAGCTCTGTCAGCACTTCTTTCTGCACCAAAGTGAAATCACCCTTATGTACACAGTACGTCAAACATCCTGTTGTACAGACATATTGGCAGAAAAATAAACTTTCAGCAAATGGGGCTTTTCAAAGGGGTCTCTGATTCCCCCCACCATTTCAGCATTACTGATATTGCAAGAACAGGTTGCTATGGGTTACAGCAACTTGGAAATGAGAAGACCTTGCATTTCTGCAGTGCTTCTGGATGTCCTAAAGCACCTTATAGCCACTGAACTACTTTAAATATGGTCACTATTGCAATGAAGTGAGGCTTAGCAAGATTCCCCAAAACAGTGGTGTGATCATGAGCGGATCATTTGTATTCGAGTGATGTTGGTAAAGGGATAAATATTGATCAGACAACCTTCTCCTTCTGTTCATTCATTAACATCAGCACCAGTTTGTGACCATCCCTGTGTCCTTCAGAACAGGGGCTAACCGTACACCCAGCAGGAATCTGGCAGGCAGGGTGGACAGCTGCTTCTCTGCCAGGATTTTGGTGGTATTTGAGAAGAGTGTTTTGAGCCTTGATCTTACTTGAGTTGGGAGAAGCCGTGCATTATTCTTAAACTCAGTTCATCTGGTTACATAGTATCTCCAAAGTCCTAAAAAACCCAGATGGTCTGGAAATTTACCACATTGCTGTTTGTGGAAGCTTGCTGTGCAAAGATGGACTCCTGACATCACAGCAGCATGTCCACATCAAAGTAGCTCATTGGCCATAAAATAAAGTTTATTTATTAGTCACAAGTAAGACTTACATTAACACTGCAATGAAGTTACTGTGAAATTCCCCGAGTCGCCACACTCTGGCGCCTGTTCGGGTCAATGCACCCTAACCAGCATGTCTTTCAGACTGTGGGAGGAAACCGGAACACCCAGAGGAAACCCATGCAGACACGGGGAGAACGTGCAAACTCCGCACAGACAGTGACCCAAGCCGGGAATTGAACCTGAGTCCCTGGCACTGCGAGGCAGCAATGCTAACCACTGTGCCACCATGCCGCCCATAAACCACCTCCTGAGAGGTGCTCCAATAATGCAAATCCTTCTCTCAGAGCGCAACCACAGCAAGTGGCAAACCACCTTCTCGCCTACTGAGCTCTCTCTTTTTTTGCTCGCCAACGCCACCTCCAGGTGTAGGAATGAATTCTCTGTCCTCCATGTTGGCCCACCTTCGCCTACCTTGCCAGCTGAGAGTATTGCCAGAGGCGTGCTTTCATCACAAATACAATGACCGCCTTGCCTCGCCAAGCCGCCTGTTCTGGAGACAGCCTCTATCAACAAACCCTGTGGATTGACAAAGCTGTAGCTGTGGGTTAGCTGACAGCTTTTAAGAGGCCAAGGCAAGTGCAAGCATGTGAGAGAGGGTGTTTACTGTAGCTTAGTGAGCAGAATGCAGATGTAAAAACTCTGTGAAGTGCCTCTTTCACAACCATACGTGTAGGCGACTTGGTATAATCCTCCCTGCTTATTGTACAGGTGATGTCAGACATCCTGGGAGTTATTTTGTGTCTTTCTGTCATTTGTACATCTCAGAGAATAAGGAACGAATAAAGATTATGTTTTAATCCTATAAAGGCAGTAAGCTATTACAAGTCAATCACATTACTGAAGCTTTTGGATTTCATTCAACAGAAGTTTGTGAAGAAAGCGGCCTTTCTGATTAGACTGACAAGGTTTTGAAATCTCCTGTTTCATAAATTTTCAAAACAAAGGCTTGTATTGATGTAGAGTCTCGGGAACATGTCAGAGTGCCTCACAAGCAATGAATTAAAGACATTGAACAGCTACGAGGGCAAACGCACAGCTACTGCGTGCACAGAAGAACCAAAATGCAGCACTGAATATTGTTCAGATTGAAGGATAAGTATTGAACAGGACTCAGGAGAACTTCCGTGCTCTTCCAGTAGTGCTGTTGGATCTTTATATCCACCTGAAAAGGCCTTGATTTAACATCCCAAACATACAATGGACCCTGTGACTGTGCAGTTCTCCCTCAGTACTGTCCCCCTTCTCCAGTGCGGTGTTCTCTCAATACTACCTACCTTTGAAAATGCAGTGTTCCCTCAGAACTGCCCCGTCTAACAATGCAACACTCCCTCAATACTACCCCTTTAGGGGAGGTGCGGGGGTGTAGTTAGCTCAGTTGACTGGACAGCTGATTCATGATGGAGAGCAATACCCAACAGCGCAGGTTCAATTCCCATCCCGCCTTCTCAACCTTGCCCCTCGCCTGAGGGGCGCTGACCCTCAGGTTAGATCACCACCTGTCAGCTCTCCCCCTCAAAGTGGGAGAGCAGCCTATGGTCATCTGGGACTATAGTTTTACTACCCCTCTCCTACAGTGCAGTGCTCCCTCAGTACTGCGTTATGGGCTTTAAGCTCTGGAGCGGGCCTTAAACCGAAGGCCTCTGACTCGAGATAGCTCATACTGAGCCATAGCTTGAGACATACAATTCCTCTGTATGTGAGTCATTAGCTGGTGTTAATTATTTGGCAGCAGAGTGGATCAAACAACAAACAAAATTCAATCAATCATTAAAGTTCTTTCTGTTCTCATTAATGAGCTAGTGGAGAGAGAGAGAATAAAACAATATTGGAACACCCCCGAGCACTTTATAATTCATCTTCCTTCAAACGATAAATGATTGGCTACCAGGGAATTTTGTTTTGGATTTACAAATTTAAAATCTCATTTTTATAACCCTCCAAATAAGTAATTCTTGAATTTGCCAATGTAATTGGCAGGCTTTCAGTTATCTGAAGGGATTAACTTGCACAAGAGGTGGTGTTTTGAGAATGAGAAAAGGGGGCTGGCTGCTTGCTGGAAAAGCTCCAAGTGCAGCTACCTGGTAATTAAGCTGAGTTTTAGTGAAATGTGGGAGTGGGAGGAGTCCCCTCATTGTTTACATATAGTTCACTTGAAAGTCAGGATAGATTTGCAAATCTGTCTGGCTCAGTTGCTGCTTTGAACCAAGCCTGGCAATGTCAAGGGAGGGCATCAGCCATAACTAAGCTCTGATGTTTAGTAGGCAGGAACAGAGAGCAGAGAGCATGAGGCATTGGAGAGATCAAGTGGTGTTTGAAGTTTGAAATTGTGATGATACCGGATACCTTTCCAAAGCTGAGTGTCTGATTCATTGATAGTCTTGTCCCTGCCTTCTGTTCCCACTTATCGCCAATTATCCTGTCAAGACGTCAACTTTTCCACTTTACAGAGAAGGGAAGGAAACTTATTCCTGTTACTTTATTTCAGGAAAAGGGCCAGAATCTGAATCCCATGTGGTCTGTCTATACACTTCTAATCTTTTCTAAATCCTCCCCCACACCCCCCGCAACCCAGTTTTGCACCCGTGCCACAGGTGTCCAAGGGATCGCATACACATATGGGGCTATCCAACTGGAGAGGAATCTGAGCAATAATGAAACAGAAAATACTGGATAAGCTCAGGAGGTCTGGCAGCATCTGTGGACAGAGAAACAGAGTTAAATTTTGAGTCTGTCAGTGAAGAAGAAGGTAAAAATATGATGGATTATATATTGTAGAGGGAGATGAAGGAGGTGGGGCAGAATAGGTCACATTTCTGCCCCTCTTCAGTTCTGAAGAAGGGTCATATTGTCTCGAAACATGAACTCTGTTTCTCTCTCTGTGGTTTCCACTCACAGTCCAAAGATGCACAGGTTAGGTGGATTGGCCATGCAAATCTCCAATATCTTTCTCTTTAGTGTGGAGATGCCAGCGTTGGACTGGGGAGGCACAGTAAGTAGTCTCACAACACCAGGTTAAAGTCCAACAGGTTTATTTGGTAGCACAAGCTTTCGGAGCGCTGCTCCTTCATCAGAGTGAGTGCCTAATGAAGGAGCAGCGCTCCTGATGAAGGGGCAGCGCTCCGAAAGCTCGTGCTACCAAATAAACCTGTTGGACTTGAACCTGGTGTTGTGAGACTACTTACTGTTTCTCTTTAGTAAAGACCAATTTAATGTACTTGTGAAAGTCTGCTGCAATGAATGTTCAGCCTCTGTAAATTGACAGGCAAGAAGGTGAGGAGAAGTTTTTTATGCACTGAGTGGCTGTCTGGATTCCACTGTCTAAAAGGGTGGTGGCAGCAGCTTAGAGTCACAGAGTCAGACCAGCTTCAATGGTAATTTTCAAAACACCAAGAATCATTTTTGAAACGAAAAAAAAAAGCAGCGACATGAGGAGTGGAACTTACTGGACAGCTCTCTCAAAGAGCCAACACGCGCACAATGGGCCAAATGGCCTCCTTTTAGCTGTGATACTTTGTGACACTTTGGTTAAATATATTTTACTTCCTATCCCGCCTATAATCAGAACACAGGCAGTGCTATGGGCACTGAGGGCTTGTAAGCAATGAATCGATGGGTGAAGTCACCTCTGACAGCCCTCTATTACGTTTCAGTTCTAACCAGTACTCACTTCGGGATGGGAAATGAAAGCTGGCTTCACCAGCAATGTCCACATCGCAAAGAAAATAAATAAACTCAGAAAAGCTGCCCTCATGTTGATTTGGATGTACATTAGAATGGCTCAGATTCCAATATCAAAAGCAAGATACTGCAGATGCTGGAAATCTGAAATAGAAACAGAAAGTGCTGGATAAGCTCAGCAGGTCTGGCAGCATAGAATCCCTACAGTGCAGAAGGAGGCCATTCAACCCATCAGGTCTGCACCAGCTCTCCAGCAGACGATCTTATCATGCCCACTCACCGCCCTATAACTGTAATCCCACGTATTTACTCTGCTAATCCCCTAACCTACATATCTTGGGACTCTGACACTGGTGCACATAAAAAATATTAAGCCCTTTTGTATCTCTCACCTTAAACCTATGCCCTCTAGTTTTAGACTCCCTTATCTTTGGGAGAAGAGGTGAGAAATCATTGATATGGGTCTTGAGTCACAGGTAGCCAGACTGGGGGCATTAGGGAACCAGTTGACAATAGTTGTCATGATTACTGAGACTAGTTTTATATTCCAGACTTAACTGAGTTTAAATTCCACAGCTGCCTTGGAGGGATTTGAACTCATGTCTTCAGAGCATTAGCCTAGGTCTCTGGATTACTAGCCCAGCGACACAACCATTGGTTCACCAAATCTCCAACATCTTTCTTTTTAGTAAAAAACAATTTAATGTACGTACGAAAGTCTACTGCAATTATTTTTCAGCCTCTGTGATATTTTAATGCAAAAAGGCAAAATTTGCCACACTTTACCTTGGCTGATGGTACACAAAGTGCCATGGAAAACCTCCACTGTGATCAAACAAAATCTGACACTGGTGCACATGGGATATATTAAGCCATGTGTCCCAAAGATTGGTAAAAGATGTATGTTTTAGGAGTGTTTTATAGGAGGAAAGAGAGGAGGAAAGCTGGTTGAGGGAGCAAATTCCAGAACTTAGGATCCAGACAGCTGAAGGCACAGCCACCTGTGGTAGAGCAGTTAAAATTGTGGACAATTTGTGCTAAAGGTCAGAATTGGAGAAGCACAGATATATTTCAGAGGCTTGTAGGACTGGAGGAGGTTACAGAGATAGGGATGGGCAGGAGCAATAGAACATAGAACAGTACAACACAAAGAACAGACCCTTCGGCCCACCATGTTGTGCTGAACATAATACCAAATTCAACATCTCCCTCCTGCCTGCCCTTGGTCCATATCCCTTTATTCCTTGCATTTTCATGTGCTTATCTAAAAGCCCCTTAAATGCCCCTATCGTATCTGCCTCCACCACCAACCCCGGCAACGCATTCCAGACACTTACCATTCTCTGTGTAAAAAAACGTGCCCCTCACATCACCTTTAAACTTTCCTCCTCTCACCTTAAGTGCATGTCCCTAGTATTAGACATTTCAACTCTGGGAAAAAGATTCTGACTGTCAACCTTATCTACACCTCTCATAATTTTATACCTCAGCCTCCGCCACTCCAGAAAAAACATCTCTAGTTTGTCCAGCCTCTCCTTATAGCTCATACCCTCTAATTCAGGCACCTGGTAAATCTCTTCTGCACCCTCTCCAAAGTCTCCACATGCTTCCTGCAATGTGGCGACCAGAATTGAATACAATACTCCAAGGGTGGCCTCACCAAAGTTTTGTAAAGCTGCAACATGACATCCTGACTCTTGTACTCAATGCCCCGACCAATAAAGGCAAGCATGCCATAAGCCTTCTTTACCACCCTAACTACTTGTGTGGCCACTTTCAAGGAGCTATGGACTTGAACCTCAAGATCCCTCAGCAATAGATGGGTTTTAACATGAACAAAGAACAAAGAAAATTATAGCACAGGAACAGGCCCTTCGGCCCTCCAAGCCAGCACCGAACATGCTGCCCAACTTAACTAAAACCCCCTACCCTTCCGGGGACTATATCCCTCTGTTCCCATCCTATTCATGTATTTGTCAAGACGCCCCTTAAGAACCACTACCATATCCGCTCCCCTGGCAACGAGTTCCAGGCACCCACCATTCTCTGGGTAAAACATCTGCCTCGTACATCTCCTTTAAACCTTGCCCCTCGCACCTTAAAGTTGTGCCCCCTAGTAATTGACTCTTGCATCTGGGAAAAAGCTTCTGACTATCCATTCTGTCCATGCCTCTCATAATCTTGTAGATTTCTATCAGGTAGCCTCTCAACGTCTGTCGTTCCAGTGAGAACAAACCAAGTTTCTCCAACCTCTCCTCATAGCTAATGCCCTCCATACCAGGCAACATTCTGTACCCTCTCTAAAGCCTCCACATCCTTCTGGTAATGTGGCAACCAGAATTGAACACTATATTCCAAGTGCGGCGTAACTAAGGTTCTATAAAGCTGCAACATGACTTGCCAATTTTTAAACTCAATGCCCCGGCCGATGAAAGTAAGCATGCCATATGCCTTCTTGACTACCTTCTCCACCTGCATTGCCACTTTCACTGACCTGTGTACCTGTACACCGAGATCCCTTTGTCTATCAATACTCTTAAGGGTTCTGTCATTTACTGTATATTTTCTATCTGTATTAGACCTTCCAAAATGCATTACCTCACATTTGTCCGGATTAAACTTCAGCTGCCATCTCTCCGCCCAAGTCTCCAACCAATCTATATCTTGCTGTACCCTCTGATGGTCCTCATTGCTATCCGCAAATCCACCAACCTTTGTGTCGTCCGCAAACTTACTAATCAATCCAGTTACATTTTCCTCCGAATCATTTATATATATTACAAACAGCAAAGGTCCCAACATGAGAATGGCAAATTGAAAATCATGGCATTGCCAGGCCAGGAACCAGTGTGGTTTCTATGGTTGAAGGGTTCAGAAAGAAAGGACCTTTATGCAACATTTTTAAAAGTTATTTTAAAGGATGCGGTGTCACTGCTGGGCCAGCATTTTTATTGTCCATCCCTAATAACATACAAGAGATTTCTTCATTAGTATTTTCTAAGTGACTCACAATTGAGCTTGTCGGGGCAAGATTTGAACCTAAGGTCCTTAGTTACTAGCCCAGTCCCATCGCCACTTACTTCTAGAGTATTCCTGTATTGTACATGAGCCTTTACCAGCTGCGAGGTATCAGGTATACATGACCGTGAGCAAACGTCTGACTAATATTACACCCAGATGTGCTGCTGGTGTTTTTTATTTACAACACTTTTCTCTGAAGCTTTAGCCTACAGCCATGAGCCTGAGAGTTACAGATTAAACACCACATTGAGGTGTTTGTACTCTGAAATGCAGAGGGCCCAGAATCACAATGACAGGAGCAACTTGGCAGAGCAAAAATCCTTGCTCCTGTCTGACTTCTGAAAGGAGAGACAATTTTAAAGCTGAGCAGTTTTTACAGCCAAAATTAGACAGAATACATTTTCTAGCTTTCGTGTCACTCATCTGCTTTATCTGTTTAAACCCTAAAACCAGTCATCAAATTGAAGGCTCTTACAAAGTGTGCAGAGGACGTTGAAGGTCTGCAAAGGGATATAGATAGTCTAAGTGAGTGGGAAATGGTCTGGCAGATGGAGTACAATGTTGGTAAATGTGAGGTCATCCATTTTGGTAGGAATAACAGCAAGATGGACTATTATTTAAATGGTAAAAACTTGCAGCATGCTGCTGTGCAGAGGGACCTGGGCGTCCTTGTGCAGGAATCTCAAGGAGTTGGTTTGCAGGTGCAGCAGGTAATTAAGAAGGCAAATGGAATTTTGTCCTTCATTGCTGGAGGGATGGAGTTTAAAAACAGCGAGATTATGTTGCAGCTGTATAAGGTGCTGGTGAGGCCACACCTGGAGTACTGTGTACAGTTTTGGTCTCCTTATTTGAGAAAGGATATAGTGGCACTGGAGGGGGTGCAGCGGAGATTCACGAGATTGATTTCAGAGTTGAGAGGGTTGGCTTATGAGGAGAGACTGAGTAGACTGGGGCTATACTCAGTGGACTTCAGAAGAATGAGTGGAGATCTAATAGAAACATATAAGATGATGAAGGGAATAGATAAGATAGAAGCAGGGAAGTCGTTTCCACTGGCGGGTGAAACTAGAACTAGGGGGCATAGCCTCAAAGTAAGGGGAAGCAGATTTAGGACTGACTTGAGGAGGAAGCTCTTCACACAAAGGGTTGTGAATTTGTGGAATTCCCTGCCCAGTGAAGCAGTTGAGGCTACCTCATTGAATGTTTTTAAGGCAAGGATAGATAAACTTTTGAATGGTTATGGTGTGCGGGCGGGTAAGTGGAGCTGAGTTCACAAAAAGATCAGCCATGATCTTATTGAATGGCGGAGCAGGCTCGAGGGGTCAGATGGCCAACTCCTGCTCCTAGTTCTTGTGTTCTTCCAGAACAGAAAGAGGCCATTTGAACTATCGTGTTGGTACTGACTTTTTAAGACTCCCCATTCTTTCCTCATGGTCCTGCAACAATTCTTTATAAGTAAGTTTAAGTTCAAGTTTAAAACAATGCAGAGTAATAGATTTCAGAATCCAGAGGAAGAAAGGTTGGAAGCTCAGAGTTCTGTCACCCCGTTTTGGGTAAATGTATTTTTTTTAATGATTCTTGGAATACAAGGATCTCTGGCAAGGTCAACATTTACTATCCATGAAACTGCCCGAACAAGGTGGTGGTGTACCTCTGATTTGATCGACTGTAGTGTTCTGATACACTGCAGTGACTTGCGCAGTCACTTCAGAGGACAATTACAGTGGTTACATGTAGCTTCAGACTGATCACAGATAGCAGGGTACCTTCACTAAAGAATATAGTGAACTAGTTGAGCAGAAAGCAGAATTTCAGAATGAGGAAGTTCTTTAATGATAATATTGTACAATATCATCCCTGTGATGACTTCAGCCAGGCTAATGAGGTTGGCTTGCTAGAGTATGAACTACCTGATGAGTCCTGATTGGTGGTTAAATCAGGGAGCCTCCTGCTCCCTATTTAAAGCAGGTGTCAGACTCTCAGCCTGCGTTCAGCAGGGAGCAACTGGAGAGCTGGCTGGGTACAGATGTATGGTGTAAATAAAGTAACTTGGTGACTGGACTTTTTTGCCTCTGTGGAGTTATTACAGTCCCATCCAGAGACAATCCACACTCTGGACAATCCTTTATTCAAATATCTCCCATGTACGACTTTCAGTTTTAACTCTGCCCAGAACAGTTCGTATTGGTTTTCAGTGATAATGTGTTCTTAACAGAACATTATATCTCATGGGAGCAATAAAGCTAAAAATAGATTGACGGTTTCTTGCAATGTTTTACTGGTTTTGCTTTTATTGACAGTAAAATCCCAAACACATCTTGCAAATGTGTACTTTATAATTCCCCTACTGAGACCAAACACGGAGAAACTCTCCCAGTTTACTTTTGAACTTAGATGAACATCGACCAGGTGAAAGGAAAATGGGAAAAACAATACCTTATCCCAGTGGAACCACAGACATTTACAGTATAGGGGCAGGCCATTTGGCCCATTATGTCTGTGCCAGAACCTTGTCAGAGCAATGTGACCATCGTGCTCTCTCCCTACTGTATCAATCCCAAACTAATCTCACAGTCCAGCTCTATCTGTATACTTTCTTTCAAAAATGCTGCCATAACTGTCTCAATCATTCCCCAAGGCTAAACATGATCCAACATCCCTTTATGTCGTGAACTTTTCCTCATCCCCCAAATTTCCTTTCTATCAATTTTACATTTATGACCCCTCATCATTAGTGAGATGCTAGACCTTGCCCCATTTGCTCTCTCAGACAACAGTACAGGATTCTAAGTCAGTATTGCAAGAAGAGTAGACAAGGTTTTTCCAGTGGCCAGGCCAATTTTTATCCCTCACCAACATCGCTGAAAGATTTATTTTCTAGACATTATCAAATTGCTTTTTGTTGGACCTCCCAGATTTCCCATGTTATAACGCTTCCACAGAATTTTATTTGTTGTAAATCACTTTGGGACATCCGGAGGTTGTATAAATTCCTTCTTTCACTTGCCTACAGATGCATGTTGGTTAGACCTTGGGTTTCTGTTCTCTTCACATCTGTCTCCCAGCCTCTGCTCACCTACTTTTCAACCTTTTTGAAAGGCAATAATCGATGAAGCCTTTTGTCCCCTCTCCTCATTTTGTGATGCTGTCCTTTACTCCTCACCATCCTTTTGCAATTTTCTTCCCTAACATTTTCTGAGTTTGCCAGTGAGTGAGAATAACTATGCACAGAATTACCCCAAACATACAGCAAAAAACTGGTGTTTTGAATGAAATAATTAAGCTTCACTTTAGCTTCCTCCTGTCCCTCTTCATCTCACTGTATCAGCATATCCTTCTGTTCTTTTCTTTCTCATGTGTTTATCCTGCTTCCATTATTTGCCTAATCTATTCCATGTATTCGAGAGGTTTATCTTGAATTCCCTATTGAATCTATTGGTGACTGGCTTATATAATCTAGTATTGCCTCAGCCAGAAGTGGAAACATCTCTCTATGTCTCCGTCAAATCCATCAAAACAGTAGTCAAATTGTCAACCAGGGAGTGAAAAGTTAGTTTGCCACATAATCAGGTTGGGTGAGGTGCAGAGTCACAAGAAGGGACGTTGAGTTTGGTCCAGGGCAATAGTGGGGATGGGGTGGGTGGAGGGCGAACTTGAAGAATTAGGTGATGAAGTCTCCAGCAATTGCAACCCTTATGATTGGAGGAGATGTTACCAATAATGACTCAGGAAGCCCGACGGGAAAGGAACATAGTTCATTACAGAATGCAAAGTAAAACCTCTACCGCGGAGTTCACACACTAGTCATTCCTGGGACTACAGACGTATACATAGAACATAGAACAGTACAGCACAGAACAGGCCCTTCGGCCCACGATGTTGTGCCGAGCTTTATCTGAAACCAAGATCAAGCTATCCCACTCCCTATCATCCTGGTGTGCTCCATGTGCCTATCCAATAACCGCTTAAATGTTCCTAAAGTGTCTGACTCCACTATCACTGCAGGCAGTCCATTCCACACCCCAACCACTCTCTGCGTAAAGAACCTACCTCTGATATCCTTCCTGTATCTCCCACCATGAACCCTATCGTTATGCCCCCTTGTAATAGCTCCATCCACCCGAGGAAATAGTCTTTGAACGTTCACTCTATCTATCCCCTTCATCATTTTATAAACCTCTATTAAGTCTCCCCTCAGCCTCCTCCGCTCCAGAGAGAACAGCCCTAGCTCCCTCAACCTTTCCTCATAAGACCTACCCTCCAAACCAGGCAGCATCCTGGTAAATCTCCTCTGCACTCTTTCCAGCGCTTCCACATCCTTCTTATAGTGAGGTGACCAGAACTGCACACAACATTCCAAATGTGGTCTCACCAAGGTCCTGTACAGTTGCAGCATAACCCCACAGCTCTTAAACTCCAACCCCCTGTTAATAAAAGCGAACACACTTTAGGCCTTCTTCACAGCTCTATCCACTTGAGTGGCAACCTTCAGAGATCTGTGGATATGGACCCCACGATCTCTCTGTTCCTCCACAGTCTTCAGAACCCTACCTTTGACCCTGTAATCCACATTTAAATTAGTCCTACCAAAATGAATCACCTCACATTTATCAGGGTTAAACTCCATTTGCCATTTTTCAGCCCAGCCTTGCATCCTATCTATGTCTCTTTGCAGCCTACAACAGCCCTCCACCTCATCCACTACTCCACCAATCTTGGTGTCATCAGCAAATTTACTGATCCACCCTTCAGCCCCCTCCTCTAAGTCATTAATAAAAATCACAAAGAGCAGAGGACCAAGCACTGATCCCTGCGGCACTCCGTTAGCAACCTGCCTCCAGTCCGAAAATTTTCCATCCACCACCACCCTCTGTCTTCGATCAGATAGCCAGTTACCTATCCAATCGGCCAACTTTCCCTCTATCCCACACCTCCTCACCTTCATCCTAAGCCGACCATGGGGGACCTTATCAAACGCCTTACTAAAATCCATGTATATGACATCAACTGCCCTACCTTCATCAACACACTTAGTTACCTCCTCAAAAAATTCAATCAAATTTGTGATGCACAACTTGCCCTTCACGAATCCGTGCTGACTATCCCGGATTAATCCGCATCTTTCTAAATGGTCGTAAATCCCATCCCTAAGGACCTTTTCCATCAATTTACCAACCACCGAAGTAAGACTAACCGGTCTATAATTACCAGGGTCATTTCTATTCCCTTTTTTAAACAGAGGAACAACATTCGCCATTCTCCAGTCCTCTGGCACCATCTCCGTGGACAGTGAGGACCCAAAGATCAAAGCCAAAGGCTCTGCAATCTCATCCCTTGCCTCCCAAAGAATCCTAGGATATATTTCATCAGGCCCAGGGGACTTATCGACCTTCAGTTTATTCAAAACTGCCAGGACATCCTCCCTCCGAACATCTATTTCCTCCAGCCTATTGGCCTGTAACATCTTCTCTTCCTCAAAAACATGGCCCCTCTCCTTGGTGAACACTGAAGAAAAGTATTCATTCATCACCTCGCCTATCTCTACTGACTCCATACACAAGTTCCCACTACTGTCCTTGACCGGCCCTAACCTCACCCTGGTCATATAAAAGAGTCAGACAGTGTGTTCCTGCTGGACAGGCCACTGTCTGTTACCAGGGGAACTCATACTCAATGAGCCCCACAGACAAATCCATCAGTAATTCCCCACCAACCTCGTGGGGCTTATCACATTACCCCTCGGGAACTTCAACCAAACACTATTGTAAAGCAGCAAAATTAAACTCTCAGCATAAAGCAAACAGGCTGCTTTTGGTAAAATTCAATAAGTTTACTTCCACCTGTAATAAAGTATTAAATTCAAACCTGCCTGCCATATTATATGAGATACCAATATTGTTTGTTCAACTCACCATTTTTCACATTATGATGACTCTCAATCAAGGGTCGTAAGGGTGTACAATCTTTATGCAATTCTCAGGTGAATTTGCATGTTAATTAAGTGGAGTTTTGAAGTGACATGAATGAATGATACAAGAAAGATATGACAGTGGACCACCCAATAGGATTTGTAATAAAAAGAACTGGAGCTATTAGGGATTTGATTCTACTCCATGGAGAAGGTAATATCATTGGACTTATTCACTGTGCTGTTGCTAAAGGGCCTGTATGTATATGACCTATTTTATATCAATATGCATCTCTGTCAGGTGCAAACTTTACACAAGTGCCTTGCTTCACCTCCATTTCCCAAATTTGCCCAATCTTTGCAGAAAGTCAAACACAGATGACTTCTTGAAAAGTACCGCAATTTCCAGTCTCATTTCAAGTGTAAGGAGCAGTCAAGTCAAAGAGTGAAATGAGTAAAAAGGTGTTTATAGAACTTTATTGATAACTAGCAGAGAAATACAAAATTATAATATATCTGCTGCTTGACCCATATTACCATTCCGATTTCATTCAGGACCAACTTCTTAAGATTTTGTCTCTTCCATTGATTTTCCAGCTATCAATTCTTCACCGGATTTTGGTTCTTCCTTTGGTTGTCTAGGTATGGTTTCTTCACCAGACTTTGGTTCTTCCTTTGGTTGTCCAGCTATGGTTTCTTCACCAGACTTTGGTTCTTCCTTTGGTTGTCTAGGTATGGTTTCTTCACCAGACTTTGGTTCTTCCTTTGGTTGTCCAGCTATGGTTTCTTCAACAGACTTTGGTTCTTCCTTTGGTTGTCTAGGTATGGGTTTTTCACCAGACTTTGGTTCTTCCTTTGGTTGTCTAGGTATGGGTTTTTCACCAGACTTTGGTTCTTCCTTTGGTTGTCCAGCTTTGGTTTCTTCACCAGACTTTGGTTCTTCCTTTGGTTGTCTAGGTATGGGTTTTTCACCAGACTTTGGTTCTTCCTTTGGTTGTCTAGGTATGGGTTTTTCACCAGACTTTGGTTCTTCCTTTGGTTGTCTAGGTATGGGTTTTTCACCAGACTTTGGTTCTTCCTTTGGTTGTCCAGCTATGGTTTCTTCACCAGACTTTGGTTCTTCCTTTGGTTGTCTAGGTATGGGTTTTTCACCAGACTTTGGTTCTTCCTTTGGTTGTCTAGGTATGGGTTTTTCACCAGACTTTGGTTCTTCCTTTGGTTGTCCAGCTTTGGTTTCTTCACCAGACTTTGGTTCTTCCTTTGGTTGTCTAGGTATGGGTTTTTCACCAGACTTTGGTTCTTCCTTTGGTTGTCTAGGTATGGGTTTTTCACCAGACTTTGGTTCTTCCTTTGGTTGTCCAGGTATGGTTTCTTCACCAGACTTTGGTTCTTCCTTTGGTTGTCTAGGTATGGGTTTTTCACCAGACTTTGGTTCTTCCTTTGGTTGTCCAGGTATGGTTTCTTCACCAGATTTTGACACTTTCTTTGGCAGCGCAGATGTAGGTTCTTCATCATGTTTCAGTCCTTCCTTTGAGTGTCCAGCTATAGTTTCTTCAATCGTTTTGAACCTTTCCTTTTCTTGATCAGCCAATGTGCTCTCAACAGATTTGTGTTTTTCCTTTAAATGAATCCAATCACCAGGTCTCAGTCTTTCCTTCACCTGGTCAATTGTACCCTGTTCTTTTTTTTTCAGCTTAATTTTGGAGAAAGCTAGCAAGCTTTCATCCGTACTTTTACTTGTGGCCGTTGTTTGTTTAGCCTCATTTGATTTCTGCTCATCATTTGAAGAGTCATACCTATTATGTTGAACCTTTGTAAACCTCCTGGAGTTGCTTCTGGTCAATGTGTGAAATGGGATGAACTTGGAAGAGTAATTCTTCGGACAATAGGTGGAGACAGATATGGTTTGCGTGTCACAGAAGGGCACAGTACACATGATGAAGTCTGTCATGTCAAGTTCAAATAAAGGGGAGGGATTTGTGATGACGAATCTGAAGGAGAGGACAACAAGAGTCTTTTAGAATCTGTATAGTAACAGCATGAAACAAAACTATTTAGCTCACTGGCTTTGTGCTGGCTTTTGTTGGAGCTGTACAATTAGTCCCAATCCCTTGCTCCTTCCACGCATTTGTTTCCTTGTAAATTATTTCTCCAATTCCCTTTTAAACGTTTCAGTTGAACTGCTTCTACTGTTCTTATAAGAAGTTCATTCCAGGTCACACGCTGATGCTATCTCAGAACACATTTCTTTGCACCAAGTTTTTAGTTACCCCTCCAAACATCTTCTTTGGCTTGATGTCCATTTTCGTTTTTACATTAAAGCTCCATGAATAATTTTGGGATGTTTTCTGATATTAAAGGTGTCAAACCAATGCTATAGGCTGCTATCTTTCAGGTGAGACCTTAAACTAAAACCCAGTCTTCCCTCTTGGGACAGATTTAAAAGGGTCCCGCGTTACTTTGCAGAACAATTCTTCCCAATGTCCTAGCTAACTTTAATCACTCAGCTAACATCACCAAAGAAATAGGTTAGGTTTGTTACTATATGCAAATCGTTGCTGTGATTCCGACATTACAACAATGACAACCCATCAGTTCAGGAGTGAAACATTTTGGGATGTTCAGGATAGTAAAGATATGTACATTTTTCATTCCTTTTTTTCAAACCAATCCCAGATGTACTGGTGGATCCACACAGCAGACAATTGTGTGTGTAACCAGGGTGAACAACCAGCTAATCTGTTTTTGGTGGAGAGTTGGGGACACAAGAATGTTTGCTAATACATGCAGACATAGGAAATAGGAGCAAGATTTGGCCATTCTGCCCATTGAGCCTGCTCCACCATTCAGTTAGATCATAGCTGCTCTTCTGCCTTTATACCATTTTCTCACACTATCTCCATGTCCCTTGATACCTTACTGTCCAGAAAGATCCCTGACTTGAACATACTCAATGTCTGAAACTCCACAGAGCCTTCGGGTAGAGAATTCCAAAATATTCCAGAAGTGAAGAAGATCCTCCTCAAAGATCAAAGAAAATTACAGCACAGGAACAGGCCCTTCGGCCCTCCAAGCCTGCACCGACCATGCTGCCCGACTTAACTAAACCCCCTACACTTCCGGGGACCATATCCCTCTATTCTCATCCTATTCATGTATTTGTCAAGACGCCCCTTAAAAGTCATTATCGTATCTGCTTCCACTACCTCTCCCAGCAACGAGTTCCAGGCACCCACCACTGTCTGCGTAAAAAATCTGCCTCGTACATCTCCTTTAAACCTTGCCCCTCGCACCTTAAACCTATGCCCCCTAGTAATTGACTCTTCCATTCTGGGAAAAAGCTTGACTATCCACTCAGTCCAAGCCTCTCATAATCTTGTAGACTTCTATCAGGTCGCCCCTCAACCTCCATCGTTCCAGTGAGAACAAACCAAGTTTCTCCAATCTCTCCTCATAGCCGATGCCCTCCATACCAGGCAACATCCTGGTAAATCTTTTCTATACTCTCTCCAAAGCCTCCATATCCTTCTGGTAGCGTGGCGACCAGAATTGAACACTATATTCCAAGTGCGGCCTAACTAAGGTTCTATAAAGCTGCAACATGACTTGTCAATTTTTAAACTCAATGCTCCGGGCGATGAAGGCAAGCATGCCGTATGCCTTCTTGACTACCTTCTCCACCTGCATTGCCACTTTCACTGACTTGTGTACCTGTACACCCAGATCCCTTTGCCTATCAATACTCTTAAGTGTTCTGCTATTTATTGCATATTTCCTATTTGTATTAGACCTTCCAAAATGCATTACCTCATCTCAGACCAAAATGGTCTACCATCCCAAAATGGCATATTATTCCATTAATTATCCATTCTTGTTTAATTCACTGACTGCTCCCTGTTCCTCTTCCGATACTGCTGTGGGGACCAACTGAACAGATGGATGAAGCCCTAATTTCTTTAATGTTTCACCCTGAAGCCATCTCCCACAGCACTGCACTGGTCAGTCCAGGTTATGTTCTCAGGTCCTTGGAGTGAGGCTTGTAAGCCATGAGTGTATCAGCCAGAGCATGTGCCCCACTGCGGTAAGCTGACAGTGCTGTCTCCTGCTCTGGGCTCCACACCTCAGACTATATTGGCCTCAGAGCAGGCACGGAATGATACAGGGCGAAAGGATTAATTTAGGAGGATAGTTTGCACAACCTTGGCTTTTATTGCCTTGAGTATAGATTCGGGTGTTTAATGTGATTAAATGATCTGATAGCTGGAGATAATCTATTGCAAGTCCAAAAGAAACAAGCATGACCTTAAAATTGGAATCAGGTCATTCAGGGATGATGTCAGGAAGCTCTGCTTCACACAGAGGCTGCTGGAAATCTGGGACTCTCTCCCCAAAAGCCTGCTCCTGGGGGTTGACGACAAATTTTAAACCTGAAGTGGGCTGATTTTTGTTGGGGATGAAATCTGATGGGTCGATGGAGATACGACACGAGTCAGCCCTGATCTGATTAAATGGTGGAGCAAACTCAGGGGACTGTGTGGTCCCAATCTATTCCTGTTCCTATGACAGCAAGTGTGGTAGATGTTCATAGATTTGTTCTGGCTATTAAGATGTGATGGTTCTCATTGTGAATACAGAGCCTGGGTGTATCAGCAATGCACAGTATTAGGAAATATTACCGCTTCTTTGACTGCTTCTGTGGGTCTTGCAATCGAAATATTCCAAAGCAAAGTATCCCGTAGACATTCAAAGCTTTGCAGAACAGATCCCCATATGTCCCATGATCCTAGTAAGACAGATAAATCTGTTACAGGAGAAATATACTTTTGAGGTAGCATGAGTAAAGCAGATTCATGTCATGACCTGAGTAAGCAGAGTCATTTTGTAGAGATCAAGTAGCGCAGCCGGCTGGGAGGTATCAAAGGGGAGCCTTTAGCAGGACTTGCGACTAGCGTCCGGCCGATTGCAAGTCTCCCAGGCCTTTTTTTCTGACGTAATCAGCCCGTGCGCCAGAATTCGGCGCAGGCTGAGTACCGTGTGGAAATCTCAATTTCCATATGATTAGCGGGCCCAGGACGGTATTCTCTGGTCCCGCTAGTATCTCCCTCCCCGCCGGGAGGGGTTCCCACCAGCAAGGTTTACAACTGCTCCCCACCAACGGTAGCACAGTGGTTAGCACCGCTGCCTCATCAGCACCAAGGACCTGTGTTCAATTCCCGGCTTAAGTCACTGTCTGTGTCTCCCCGTGTCTGCGTGGGTTTCCTCCGGGTGCTCTGGTTTCCTCTCACAGTCTGAAAGACGTGCTGGTTAGATGCATTGACATGGACAGCGCTGACTAGGGGAATTTTACAGTAACTTCATTGCAGTGTTAATGTAAGCCTTACTTGTGACACTAATAAATAAACTTTAAACTATAAGACCATCAGCTATAGGAGCAGAATTAGGCTTTTCAGCCCATCAAGTCTGCTTTGCTGTTCAATCGTGGCTGATATGATTCTCATCCCCATTTTCCTGCCTTGTCCCCGTAACCCTCGATCCCCTGAATGATCAAGAATTTAGCTATGTTTGTCTTAAAGACACTCAATGACCTGACCTCCACAGCCCTCTGTGGCAATGAGTTCCACAGATTCACCACCCTCTGGCTGAAGAAATTTCTACTCATCTCAGTTTTAAAGGAGTGTCCCTTCACTCTGAGGTTTTGCCCTTGGGTTCCAGTCTCTCCCACGAGTGGAACCATCCTCTCCACGTCCACTCTATCCAGGCCTCTCAGTATTCTGTAAGTTTCAATAAGATTCCTCCTCATCCTTCTAAACTCCAACGAGCACAGACCCAGACTCTTCAACCGCTCCTCATATGACAAACCCTTCATTCCAGGGATCATTCTTGTGAACCTCCTCTGGACCCCCTCCAAGGCCAGCACATCCTTCCTTACGGGACCCAAAACTACTCACAATCTTCCAGATGGGGCCTGGCCAGAGCCTTATAGAGCCTCAGCAGTACATCCCTGTTCTTGTATTCGAGAGAAATGAATGCTAACATTGAAATAGTCTACGCCTCTATTCTTCCTGCCAAAGTGCATAACCTAGGGATTCAGGACCGGCACATTCCTGTAAGGATGAAGGATAAGTATGGCAAGTTTTGGGAACCTTGGATAATGAGAGATATCGTGAGTCCAGTCAAAGAGAAAAAGGAAGCATTTGTCAAAGCTGGGAGGCTGGGAACGAGTGTGGAATACAAAGAAAGTAGAAAGAAACTTAAGCAAGGAGTAAGGAGGGCTAAAAGGGGTCACGAAAAAGCATTGGCCAGCAGGATTAAGGAAAATCCCAAGGCTTTTTATACATATATAAAGAGCAAGAGGATAGCCAGGGAGAGAGTTGGCCCACTCAAGGACAAGGGAGGGAATCTGTGCATGAAGCCAGAGGAAATGGGCGAGGTAGTAAATGAGTACTTTGCGTCAGTATTCACCAAAGAGAAAGACTTGGTGGATGATGAGTCTGGGAAAGGATGTGTGGATAGTTTGAGTCATGTTGAGATCAAGAAGGAGGAGGTATTGGGGTTCTTGAGAAACATTAAGGTAGACAAGTTCCCAGGGCCTGATGGGATATACCCCAGAATACTGAGAGAGGCAAGGGAGGAAATTGCTGGGGCCTTGAGAGAAATCTTTGTATCCTCACTGGCTACAGGGGAGATTCCAGAGGATTGGAGAGTAGCCTATGTTGTTCCTTTGTTTAAGAAAGGTAGCAAGAATAATCCAGGTAATTACAGGCCGGTGAGCCTTACATCAGTGGTAGGGAATTATTGGAGAGGATTCTTCGAGACAGGATTTATTCCCACTTGGAAATAAGTGAACGTATTAGTGAGAGGCAACATGGTTTTGTGAAGGGGAGGTCATGTCTCACTAACTTAATTGAGTTTTTTAACGAAGATGATTGATGAGGGTAGGGCAGTGGATGTTGTCTACATGGACTTCAGTAAGTCCTTTGACAAGGTCCCTCATGGCAGACTGGTACAGAAGGTGAAGTCGCATAGAATCAGAGGTGAGTTGGCAAAGTGGATACAAAACTGGCTCAGTCAAAGAAGACAGAGGGTAGCAGTGGAAGGGTGCGTTTCTGAATGGAGGGTTGTGACAAGTGGTGTTCCTTTGCTGTTTGTAATATATATATAAATGATTTGGAGGAAAATGTAACTAGTTTGATTAGTAAGTTTGCGGACGACACAAAGATTGGTGGATTTGCGGATAGCATTGAGGACCATCAGAGGATACAGCAGGATATAGATCGGTTGGAGACTTGGGCGGAGAGATGGCAGATGGAGCTTAATCCGGACAAATGTGAGGTAATGCATTTTGGAAGGTCTAATACAGATAGGAAATATACAGTAAATGGCAGAACCCTTAAGAGTATTGATAGGCAGCGGGATCTGGGTGTACAGGTACACAGGTCAATGAAAGTGGCAATGCAGGTGGAGAAGGTAGTCATGAAGGCATACGGCATGCTTGCCTTCATCGGCCGGGGCATTGAGTTTAAAAATTGACAAGTCATGTTGCAGCTTTATAGAACCTTAGTTAGACCGCACTTGGAATGTAGTGTTCAATTCTGGTCGCCACACTACCAGAAGGATGTGGAGGCTTTGGAGAGCGTGCAGAAAAGATTTACCAGGATGTTGCCTGGTATGGAGGACATTAGCTATGAGGAGAGGTTGGAGAAACTTGGTTTGTTCTAACTGGAACGACGGAGGTTGAGGGGCGACCTGATAGAAGTCTACAAGATTATGAGAGGCATGGACAGAGTGGATAGTCAGAAGCTTTTTCCCAGAGTGGAAGAGTCAATTACGGGGGGGCACAGGTTTAAGGGGCAAGGTTTAAAGGAGATGTACGAGGCAGATTTTTTACACAGAGAGTGGTGGGTGCCTGGAACCCGTTGCTGGGGGAGGTAGTGGAAGTGGATATGGCAGTGACTTTTAAGGGGCGTCTTGACAAATACATGAATAGGATGGGAATAGAGGGATATGGTCCCTGGAAGGGTAGGGGGTTTTAGTTCAGTCGGGCAGCATGGTCGGTGCAGACTTGGAGGCCGAAGGGCCTGTTCCTGTGCTGTAATTTTCTTTGTTCTTTGTTCTCACACTTACCCACATTGTATTCCATTTGCCACTACTTTGCCCACTCACCTAACCTGTCCAAGTCAATCTGCAGCCTTCCAACTTCCTCAACATTACCTGTCCTTCTACATAGCTTTGTATCATCCGCAAATTTAGCAACCATGCCCTCAGTTCCATCTTCCAGATCATTAATGTATATTGTGAAAAGTTGTGGTCCCAACACTGACCCCTGTGGAACACCACTCGTCACCAGTTGCCATCCTGAAAAGGACCCCCTTATCCCCACTCTCTGCCTTCTGTCTGTCAGCCAATCCTCTATCCATGCCGGTACCTTGCCTCTAACATCATTGGCTCTTAGCTTATTTAGCAGCCTCCTGTAAACCACCTTGTCAAAGACTTCCTGGAAATCCAAATAAATCACATCCACTGGCTCTCCTTTGTCTAATTTTTCGTTACCTCCTCAAAGAATTCTAACAGATTTGTCAGACATGACCTCCCTTTGATGAAGCCGTGCTGACTCATTTTTACTTTACCACGCCAATCCAAGTACTCCGCAATTTCATCCTTAATAATGGACTCTTAAGATCTTAAGAACATAACATAAGAACTAGCAGGAGTCGGCCATCTGGCCCCTCGAGCCTGCTCCGCCATTCAATAAGATCATGGCTGATCTTTTTGTGGACTCAGCTCCACTTACCCGCCCGCTCACCATAACCCTTAATTCCTTTACTGTTCAAAAATTTATCTATCCTTGCCTTAAAAACATTCAATGAGGGAGCCTCAACTGTTTCACTGGGCAGGGAATTCCACAGATTTACAATCCTTTGTGTGAAGAAGTTCCTCCTCAACTCAGTCCTAAATCTGCTTCCCCTTATTTTGAAGCTATGCCCCCTCGTTCTAGTTTCACCCGCCAGTGGAAATAACTTCCCTGCTTCTATCTTATCTATTCCCTTTATAATCTTTTATGTTTCTATAAGATCTCCCCTCATTCTTCTGAATTCCAATGAGTATAGCCCCAGTCTACTCAGTCTCTCCTCATAAGCCAACCCTCTCAACTCCAAAATCAATCTCGTGAATCTCGGCTGCACCCCCTCCTGTGCCATTATATCCTTTCTCAAATAAGGAGACCAAAACTGTACACAGTACTCCAGGTGTGGCCTCACCAGCACCTTATACAGCTGCAATATAACCTCACTGTTTTTAAACTCCATCCATCTAGCAATGAAGGACAAAATTCCATTTGCCTTCTTAATTACCTGCTGCACCTGCAAACCAACTCCTTGAGATTCTTGCACAAGGACACCCAAGTCCCTCTGCACAGCAGCATGCTACAATTTTTTACCATTTAAATAATAGTCCATTTTGCTGTTATTCCGAACAAAATGGATGACCTCACATTTACCAACATTGTACTCCATCTGCTAGACCCTCGCCCACTCACTTAGACTATCTATATCCCTTTGCAGACTTTCAGCATCCTCTGCACACTTTGCTCTTCCACCCATCTTAGTGTCATCTGCGCATTTTGACACACTACACATTGATCCCTAACTCCAAATCATCTATGTGTAAGTCGTAAACAATTGCGGTCCCAACACTGATCCCTCATCACACCACTCGTCACTGATCACCAACCAGAAAAACACCCATTCACCCCCACTCTTTGCCTTCTGTTAGTTAATCAATCCTCTATCCACGCTAATACATTACCCATAACACCGTGCATCTTTATCTTATGCAGCAGTCTTTGGTGCGGCACCTTGTCAAATGCCTTCTGGAAATCCAGATACACCACATCCACAGGTTCCCCATTGTCCACTGCACATGTAATGTTCTCAAAGAATTCCACCAAATTAGTCAAACATGACCTGCCCTTCATGAACCTATGCTGCATCTTGCCAATGGGACAATTTATACCCAGATGTCTCATTATTTCTCCCTTGATGATAGGTTCAAGCATTTTCCCTACTACAGACGTTAAGCTAACCGGCCTATAGCTACCTGCCTTTTGTCTACCTCCTTTTTCAAACCGTGGCGTCACATTTGCTGTTTTCCAATCTGCGGGAACCACCCCAGAGTCCAGCGAATTTTGGTAAATTACCACTAGCGCATTTGCTATTTCTCCATCCATCCCTTTTAGTACCCTGGGATGCATTCCATCAGGACCAGGACCCCGTCATCTTACCCTGTGATGACCCCGCAGTTGGGGGACAGAGGCCATTGAGGCCCCTCCTAGGAGGTCAGGGGCGGGGTGTGCCCCTTGGGCAGTGCATGTAGAATCACCAGCACCAATGCACCTCTTCCAGATGAGCTCAACACATTCTATGCCTGTTTTGAGTAAGAGGTCAGTGAGAGCATGCCTTCTGCCCCAGAAGCCTCAGCCGAACCCGTATCTGAGGTCACCATCGCAGTCGTCAGATCAGCCTTCTTGAAAGTCATTCCACGGAAAGTGACTGGCCCGGATGGGGTACCAGGACAAGCACTCAGATCCTGCCCGGACCAGCTGGTGGGGATATTCGCAGACATGTTTAACCTCTCTTTACAACAATCTGAGATCCCTATCAGCTTCAAGAAGACAACCATCATCCCTGTACCAAAGAAAAGCCAGGCAGCGTGCCTTAATGACTATCGTCCCGTGGCTCTGACATTCATCATTATGAGGTGCTTTGAAAGGTTAGTCCTGGCACGAATCAATTCCAGCCTCCCGGATTGCCTGGATCTACTGCAGTTGGCTTATCACCATAACAGGTCCACAGCAGACGCCATCTCCCTGGCCCTACACTCAACCCTGGAACACCTAGATAAGAAAGACACCTATGTCAGACTCCTATTTATTGATTACAGCTTAGCCTTGAACACCATTATTCCTACAAAACTCATCTCCAAACTCCATGGCCTGGGGCTCGGCTCCTCCCTCTGCAACTAGATCCTAGACTTCCTAACCCACAGACCGCAGTCAGTAAGGATAGGAAACAACACCTCCTCCACGATCATCCTCAACACCAGAACCCCACAATGCTGTGTCCTCAGCCCCTTACTATACTGCTTATACACTCATGACTGTGTGGCCAAATTCCCCTCCAACTTGATTTTTAAGTTTGCTGATGACACCACTGTAGTGGATTGGATCTCAAACAATGATGTATCTGACCACAGTTCACCGATTAGCTTACATGCATTATGTACTTCCTGTGAACATTAGAGTGAAAAATAGGTCTTTTAAGATTGTTTTATCCTTTCAGATCTATACATATCGATAAATGCATATTTGAGGTGATGTGTATTATTGTTCATCTTTTCTTGTTTAATAAATGTTTTATTCTTTTATGATTCTGTTCACTAGCTATCCTCCGCGTTTTGAACCAAAATATAAAAGTTAGAATCTATGAAGCGGGATTCCACCATGGGATCTGACTCATCCAGTAGTAACATCAGCTGGGATGATGATAAGATCCTTCTGCACCACCAGGTTATGCAATCTCTCTCCATTTAAATAGTATACCACTTTCCTACTCTTTCTGCCAGTGTGGACCAGTTCACATTTTCCCACGTTATACTCCATCTGTCAATTTTGTTCCATTCACTGAACCTGTCCATATCCTTTGCGAACACTCTGCTTCCTCTTGTCACAATTTACTTTCCTATGTATCTTGGTGTGGTCCTCAAATTCATTTCTTCAAGTTATTGATTGAGATTGATTTGGTTGCAATGAATTCTATGAATTTTTTGCCAATCACTGTTACTAGTTCTGATGAATGAGCACCACTTTGATGCTACCTTGAGATACCAGGTGAGCTGTGTTTGAATCTTTGGACCCAGCATCTAGTTAAAGTTTGTTTATTAGTCACAACTAGATGTACATTAACACTGCAACGAAGTTACTGTGAAAATCCCTGGGTTGCCACACTCCGACGCTTGTTCGGGTACACTGAGGGAGAATTTAGCATGGCCAATGCACCTAACCAGCACGTCTTTCAGACTGTGGGGGGAAACCGGAGCGCCCGGAGGAAACCCACGCAGACATGGGGAGAACGTGCAGACTCCACACAGACAGTGCCCCAAGCCAGTAATCGAACCAGGTCCCTGGCGCTGTGAGGCAGCAGTGCTAACCACTGTGCCACCGTGTCCAGAGACAGATAATCAGACATTGCATAACCCAGTGGTGCAGAGGGATGTTATTACAATCCCAGCTGATGTTACGACTGGACAAGTCAGATCCCAGGGTGGAACCTGGATTGATAGATCTTAACTTTTATTTTTTTGCTTAAAAACATGAAATAGCGAGTGAACAGAGTCGCAGGAGCCAGCTAGTGAACAGGTTGAGAGCCATGATATCTTCGCTTCAAACCGGCACAAATTAAAAGATTCAGGTGGTGAAGGCAGCAAGCAAAGGCTCAATCCCTGTCTACAAAGCACTGCCATGAAAGTTCACCTACTACAAACTCTGCAAAACGCTCGTCACACAGGGTGATGCGTGCCAGCTTGCATCGGTTCCGGTACACTACTTTGTCCTGGGCATGGATGCTACCCCTCAAGGCATCCTCGTCAGCTAACTGCTCCTCGAGCTCTGGGCTTCCGCCCCCCGTAACCAGGGTGCGTATCAGCATCAGGATGTTGTCGTTGAAATATGTCTGGAGAGGGAGAGCAAGAACATTCAGTTGGTTTTGAAACAATCAGCTGCGGAATTAGGTGAAATCATGCTGATATATTATGAAGCACATCTATCCCAATGTCAGCACCCCACCTTCTTCCCTTGTAAGCTTCAACTCCAAAACTCTGCTATTAACTCACACCAAGTCCCATTCTCTATTTACACCTGCTATCATAGAATCTTACAGCGTAGAGGAGGCCAGTCTGATCCACACTGACACACGAGAAACACCTGAACTCCCACCTCATCCCATCTACCAGCACTTGGCCCGTCGCCTTCAATGTTAGGACGTACCAAGTACTTTTTAAAGAATGTGAGGTAACCTTTCTCGAAGTAAAAAGGTTTTTCCTCACATTGAAACATAGAAACTAGAAGCAGGAGTACTCCATTCAGCCTACTTTCAGCCTGCTCCGCCATTCACCTTGAAATACCCCCACCAATCCTCCTGCCCCTATGTACTTTGGTTCCCAGTCCAGCAGCACATCAATTTTAAAATTCTCTTCTTGTTCAAATCTCTTCATGGCCTCAGCCCTTTCCAATATATTTGCATTCATCCAGTTCTAGTCTCTTGAGCATGCCCAATTTTAATCACTCTTGCATTGGTGGCTGTGCCTTCAACTACCTGGGCCATAAGTTCTGGCATCCCCCCCTCCTAAATCTCTCTGCTTCTCTATCCATCTCTCTCCTCCTTTAGGATGCTCCTTCAACTTTCCCCTTTGATCAAACTTTTTGTTACCTGTTCAAATTACTCCTTGGCTGGAATTTTACCGGCCCGCCCACCAGGGAAATTGGACTGGGTGAGGGGCGGAGCATGGGAAGGTCCATTGACCTCGGTTTTACAGTTTTGGAACGAGCGAGACCATAAAATCCCAGCATTTAGGTGCCTTGGGCTGCAGGTGTTTTACCAGGTTAGAGACGCTGCAATGAATTCTCTGGCCTTTCACACTGCAGTCCCACTGCCAGAGAGGATGGAGAATTTGGTACTCAGCCAAATCTCTGTTCACTGCCACAGGGCAGGAGAATACTGCTGGCATGAATGGCTGGAAAATTCTGGCCGATGTATAAACGCGGGCGGCACAGACAATAACCCAAGCCGGGAATCGAACCTGGGTCCCTGGCACTGTGAGGCAGCAGTGCTAACCATTGTGCCACCGTGCCACCCCTAGGACCTTGCAGGTCTTCACTGACGTCCCTCTGCTTCTCACAAATCTCTTCCCCCACTTTATTACCTCTGGATAAATATCACCCTCTAGGTCCAATCGATGTAGAAGTAACTAACCGCATTCAGATTTTCCATTTGCTTTCTCATTAACATAATGAGAGCAATCAGGACCTTCAAACCCAGAATAAACTGATTTCATTTCAGTCTGGACACTGAGGTACTTATTCATCCAACTTGATCTTCACTAAGATTCCAGTGGGTTGAAAAATAAAACAATAACTTACTGTGCACATCAAGGAATTCAAAATATTGGATGCAAACACACATCCACTGGCATATGGCTGTGTGAGGTAAAATTCTGTTTCCGGGTCATCACGGTCCTCCTGATCCAAAAAGTGGACATTGGAATCGTGAACTGTAATTAAAAAGGGAGCTGAGAATGGGGCAAAAGCAGTGTTTTGTAGCCATGACACAATAGGAAGTCTAATCACTCTTACAATTTTGCACTGAGCAAATCAGCCAATTTGCACAATTTTTGTTGCCAGCATTTGTTGCCCATCCCTGCCTGTCCTTCAACTGAGTGGTTTGCTCGTCCATTTCGGAGGGCGTTCAAAGGAACCACATTGGTGCAGTCACATGTCGGCCAGACTGGGTAGTTTTTTTACAACGATACCCACAATGCCACCGCATCCCCCAATGAAAGTAAGGAGGTAAATGAACAGATAATCAGTTTTAGGATGTGGTGGCACAGGAGGCGGTTCAGAAGAGGTTCACTAGATTGATTCCGGGTTTGAAGGGCTGTCGCATAAGGAGCAGTTGAGTAGCTTGGGCTTGTGCTCGCTGGAGTATGAAAGACTGAGGGGGGGGGGGATTTGATTGAGGTATATAAAATACTTAACGGGATTGATAAAGTAAATGTTAACCAAATGTTCCCCCTTCTAGAACAGTCTTGGACAAGAGGTCATCATTGTAGAGTAAGAGGGAGGAGGTTCAAGATGAGGAGAAGCTACTTCTCACAGAGAGTTGTGAATCTGTGGAACTCACTGCCCCAGAGTGCAGTGGATGCAGAATCAATCAATAGATTAAAGAAAGAGATAGATAAATATTGGATCAAAAGTGGGATGAAGGGCAGGGAAGTGGAGTTTGGATGAGATGGAGATCAGCCATGATCATATAAAATGGCAGAGTGGGCTCAAAGGGCTGAATTGCCTACTCTCGCTCCTAATGCCTATGTTCCTATCCTGAGAGCCACAGCTAAGCCCACACTATGGTTCGCTATTTTACTATACTTTGATTACAAATTATTGGAGCATGTCTTATAGTCTGTCTGGTGATGAGAAATTCAGAGTATACCAAGGGGTTTGAAAGAGGGGTTGATAGTGGTATAACTGTGACGTGTTTGAATGGGCCAATTAATGGCCAGAGGATGGGTTTGCCACCCAATTGAAGATAACTGGCAATCTCCAAAAGCCACAGGGCCTATTGGAGTGTCTGAAGTGGCAGTAGGGTGCCATGGCATGTACCTGAGGGAGAGGGTGCCAAAACTGAGGTGCCCTCTCTCAAACTTTTCAAAATGCAGATTGAAAAAAGACCTTTGCAGCGAGTGGCCCAAGCTCATGCTCTGGCATATTCACATGGCAACTGATGGGAATTTAAAATCAATAAATAAATCAGGAATATAAATCTGGATAGGCTTGGATTGTGTTCTCCAGAGCACAAAAGGGTAAGTGGAGACATGATTGAGGTGTAGAAGATTATGAGTGGTATGGACAGGGTGAATAGGGAACAGCTGTTCTCCTTGGCTGAGGGGTCAATCAAGGGGACTGAGTTTTAGGCTAAGGGACAGGTGATTCAGAGAGAATTTGAGAAAAAAACTTTGTGATAGTTATTGCTGGTGTTGCCTTTCCTGCACTAAATGACTCTATGGCCAGAATTTTACTGTCCCACCCTCCAGGGAATTGGAGCGGGTGAGGGGCAGACCATGGAAAGGTCCGTTGACCTCAGATGTAATTTTCTGGCTTCGGGGCGAGGGAGGAGGTGTTAGCAATTCTGGAAAGGGTAAAAATAGATAAGTCCCCTGGGCCAGATGGGATTTATCCTAGGATTCTCTGGGAGGCTATAGAGGAGATTGCAGAGCCTTTGGCTTTGATCTTTGGGTCGTCATTGTCTACTGGAACAGTGCTAGAAGACTGAAGGATAGCAAATGCTGTCCCCTTGTTCAAGAAGGGGAGTAGGGACAACCATGGTAATTATAGACCGGTGAGCCTTACTTCTGTTGTGGGCAAAGTATTGGAAAGGATTATAAGAGATAGGATTTATAATCACCGAGAAAGGAATAATTTGATTAGGGATAGTCAGCAGGGTAAGTCGTGCCTCACAAACCTTATTGAGTTCTTTGAGAAGGTGACCAAAGAGGTGGATGAGGGTAAAGCGGTTGATGTGGTGTATATGGATTTCAGCAAAGCGTTTGATAAGGTTCCCCATGGTAAGCTTTTGCAGAAAATACGGACACATGGGATTGAGGGTGATTTAGTGGTTCAGATCAGGAATTGGCTCGCTGGAAGAAAACAGAGGGTGGTGGTTGATGGGAAATATTCATCCTGGAGTTCAGTTACTAGTGGTGTACCGCAAGGATCTGTTTTGGGGCCACTGCTGTTTGTCATTTTTATTAATGACCTGGATGAGGGCACAGAAGGATGGGTTAGTAAATTTGCGGATGACACTAAAGTCGGAGTTGTAGACAGTGTGGAGGGAAGTGGCAGGTTACAGAGGGACATAGATAAGCTGCAGAGCTGGGCTAAGAGGTGGCAAATGGAGTTTAATGCGGAAAAGTGCGAAGTGATTCACTTTGGAAGGAGTAACAGGAATACAGAGTACTGGGCTAATGATAAGATACTTGGTAGTGTGGATGAACAGAGGGATCTGGGTGTCCATGTGCATAGATCCCTGAAGGTTGGCACCCAGGTTGATAGGGCTGTTAAGAAGGCGTACGGTGTGTTAGCTTTTATTGGGAGAGGGATTGAGTTTCGGAGCCAGGAGGTCATGCTGCAACTGTACAAAGCTCTGGTGCGGCCGCACTTGGAGTATTGCGTACAGTTCTGGTCGCCGCATTATAGGAAGGATGTGGAAGTGTTGGAAAGGGTTGGAAAGGATTTACCAGGATGTTGCCTGGTATGGTGGGAAAATCGTATGAGGAAAGACTGAGGGGCTTGAGGTTGTTTTCGTTAGAAGAAAGTTAAGAGGTGACTTAATAGAGGCTTACAAGATGATCAGAGGATTAGATAGGGTGGATAGTGAGAGCCTTTTTCCTCGGATGGTGTTGGCTAACACGAGGGGACATAGCTTTAAATTGAGGGGTGAGAGATATAGGACAGATGTTAGAGGTAGGTTCTTCACTCAGAGAGTAGTAAGGGCGTGGAATGCCCTGCCTGCAGCAGTAGTGGACTCGCCAACATTAAGAGCATTCAAATGGCTATTGGATAAACATATGGATGATATTGGAATAGTGTAGGTTAGATGGGCTTTAGATTGGTTTCACTGGTCGGCGCAACATCGAGGGCCGAAGGGCCTGCACTGCGCTGTAATGTTCTATGTTCTAATCCCGCCTTATGACTCTGAGGTCACATTACTGAAACTAGCTATTGCCTATATTTGTTAAAATGAAAACTAGTCATATCCATACCATCAATTGTTGTAAAAATCTATCCCTTTCACTAACGCTCATTTGGGAAGCAAATCTGCCGTCCATACCTGGCTTGGCTAGCAGGTGACTCTAGTCCACAACAAGAGTGGTTGACTCTTAAATAGGCGAGCAAGCCGCTTTCAGGGGCAATTATATCCCAGGAAATAATAAATAAAGCTCCCAAAAGACACAAACATTTACCAAGCGCGGTGATGATGGGAATTCTGTAGTAGTGGTTGTTCTCGAAGGATGGAATTTTAACATTTAGCGTCTCTTCTCCTAGAAGGCAAATATCAACTGTAATTCAACCATTTTGTGACAGATTTCAATTCAACAGTCTCAGCAGTCAGCGTTTAAGACTTTCCCTGCTAATATCACATGTATATGTACCAGTCTTACTCGCCAAGCAAGTCTTGAGCTTCAAGGCCCCCAATTGGGCTCAAAAGGGAATCAGAAGGCCACACTGTGTGAGGCACAGTCAGTCACCTATGAATGGGCCAATTAATGATCAGTGTGTAAAAGCTGGAGGGACCCCAGCCTGGAAGCAGCAGTAGGATGCCATTGATGTTACAGAGGGAGAGGAGGTCAAAACTGAGGTGCCCTCTCTCAAACTTTTTAACAGGCAACGAGGGCCTGTCCCGAAGCCTGTCATGAGGACTGGCTCCCCAGTCTATATCCAGGTATTTGTACTGTCCACCACCATCCCCAGCGCCTGTGAGGAACTGGAGGCCAATTGAAAGTTTCAGTCAGCCTTCAACAGTAAGATTTGATCGGCTTTTAAGTGTCTCAGTTGGGGAGTGTTGAATTGGCTGAAGACTGACATCTCTGGATCTCAGGACGAGCGCGAGATGGCTGATCCATTTACTGCTGATGATGGTTCAAAATGCTTCAACCTCCCCTTTTGCACTGATACGCTCGGTTCCCCCATCTTTGAGGATGGGAATATTTGTGGACAATTCCTTTCACAGTTTACCACTATTCACCATTGTATGTGGCATGACTACCAAACCTAGATCTGAACCATTGGTGCAGACGACCAAACACCCGTATGTGGAACAATGGACTTTCGTGGGATTGAGCCAGGGAATTGGCATGTTTACCAGTAGCACAAAATTCCACACTTCACCGTCCCGCCTCATCAAGGCTGAAAAATGGAGCCCTGCTTCTCTTCTATGAGCCCTGCGATGGGACCTGTGATCTACATCTGAAAGTCAAGACTTCAATGTAAAATCTTATCTGAAAGTGCATGGGCAATGCAGCACTCCCTCAGTACTGACCCTCTGACAGTGCAGCACTCCCTCAGTACTGACCCTCTGACAGTGCGGCACTCCCTCAGCACGGACCCTCTGACAGTGCAGCACTCCCTCAGTACTGACCCTCTGACAGTACAGCACTCCCTCAGTACTGACCCTCTGACAGTGCAGCACTCCCTCAGTACTGACCCTCTGACAGTGCAGCACCCCCTCAGTACTGACCCTCTGACAGTGCAGCACTCCCTCAGTACTGACCCTCTGACAGTGCAGCACTCCCTCAGTACTGACCCTCTGACAGTGCGGCACTCCCTCAGCACTGACCCTCTGACAGTGCGGCACTCCCTCAGCACTGACCCTCTGACAGTGCGACACTCCCTCAGTACCAACCCTCTGACAGTGCGGCACTCCCTCAGCACTGACCCTCTGACAGTGCGGCACTCCCTCAGCACTGACCCTCTGACAGTGCAGCAATCCCTCAGTTCTGACCCTCTGACAGTGCGGCACTCCCTCAGCACTGACCCTCTGACAATGCAGCAATCCCTCAGTTCTGACCCTCTGATAGTGCAGCAATCCCTCAGTTCTGACCCTCTGACAGTGCGGCACTCCCTCAGCACTGACCCTCTGACAATGCAGCAATCCCTCAGTTCTGACCCTCTGATAGTGCGGCACTCCCTCAGTACTGACCCTCTGACAGTGTGACACTCCCTCAGTACTGACACTGACAGTGCGGCACTTCCTCAATACTGACCCTCTGACAGTGCAGCACTCCCTCAGTACTGACCCTCTGACAGTGCAGCACTCCCTCAGCACTGACCCTCTGACTGTGCGGCACTCCCTCAGCACTGACCCTCTGACAGTGCGGCACTCCCTCAGCACTGACCCTCTGACAGTGCGACACTCCCTCAGTACTGACCCTCTGACAGTGCGGCACTCCCTCAGCACTGACCCTCTGACAGTGCGACACTCCCTCAGCACTGACCCTCTGACAGTGCGGCACTCCCTCAGCACTGACCCTCTGACAGTGCGGCACTCCCTCAGCACTGACCCTCTGATAGTGCAGCAATCCCTCAGTACTGACCCTCTTGACAGTGCGGCACTCCCTCAGTACTGACCCTCTGACAGTGCGACACTCCCTCAGTACTGACACTCTGACAGTGGGGCACTTCCTGAATACTGACCCTCTGACAGTGCAGCACTCCCTCAGTACTGACCCTCTGACAGTGCGGCACTCCCTCAGCACTGACCCTCTGACAGTGCGGCAGTCCCTCACTACTGACCCTCTGACAGTGCAGCACTCCCTCAGCACTGACCGTCTGACTGTGCGGCACTCCCTCAGTACTGACCCTCTGACAGTGCGGCACTCCCTCAGCACTGACCCTCTGACAGTGCAGCACTCCCTCAGCACTGACCCTCTGACAGTGCAGCACTCCCTCAGTACTGACCCTCTGGCAGTGTAGCACTCCCTCAGTACTGACCCTCTGACAGTGTAGCAGTCCCTGACTACTGACCCTCTGATGCAGTGCTGGCTCAGTGGTCCATTGGAAGTCTCAGCATTGATTTTATTCCGAAGGGAAACTTGGGAGTGAGACTAAACCCTTGAATTTTGAGTCAAATTGGAAATGCTGACCGAGATTAGCACAAGCTAACAGGCAGTTTGAACGTCTGATCTTGGTTTTGAAGGAGGAAATCAAAGCTCTTGAGAAACCCACAATTGCAGCCCACAGTTTAGTCTGTAAGCAGACATTAACACCAAAGGATTGCTTCCTAATTAACCAAGTTATCACTGCTTTCTTTCTGAGTTGGCACGCATCCAGTGGCTGTCAGTTGTAGTGCATGTTAATTCATGTTTTGGTGTCTGTTATTCCACTCTCCTCTGCTGGTTTGTACAAGAGAAACAGAGATAAGACAAGTCAGTAATTAAGACCAGAGAGCTTGATTTACAGAAAAGAATACCAACGTGCATTTCAATTAGAGCCCTCAGCTCCTGATCACGTAGCGGTGCTCACCTGAAGCTCTGTCGCAATAGATTCACCCTGACATTTTTATGTATTGTGGACGTAATTGTTAATGAGCTTTGTTTGCTTCTTTACTCAACCTCAGCCACCCTCCTTCCTCCCCTCTATCCTGCCCTGAGCCTCCCATCCAGAAGGGATATGGAACCATGAACTGATGACAAATTCGAAATCTCAGCTGCAGATCGGCCATGGTCTAACTCAGTCATTAGAGCTGTTTGGCTCATCAAATCCGTGTCTGCTCCGGTCAATCCCATTCCCTCGTTCTATCTCCATAGACCTGCATGTTTATTTAGAATCCCTCCAGTGTAGAAAGAGACCATTCAGCCCATCGAGCCTGCACCGACAATAATCCCACCCAAGCCCTATCCCTGTAACCCCCCCTGCTCATCCCCCCCGACATGAAGTGGCTATTTTAGCGTGGCCAATCAATCTAACCCACACATCTTTGGACTGTGGAAGGAAACCCTCGCAGACACGGGGAGAACGTGCAGACTCTGCACAGACAGTGCCTGGAGCTGGAGTGTCACTGACCAGCTCGCTCCTCCATTCATGGTAAGAGTCCAGGTCAGGGGGTAGAACATAGAAACATAGAAAAACTGCAGCACAAAACAGGCCCTTCGGCCCCACAAGTTGTGCCGAACATAAGCCTACCTTTTAGGCCTACCTATAACCCTCCATCCTATTAAGTCCCATGTACTCATGCAGGAGTCTCTTAAAAGACCCTATTGAGTTTGCCTCCACCACCACTGATGGCAGCCGATTCCACTCGCCCACCACCCTCTGTGTGAAAAACTTCCCCCTAACATTTCCCCTGTACCTACCCCCCAGCACCTTAAACCTGTGTCCTCTCGTAGCAGCCATTTCCACCCTGGGAAAAAGCCTCTGAGAGTCCACCCGATCTATGCCTCTCAACATCTTATATACCTCTATTAGGTCTCCTCTCATCCTGCGTCTCTCCAAGGAGAAAAGACCGAGCTCCCTCAGTCTATCCTCATAAGGCATGCCACTCAATCCAGGCAACATCCTTGTAAATCTCCTCTGCACCCTTTCAATCTCTCCACATCCTTCCTGTAATGAGGCGACCAGAACTGAGCACAGTACTCCAAGTGGGGTCTGACGAGGGTCTTATATAGCTGCATCATTATCCCCGGACTCCTAAACTCAATCCCTCGATTGATAAAGGCCAGCACACCATACGCCTTCTTAACCACCTCCTCCACCTGCGGGGCCGATTTTAGAGTCCTGTGGACCCGGACCCCAAGGTCCTTCTGATCCTCTACAGTACTAAGTGTCTTTCCCTTTATATTGTACTCCTTCATTCCATTTGACCTGCCAAAATGGACCACTACGCATTTATCTGGGTTGAAGTCCATCTGCCACTTCTCCGCCCAGTCTTGCATCCTATCTGTGTCCCTCTGTAACTTCTGACATCCCTCCAGACGATCCACAACCCCATCAACCTTCGTATCGTCGGCAAACGTACCAACACATCCCTCCACTTCCTCATCCAGGTCATTTATGAAAATGACAAACAGCAAGGGTCCCAGAACAGATCCCTGGGGCACATCACTGGTGACCGACCTCCATTTCGAAAAAGATCCATCGATACCCACTCTCTGCCTCCTTTGGGCAAGCCAGTTCTGGATCCACAGGGCAGCAGCAGCCCCTTGGATCCCATGCCCTCTCACTTTTTCTCGAAGCCTTGCATGGGGGACCATCACAATCTCCCATCCTCCAGCCTGAAAACAACTCGCTTCTCTTATCCAAGTTGACAGTGATACTCTTATTCCATGGGGTACTGGAAACATTCCAGGTTTCTCTCATCAGAAAGTGATTTCCCACAGCTAGAACACTCCTAGATAGTATGCAGTTCTGTCAATGACTAACTATCCTCCAGGCTTACTCCCCCTTCATCACACTGTTGTGCAATGCCAGTGCAGAGCTGTGCAGGGACCTGGTGACCAATCTTTCTGACGGAAAGCCCATGATTGGCCAGCTTTTCCACAATCAGCAACCAATTGAACAACATTTGGAGAGTTTGAACTCACCTGATTGTTCAGGGATGTCTCCTCCAATGCACAGACATTGAACCATTGATTTCCTCATCCACTTTCAAGCTGGGCTTGCCTCTGCCTCCACAATCCCTCTGCGTCACCCATCACAAATCCTAATACACACCACACCAGCCCTAAACTGAAAATGGGAAGTTTCAGGGCACCTTTGCAGAGGTTGAGTTCATGGATCCGGGGGTAAGAACGAAAGTTCAGGCCTATCTCTACAGCGTTCATCAAGCCCCAGACATCCTATTTCTCTTTCAAAATACCCTGCTGCACACAATCCCCCTGGTCCTTCTGTCCCCGAATACTCCCATTTGTCAAACGTCACACTTCTCCAGATTAAATTCTATCTGTCACTTGTCTGCCAATTATGCTAGTCTCATCCATGTCCTGTTCCAGTTGATTAGTGTCATACTCACTGTTTGCCACATCTTCAAGTTATGTTCCTAATACTGACTTGTTGAGAACATCACAATCTCCCATCCTCCAGCCTGAAAACAACTCGCTTCTCTTATCCAAGTTGACAGTGACACTCTTATTCCATGAGCCTCAATTTAGCTAACCAGCTATTTACACACTACTTGTCAAAGGCTTTCTTAAAATACACATAGAAAACATCCAATGCACTTCCTTCATCAACCTTCTCGATTATGTTATCACAAAATTCAATTACACAAGTCAAACACGTCTTTTACAAATTGCCGCTGATTGTTCTGAATGAATTCAAACCTCTTCAAATTCATCTCGATTTACTCCCGGATTATTTGTTTCTGAAACTTCCCCACCATTAATTTTCAACAAACTGGCCTGTAGATTCTCGGAATCTCCTTACTCTTGAATAACGGTGCCACATTTGCCACTCTCACCCTTTGGCACCTCCTCTGGGTCGAGGGAAAATTGGAACATTATTACAAGACAGTCGACAATTTTCGCCACCACTTTCTCTGGCAACCCTGTGATGCAAGCCTTAGTCCTCTCCCTGAGCAGTGCACTCTGTGGAGGGTGCTGCCTGCCTGAGCACTCACCTCTTAACCCCCCCCCCTTGGAGGTGAAGGTGCCAGGTTCACGCTTCTGTAGACCTGTGACAGCACGCCGGTGCGCGTGGAAAATTCTGTGCGAGCTCAAAATCTGGACAAAGTGCTCGCTAACGACATGCTAATGTATTAAAATAAGCTTTCTGCAGTCCCGTGGCGTGTTTCAGACCACTCCACCGGCGAGGTGCCAGGAAGATCGGAACTCGGAAACATGCCGGCGTGGACTGCACCCTCTGGATATTCAGCGCACACCGCTATTCCTGCAGACGGAGAGCGTGGGCTCCAAATTGGCCCCATCCTTTTCACATCCACCCTGTCAACTCCCCTCAGGACCTTACATCTTTCAAACAAGTCTCCTCTTACTTTTCTAAACACCAGCAGATACAAGCCAAGCCTGTCCAACCTTCCTCATAAGCCAACTTGCTCATTCCAGTTATTAGTTATTAGTCTCTGAGGCCAATATTGTGCACAGTACTCCAGATCAATGTCTTACAGAACTGAAGAATAACCTCCCTACTTTTATATTTCATTCCCCTCACAAGAAGCAATCACATATTCTTAGCTTTCCTAATTACTCACTGTAGCTACATATTAACATTTTGTGATTCATATACTAGGACACCCAGATCCCTCTGCATTTGAGGGCTCTGCAAACTCTCACCATTTAAATAAAACCCTTTTTATTCTTCCTGCCAAAATGCATAATTTCACATTTTCCCACATTATGCTTCATTTGACTGATCTTTGCCCACTCATTTAACCTATCCATATCTCTTTGCAGCCTCCTTATCTCCTCTTCACAACTCAGATTTTACTTGAAGTTTTCCTTGCTCTTCTCCCTGATAAACCCAAATCCTTTGATACAGTTTATTTATTTGGCGAATGCAGTCCGTAAGCCGAGCAGTTTCTTCCCTTCCTGCTGTGTTAAGTGTGGATAGGCCTTCACTGAGTCTGTGGATTGGATACTCTTCTATGATGTGGTGCAGAGTTTGCTTTCTCCCACAGGCACATAGGGGGCTGGCACTCATGCCCCATGTGTGGAGGTTGGCCAAGCAGGGGCCATGGTCGGTCGGTCCTGAACCTGCTGAGGATGGGCCACTCTTTCCTTGGCAGGTTGAAACCAGGCAGTTGTTGGGTTGCGTTTGAGACCAGGTACTTGCTTGTCGTATTCAAAGATTCCCATTCATTTGTCCAGGTGGAGTTTATACTGAAGTCCTGTGTGGGAGGGTTTTCAGATCGATGTTCTTGATGAGCAGATCTGGAAAAACCTTCCCATTCAGGACTTCAACATGATACAGTGATCACTGCTAACCATGTCTCCACCACAGGCATTGCTTCCCCAGCACCTGATCTGGAACATACTGGGAAAGGAAGTTCTCCTGAATGCATTTCAGAAATGTTTCAGTCTCCCATTAACACCATGCCAGCTGATATTTGGGTTATTAAATTGCCCGACTATCATCCCTTATCGTTTGTGCACCACACTGTGATTTCCTTGCCGATGTGTTCCTCTTTCTCTTTTCCACACTATTTGAAAGCTAATGGAACAACCCCAGTAGTGTGGTCATTCACTTTATGGGTACTCAGTTGAACTAAATGGATTCTGCCCTTGCCCATCAAGGAAATCTTTTTTCAGCATCACAATATTTTCCCTAATACGTACTGTCACCCCACCCATGTCTGCAGTCCAAAGATGTGTAGGTTAGGTGGATTGGCCATGGTAAATGCGCAGGGTTACGGGGATAGATGAGGGAAGTGGGTTGAGGTTGAGTGCTCTTTCAGAAGGTCAGTGCCCACTTGATGGGCTGAATGGCCTCCTTCTGCACTGTAGGGATTCTATGGATCTATGAATCTCACTTTCTTCCATCCCCATCTATTCTTGCATCCTGGAATCACCATTTTAGCCACATTTTTTGTCATTTTCACAGAACTGTTTGTGTTTGGAACTGAGTAGCCTTACCCAGCACAGACCTGTCTCTGTATTCCTCCTTCATATGCTGCTATCGAAAATGGGACTATTTCCAACACATACATTATTTACCAAATTCCTCTTTTCTCCTTCCAAATTGGTGCCCATTCCCCTGCCAATTTAATTTAAATCTTGTCCAAGCACCCTGATAAACTTACAAAATTCCTTTGTCTGTTGAACAAGGAACAAAATGTACCTGAAAAAACGATTGAGAAAATATTACTGGAGTCCATGGTTTCTTCAAAGACCATTGCTTTGATGTTGAGTGTGGCCAAGATACACTCCTTGTCCTCCAGGGTCTTCTCCTGTACGCTGGTCCGATTTGATGAGATGATGACAGCCATGTCACAGGAGCCGATGTTAACTGCTTTCAGGTCGGCGCGACATAATGGTGAGCCCTGCAGCAAGCACCAAGAGGTCATTCTGTATGATTCTTTGTCGTGACAGGAATCTCAGCAAATTCTCAAACATGAAAACACTGCCTCTGCTGAAGATGAATAGCCATCGAAACAGTGAGAGAGGGAGAGAAGGAACGGAGCCAGACTGAGGAGAAACAGTGAGAGAGGGAGAGAAGGAACGGAGCCAGACTGAGGAGAAACAGTGAGAGAGGGAGAGAAGGAACGGAGCCAGACTGAGGAGAAACAGTGAGAGAGGGAGAGAAGGAACGGAGCCAGACTGAGGAGAAACAGTGAGAGAGGGAGAGAAGGAAGACCCATGTTGATGCAGCAGCTTTCACTATTTGAGACATCCCAAAGTGCCTTTGGGCCAATCGGGTCCTTCTCATAGACTCACAGAAACAGGTTCAAACTCAGTTGAATTAGTTAGACAGGATCTCCCACCAACGAATCAGTGCTGACTACCCTTGATCAAGATGTGGAAATGCCAGCGTTGGACTGAGGTGGGTACAGTAAGTAGTCTCACAACACCAGGTTAAAGTCCAACAGGTTTATTTGGTAGCACGAGCTTTTGGAGCGCTGCCCCTTCATCAGGTGAGTGCAGGATTTGTTTCACAAACAGGGCATATACAGACACAAACTCAATTACAAGATAATGGTTGGAATGCGAGTCTTAACAGGTAATCCAGTCTTTACAGGTGCAGACAATGTGAGTGGATAGAGCGTTAAGCACAGGTTAAAGAGATGTGTATTGTCTCCAGACAGGACAGTTAGTGAGATTTTGCAAGCCCAGGCAAGTCGTGGGGGTTACAGATAGTGTGACATGAACCCAAGGTCCTGATTGAGGCCGTCCTCATGTGTGCGGAACTTGGCTATCAATTTCTGATAGCACACCACAACGCAGAATCGCCGAGCAGAAACTGATAGCCAAGTTCCGCACACATGAGGACTGCCTCAACCGGGATCTTGGGTTCATGTCACACTATCTGTAACCCCCACGACTTGCCTGGGCTTGCAAAATCTCACTAACTGTCCTGTCTGGAGACAATACACATCTCTTTAACCTGTGCTTAACCCTCTCTCCACTCACATTGTCTGTACCTGTAAAGACTTGATTACCTGTAAAGTCTCACATTCCAACCATTACCTTGCAATTGAGTCTCTATCTATGCCCTGTTTGTGAACCCAATCCTCCACTCACCTGATGAAGCAGTAGCGCTCCGAAAGCTCGTGCTACCGAATAAACCTGTTGGACTTTAACGTGGTGTTGTGAGACTACTTACTGTACCCCTGATCAATCCCTGCCTTTCCAAATGTTGATTAACCCTGACCCTCAGAATTTTTCAATAATTTCCAGAACACTGACATTAGACTAATTGGCCTGTAATTACCTGGCTTATCCCTGCTGCCCTTCTTGAATACAGGTTGCACATTAGCTATCCTCCAGTTCACCTGTGGCCAGTGAAGATTTAAATATCTCCGTCAGGGCTCCTGCAATCTTCTCCCTTGCCTCCCAGAGAGTCTTGGGATACATCTCATCAGGCCCTGGGGATTTTTGCACCTTTATGCCCGCTAAAACATTGAACAACCTCTCCTTATTAATCTCAACATGCTCTTGTACTTCATCGTCCCAGCGGAAATCTCCAGCTACAATATCTTTCTCCTTCGTGAATACAGATGAAAAGTATTAATTTAAGAACTCACCCATGTCCTCTGGCTCCATGCACAGATTGCCCCTTTGGTCTCCAATGGGCCCCACTCTTTACCTTAATACTTGGAAATGCCTTGAGGTTTTCCTTACTCTTATCGGCCAATTAGATTTCTTGGCACCTCTTTATCCTCCTAATTTCTTTTTTAAGCACCACCGACACTCTATACTCCTGAAAGGCCACCCCATTTTTCGTGCTCTATGCTTACCGCATGTACTTCCTTTTTCTTCTTTATCAAACCCTCGCGATCCCATTGACATCCAGGGTTCCCTGAGCTTGCCAGTTCGTTGAAGTGTAGTCACCTGTCATAATGTAGTAAACCTGGCAACATGTTTGCACAAAGATTTCTCAAATGGCAATGTGGTAATTAGCAGACCACTTGTACTCTTTCAGTGGTGGGATCAACATTGACAAGGATAGTGTGGAGAACACCCTGTTTTCTTTGAAGGTGCACACATTCTTTCAGTTCACACTCCCATTACAGTACTAAAGGAATGCTGCATTGTCAGAGGATCAATACTGAAAGAATGCTGCATTGTCGGACATTCAGCACTGAGATGTCCCAGACTATCAGATGGTCAATACTGAGGGAGTGCAGCACTGTCACAAGGTCAGTACTGAGGAAGTGCGGCACTGTCAGAGGATCAGTACTGAGGGAGTGCCGCACTGTCAGAGGGTCAGTACTGAGGGAATGCCGCACTGTCAGAGGATCAGTACTGAGGGAGTGCCGCACTGTCAGAGGGTCAGTACTGAGGGAGTGCCACACTGTCAGAGGGTCAGTACTGAGGGAGTGCCGCACTGTCAGAGGGTCAGTACTGAGGGAGTGCCGCACTGTCAGAGGGTCAGTACTGAGGGAGTGCCGCACTGTCAGAGGGTCAGGACTGAGGGAGCGCCGCACTGTCAGAGGGTCAGTACTGAGGGAGTGCCGCACGGTCAGAGGGTCAGTACTGGGGGAATGCTGCACTGTCAGAGGGTCAGTACTGAGGGAGTGCCGCACTGTCAGAGGATCAGTACTGAGGGAGTGCCGCACTGTCAGAGGGTCAGTACTGAGGGAGTGCTGCACTGTCAGAGGGTCAGTACTGAGGGAGTGCCGCACTGTCAGAGGGTCAGTACTGAGGGAGTGCTGCACTGTCAGAGGGTCAGTACTGAGGGAGTGCCGCACTGTCAGAGGGTCAGTACTGAGGGAGTGCTGCACTGTCAGAGGGTCAGTACTGAGGGAGTGCTGCACTGTCAGAGGGTCAGTACTGAGGGAGTGCCGCACTGTCAGAGGGTCAGTACTGAGGGAGTGCTGCACTGTCAGAGGGTCAGTACTGAGGGAGTGCCGCACTGTCAGAGGGTCAGTACTGAGGGGGTGCCGCACTGTCAAAGTTGTCATCTTTCGGATGAGATGTTAAATTGAGCAGCAGCCGGTGTCTCAGATTGATATGAAATTGGTCATGACACTGTTGGTTGGTCATTTATCACATTGCTGTTTGTAGAAGCGTGCTGTGCACTAATTGTCTGCTGCATTTCCCACTTTACAGCAGTAACCACACTCCACTCGTACTTCATTGGCTGTAAAATGCTTCGGGAAATCCTGAGGTTGTGAAAGATTCGATGGAATTGGGTGGCACAGTGGTTATCACTGCTGCCTCACAGCGTCAGAAACACTATCTGGACAGAGTACAATACCCAGCTTGGGTCACTGTCTGTGTGGAGTTTGCACATTCTCCCCGTGTCTGCGTGGGTTTCCTCCGGGTGCTCCAGTTTCCTCCCAAACCCCAAAGATGTTAGGTGGATTGGCCATGCTAAATTGCCCCTTAGTGTCAGGGGGACTAGCTAGGGTAAATACCTGGGGTTATGGGGATAGGGCCTCATCGGGTTAATGCCCCTAACCAGATGGTCTTTCAGACTGTGTGAGGAAACCGGAGCACCCGGAGGAAACCCACACAGACATGCGGAGAACGTGTAGACTCCACACAGACAGTGACCCAAGCTGGGAATCGAACCCAGGTCCCTGGCGCTGTGAGGCAGCAGTGCTAACCACTGTGCCACTGTGGAGTATCAATTTAATTCATGCGCTGAAGTCTGAGAATGGGGTCTTGGACCCGTTCTGACTTGGGGATGATGTTCTGGCCAACTGAGGGCTACATTTTATGCATCATCAATTCTCTCTGTGGCTACGAGGAACACTCACATTTATCATCCTGCCTTGGATTAATAATATCTCCTGCTCTGGTACCTACCGGCAGAATAAAGACATTTGGGAAATTGCTGATAGTCGACCATTCCTGTTCAATATACTTCAGGGAGCCCACAAACACAATGGACTTGAGTTCATCATAGGCAAAACTGCTGGCTCGCAGAGGCATGACAAAGTTACGCAGGCCTATCCCAGGGCAATGTGGTTCACTAAAGATGCAGACGATGACGTGTTTGGAGAGGCGCAGTCGAGATGCCAATGCACGGTTCTGAAAGATGAGAAATTTGCACGGCACGTTAATTTGATGCTGGGTAATTGCAATCAGGATCAAACCCAGCAGTGTCCATATTCAGAAACTGAGCCCTGTGCCTGCTCCATAAAAAAAAGCAGGACATACAGTCCTTTGTTCCCCATGATTGGACCAAGGCGATAATGCGATCTGGAGCATCAGTCTGCATTTTATTGAGGGCAGAGTGATGAGGACGAAATTAGCCACATTGAATTTGTCCTGCTTTTTATGGAGAGGACAAACATGGTCATTGTTCACATTGTGGATATCTGAATTGTATCTGTACTGGAGCGATTTGTCTGAATTGTTCCTGTACTGGAGCGATTTGTCTGAATTGTATCTGTACTGGAGCGATTTGTCTGAATTGTATCTGTACTGGAGCGATTTATCTGAATTGTATCTGTACTGGAGCGATTTGTCTGAATTGTATCTGTACTGGAGCGATTTGTCTGAATTGTATCTGTACTGGAGCGATTTGTCTGAATTGTTCCTGCACTGGAGCGATTTGTCTGAATTGTATCTGTACTGGAGCGATTTGTCTGAATTGTATCTGTACTGGAGCGATTTGTCTGAATTGTTCCTGTACTGGAGCGATTTGTCTGAATTGTATCTGTACTGGAGCGATTTGTCTGAATTGTTCCTGTACTGGAGCGATTTGTCTGAATTGTATCTGTACTGGAGCGATTTATCTGAATTGTATCTGTACTGGAGCGATTTGTCTGAATTGTATCTGTACTGGAGCGATTTGTCTGAATTGTATCTGTACTGGAGCGATTTGTCTGAATTGTATCTGTACTGGAGCGATTTGTCTGAATTGTATCTGTACTGGAGCGATTTGTCTGAATTGTACCCGAACTGGAGCGATTTGTCTGAATTGTACCCGAACTGGAGCGATTTGTCTGAATTGTACCCGAACTGGAGCGATTTGTCTGAATTGTATCTGTGCTGGAGCGGTTTGCCTGAATTGTATCTGTACTGGAGCGATTTGTCTGAATTGTATCTGTACTGGAGCGATTTGTCTGAATTGTATCTGTACAGGAGCGATTTGTCTGAATTGTACCTGTACTGGAGCGATTTGTCTGAATTGTATCTGTACTGGAGCGATTTATCTGAATTGTATCTGTACTGGAGCGATTTGTCTGAATTGTATCTGTACTGGAGCGATTTGTCTGAATTGTATCTGTACTGGAGCGATTTGTCTGAATTGTTCCTGCACTGGAGCGATTTGTCTGAATTGTATCTGTACTGGAGCAATTTGTCTGAATTGTTCCTGTACTGGAGCGATTTGTCTGAATTGTATCTGTACTGGAGCGATTTGTCTGAATTGTTCCTGTACTGGAGCGATTTGTCTGAATTATATCTGTACTGGAGCGATTTGTCTGAATTGTATCTGGACTGGAGCGATTTGTCTGAATTGTATCTGTACTGGAGCGATTTGTCTGAATTGTATCTGTACTGGAGCGATTTGTCTGAATTGTATCTGTACTGGAGCGATTTGTCTGAATTGTATCTGTACTGGAGCGATTTGTCTGAAATGTACCCGAACTGGAGCGATTTGTCTGAATTGTACCCGAACTGGAGCGATTTGTCTGAATTGTACCCGAACTGGAGCGATTTGTCTGAATTGTACCCGAACTGGAGCGATTTGTCTGAATTGTACCCGAACTGGAGCGATTTGTTTGAATTGTATCTGTACTGGAGCGGTTTGCCTGAATTGTATCTGTACTGGAGCGATTTGTCTGAATTGTATCTGTACTGGAGCGATTTGTCTGAATTGTATCTGTACTGGAGCGATTTGTCTGAATTGTATCTGTACTGGAGCGATTTGTCTGAATTGTACCTGTACTGGAGCGATTTGTCTGAATTGTATCTGTACTGGAGCGATTTGTCTGAATTGTATCTGTACTGGAGCGATTTGTCTAAATTGTATCTGTACTGGAGCGATTTGTCTCAATTGTTCCTGTACTGGAGCGATTTGTCTGAATTGTTCCTGTACTGGAGCGATTTGTCTGAATTGTATCTGTACTGGAGCGATTTGTCTGAATTGTATCTGTACTGGAGTGATTTGTCTGAATTGTACCCGAACTGGAGCGATTTGTCTGAATTGTACCTGTACTGGAGCGATTTGTCTGAATTGTACCCGCACTGGAGCGATTTGTCTGAATTGTACCCGAACTGGAGGGATTTGTCTGAATTGTATCTGTACTGGAGCGATTTGTCTGAATTGTCCCCGAACTGGAGCGATTTGTCTGAATTGTACCCGAACTGGAGCGATTTGTCTGAATTGTATCTGTACTGGAGCGATTTGTCTGAATTGTACCAGTACTGGAGCGATTTGTCTGAATTGTATCTGTACTGGAGCGATTTGTCTGAATTGTACCCGAACTGGAGCGATTTGTCTGAATTGTATCTGTACTGGAGCGATTTGTCTGAATTGTATCTGTACTGGAGCGATTTGTCTGAATTGTATCTGTACTGGAGCGATTTGTCTGAATTGTACCCGAACTGGAGCGATTTGTCTGAATTGTATCTGTACTTGAGCGATTTGTCTGAATTGTACCTGTACTGGAGCGATTTGTCTGAATTGTTCCTGTACTGGAGCGATTTGTCTGAATTGTATCTGTACTGGAGCGATTTGTCTAAATTGTATCTGTACTGGAGCGATTTGTCTGAATTGTATCTGTACTGGAGCGATTTGTCTGAATTGTATCTGTACTGGAGCGATTTGTCTGAATTGTATCTGTACTGGAGCGATTTGTCTGAATTGTACCTGAACTGGAATGATTTGTCTGAATTGTATCTGTACTGGAGCGATTTGTCTAAATTGTATCTGTACTGGAGCGATTTGTCTGAATTGTATCTGTACTGGAGCGATTTGTCTGAATTGTACCTGTACTGGAGCGATTTGTCTGAATTGTTCCTGCACTGGAGCGATTTGTCTGAATTGTACCTGTACTGGAGCGATTTGTCTGAATTGTTCCTGCACTGGAGCGATTTGTCTGAATTGTACCTGTACTGGAGCGATTTGTCTGAATTGTACCTGTACTGGAGCGATTTGTCTGAATTGTTCCTGTACTGGAGCGATTTATCTGAATTGTATCTGTACTGGAGCGATTTGTCTGAATTGTATCTGTACTGGAGCGATTTGACTGAATTGTACCTGTACTGGAGCGATTTGTCTGAATTGTACCTGTACTGGAGCGATTTGTCTGACTTGTTCCTGTACTGGAGTGATTTGTCAGAATTGTACCCGCACTGGAGCGATTTGTCTGAATTGTATCTGTACTGGAGTGATTTGTCTGAATTGTACCCGAACTGGAGCGATTTGTCTGAATTGTTCCTGTACTGGAGCGATTTGTCTGAATTGTACCCGCACTGGAGCGATTTGTCTGAATTGTACCCGAACTGGAGCGATTTGTCTGAATTGTACCCGCACTGGAGCGATTTGTCTGAATTGTACCCGAACTGGAGCGATTTGTCTGAATAGTATCTGTACTGGAGTGATTTGTCTGAATTGTACCCGAACTGGAGCGATTTGTCTGAATTGTATCTGTACTGGAGCGATTTGTCTGAATTGTATCTGTACTGGAGTGATTTGTCTGAATTGTACCCGAACTGGAGCGATTTGTCTGAATTGTACCCGAACTGGAGCGATTTGTCTGAATTGTATCTGTACTGGAGCGATTTGTCTGAATTGTGCCCGAACTGGAGCGATTTGTCTGAATTGTACCCGAACTGGAGCGATTTGTCTGAATTGTATCTGTACTGGAGCGATTTGTCTGAATTGTACCAGGACTGGAGCGATTTGTCTGAATTGTATCTGTACTGGAGCGATTTGTCTGAATTGTACCCGAACTGGAGCGATTTGTCTGAATTGTATCTGTACTGGAGCGATTTGTCTGAATTGTATCTGTACTGGAGCGATTTGTCTGAATTGTATCTGTACTGGAGCGATTTGTCTGAATTGTACCCGAACTGGAGCGATTTGTCTGAATTGTACCCGCACTGGAGCGATTTGTCTGAATTGTACCCGAACTGGAGCGATTTGTCTGAATTGTACCTGTACTGGAACGATTTGTCTGAATTGTTCCTGTACTGGAGCGATTTGTCTGAATTGTTCCTGTACTGGAGCGATTTGTCTGAATTGTATCTGTACTGGAGCGATTTGTCTGAATTGTTCCTGTACTGCAGCGATTTGTCTGAATTGTACCCGCACTGGAGCGATTTGTCTGAATTGTATCTGTACTGGAGCGATTTGTCTGAATTGTATCTGTACTGGAGCGATTTGTCTGAATTGTTCCTGTACTGGAGCGATTTGTCTGAATTATACCCACACTGGAGCGATTTGTCTGAATTGTACCCGAACTGGAGGGATTTGTCTAAATTGCATCTGTACTGGAGCGATTTGTCTGAATTGTATCTGTACTGGAGCGATTTGTCTGAATTGTATCTGTACTGGAGCGATTTGTCTGAATTGTTCCTGCACTGGAGCGATTTGTCTGAATTGTACCTGTACTGGAGCCATTTGTCTGAATTGTATCTGTACTGGAGCGATTTGTCTGAATTGTTCCTGTACTGGAGCGATTTGTCTGAATTGTATCTGTACTGGAGCGATTTATCTGAATTGTATCTGTACTGGAGCGATTTGTCTGAATTGTTTCTGTACTGGAGCGATTTGTCTGAATTGTATCTGTACTGGAGCGATTTGTCTGAATTGTTCCTGCACTGGAGCGATTTGTCTGAATTGTATCTGTACTGGAGCGATTTGTCTGAATTGTTCCTGTACTGGAGCGATTTGTCTGAATTATATCTGTACTGGAGCGATTTGTCTGAATTGTATCTGTACTGGAGCGATTTGTCTGAATTGTATCTGTACTGGAGCGATTTGTCTGAATTGTATCTGTACTGGAGCGATTTGTCTGAATTGTATCTGTACTGGAGCGATTTGTCTGAAATGTACCCGAACTGGAGCGATTTGTCTGAATTGTACCCGAACTGGAGCGATTTGTCTGAATTGTACCCGAACTGGAGCGAGTTGTCTGAATTGTACCCGAACTGGAGCGATTTGTCTGAATTGTACCCGAACTGGAGCGATTTGTCTGAATTGTATCTGTACTGGAGCGGTTTGCCTGAATTGTATCTGTACTGGAGCGATTTGTCTGAATTGTATCTGTACTGGAGCGATTTGTCTGAATTGTATCTGTACTGGAGCGATTTGTCTGAATTGTATCTGTACTGGAGCGATTTGTCTGAATTGTACCTGTACTGGAGCGATTTGTCTGAATTGTATCTGTACTGGAGCGATTTGTCTGAATTGTATCTGTACTGGAGCGATTTGTCTCAATTGTATCTGTACTGGAGCGATTTGTCTCAATTGTTCCTGTACTGGAGCGATTTATCTGAATTGTTCCTGTACTGGAGCGATTTGTCTGAATTGTATCTGTACTGGAGCGATTTGTCTGAATTGTATCTGTACTGGAGCGATTTGTCTGAATTGTACCCGAACTGGAGCGATTTGTCTGAATTGTACCTGTACTGGAGCGATTTGTCTGAATTGTACCCGCACTGGAGCGATTTGTCTGAATTGTACCCAAACTGGAGGGATTTGTCTGAATTGTATCTGTACTGGAGCGATTTGTCTGAATTGTACCCGAACTGGAGCGATTTGTCTGAATTGTACCCGAACTGGAGCGATTTGTCTGAATTGTATCTGTACTGGAGCGATTTGTCTGAATTGTACCAGTACTGGAGCGATTTGTCTGAATTGTATCTGTACTGGAGCGATTTGTCTGAATTGTACCCGAACTGGAGCGATTTGTCTGAATTGTATCTGTACTGGAGCGATTTGTCTGAATTGTATCTGTACTGGAGCGATTTGTCTGAATTGTATCTGTACTGGAGCGATTTGTCTGAATTGTACCCGAACTGGAGCGATTTGTCTGAATTGTATCTGTACCGGAGCGATTTGTCTGAATTGTACCTGTACTGGAGCGATTTGTCTGAATTGTTCCTGTACGGGAGCGATTTGTCTGAATTGTATCTGTACTGGAGCGATTTGTCTAAATTGTATCTGTACTGGAGCGATTTGTCTGAATTGTATCTGTACTGGAGCGATTTGTCTGAATTGTATCTGTACTGGAGCGATTTGTCTGAATTGTATCTGTACTGGAGCGATTTGTCTGAATTGTACCTGAACTGGAATGATTTGTCTGAATTGTATCTGTACTGGAGCGATTTGTCTAAATTGTATCTGTTCTGGAGCGATTTGTCTGAATTGTACCTGTACTGGAGCGATTTGTCTGAATTGTTCCTGCACTGGAGCGATTTGTCTGAATTGTACCTGTACTGGAGCGATTTGTCTGAATTGTTCCTGCACTGGAGCGATTTGTCTGAATTGTACCTGTACTGGAGCGATTTGTCTGAATTGTACCTGTACTGGAGCGATTTGTCTGAATTGTTCCTGTACTGGAGCGATTTATCTGAATTGTATCTGTACTGGAGCGATTTGTCTGAATTGTATCTGTACTGGAGCGATTTGTCTGAATTGTACCTGTACTGGAGCGATTTGTCTGACTTGTTCCTGTACTGGAGCGATTTGTCAGAATTGTACCCGCACTGGAGCGATTTGTCTGAATTGTATCTGTACTGGAGTGATTTGTCTGAATTGTACCCGAACTGGAGCGATTTGTCTGAATTGTTCCTGTACTGGAGCGATTTGTCTGAATTGTACCCGCACTGGAGCGATTTGTCTGAATTGTACCCGAACTGGAGCGATTTGTCTGAATTGTACCCGCACTGGAGCGATTTGTCTGAATTGTACCCGAACTGGAGCGATTTGTCTGAATAGTATCTGTACTGGAGTGATTTGTCTGAATTGTACCCGAACTGGAGCGATTTGTCTGAATTGTATCTGTACTGGAGCGATTTGTCTGAATTGTATCTGTACTGGAGTGATTTGTCTGAATTGTACCCGAACTGGAGCGATTTGTCTGAATTGTACCCGCACTGGAGCGATTTGTCTGAATTGTACCTGTACTGGAGCAATTTGTCTGAATTGTACCCGCACTGGAGCGATTTGTCTGAATTGTACCCGAACTGGAGCGATTTGTCTGAATTGTATCTGTACTGGAGCGATTTGTCTGAATTGTACCCGAACTGGAGCGATTTGTCTGAATTGTACCCGAACTGGAGCGATTTGTCTGAATTGTATCTGTACTGGAGCGATTTGTCTGAATTGTACCAGTACTGGAGCAATTTGTCTGAATTGTATCTGTACTGGAGCGATTTGTCTGAATTGTACCCGAACTGGAGCGATTTGTCTGAATTGTATCTGTACTGGAGCGATTTGTCTGAATTGTATCTGTACTGGAGCGATTTGTCTGAATTGTATCTGTACTGGAGCGATTTGTCTGAATTGTACCCGAACTGGAGCGATTTGTCTGAATTGTACCCGCACTGGAGCGATTTGTCTGAATTGTACCCGAACTGGAGCGATTTGTCTGAATTGTACCTGTACTGGAACGATTTGTCTGAATTGTTCCTGTACTGGAGCGATTTGTCTGAATTGTTCCTGTACTGGAGCGATTTGTCTGAATTGTATCTGTACTGGAGCGATTTGTCTGAATTGTATCTGTACTGGAGCGATTTGTCTGAATTGTTCCTGTACTGCAGCGATTTGTCTGAATTGTACCCGCACTGGAGCGATATGTCTGAATTGTATCTGTACTGGAGTGATTTGTCTGAATTGTATCTGTACTGGAGCGATTTGTCTGAATTGTTCCTGTACTGGAGCGATTTGTCTGAATTATACCCGCACTGGAGCGATTTGTCTGAATTGTACCCGAACTGGAGCGATTTGTCTAAATTGCATCTGTACTGGAGCGATTTGTCTGAATTGTATCTGTACTGGAGCGATTTGTCTGAATTGTACCTGTACTGGAGCGATTTGTCTGAATTGTTCCTGCACTGGAGCGATTTGTCTGAATTGTACCTGTACTGGAGCGATTTGTCTGAATTGTTCCTGCACTGGAGCGATTTGTCTGAATTGTACCTGTACTGGAGCGATTTGTCTGAATTGTACCTGTACTGCAGCGATTTGTCTGAATTGTTCCTGTACTGGAGCGATTTGTCTGAATTGTACCCGAACTGGAGCGATTTGTCTGAATTGTACCCGAACTGGAGCGATTTGTCTGAATTGTACCTGTACTGCAGCGATTTGTCTGAATTGTTCCTGTACTGGAGCGATTTATCTGAATTGTATCTGTACTGGAGCGATTTGTCTGAATTGTATCTGTACTGGAGCGATTTGTCTGAATTGTACCTGTACTGGAGCGATTTGTCTGACTTGTTCCTGTACTGGAGCGATTTGTCAGAATTGTACCCGCACTGGAGCGATTTGTCTGAATTGTATCTGTACTGGAGTGATTTGTCTGAATTGTACCCGAACTGGAGCGATTTGTCTGAATTGTTCCTGTACTGGAGCGATTTGTCTGAATTGTACCCGCACTGGAGCGATTTGTCTGAATTGTACCCGAACTGGAGCGATTTGTCTGAATTGTACCCGCACTGGAGCGATTTGTCTGAATTGTACCCGAACTGGAGCGATTTGTCTGAATAGTATCTGTACTGGAGTGATTTGTCTGAATTGTACCCGAACTGGAGCGATTTGTCTGAATTGTATCTGTACTGGAGCGATTTGTCTGAATTGTATCTGTACTGGAGTGATTTGTCTGAATTGTACCCGAACTGGAGCGATTTGTCTGAATTGTACCCGCACTGGAGCGATTTGTCTGAATTGTACCTGTACTGGAGCAATTTGTCTGAATTGTACCCGCACTGGAGCGATTTGTCTGAATTGTACCCGAACTGGAGCGATTTGTCTGAATTGTATCTGTACTGGAGCGATTTGTCTGAATTGTACCCGAACTGGAGCGATTTGTCTGAATTGTACCCGAACTGGAGCGATTTGTCTGAATTGTATCTGTACTGGAGCGATTTGTCTGAATTGTACCAGTACTGGAGCAATTTGTCTGAATTGTATCTGTACTGGAGCGATTTGTCTGAATTGTACCCGAACTGGAGCGATTTGTCTGAATTGTATCTGTACTGGAGCGATTTGTCTGAATTGTATCTGTACTGGAGCGATTTGTCTGAATTGTATCTGTACTGGAGCGATTTGTCTGAATTGTACCCGAACTGGAGCGATTTGTCTGAATTGTACCCGCACTGGAGCGATTTGTCTGAATTGTACCCGAACTGGAGCGATTTGTCTGAATTGTACCTGTACTGGAACGATTTGTCTGAATTGTTCCTGTACTGGAGCGATTTGTCTGAATTGTTCCTGTACTGGAGCGATTTGTCTGAATTGTATCTGTACTGGAGCGATTTGTCTGAATTGTATCTGTACTGGAGCGATTTGTCTGAATTGTTCCTGTACTGCAGCGATTTGTCTGAATTGTACCCGCACTGGAGCGATATGTCTGAATTGTATCTGTACTGGAGTGATTTGTCTGAATTGTATCTGTACTGGAGCGATTTGTCTGAATTGTTCCTGTACTGGAGCGATTTGTCTGAATTATACCCGCACTGGAGCGATTTGTCTGAATTGTACCCGAACTGGAGCGATTTGTCTAAATTGCATCTGTACTGGAGCGATTTGTCTGAATTGTATCTGTACTGGAGCGATTTGTCTGAATTGTACCTGTACTGGAGCGATTTGTCTGAATTGTTCCTGCACTGGAGCGATTTGTCTGAATTGTACCTGTACTGGAGCGATTTGTCTGAATTGTTCCTGCACTGGAGCGATTTGTCTGAATTGTACCTGTACTGGAGCGATTTGTCTGAATTGTACCTGTACTGCAGCGATTTGTCTGAATTGTTCCTGTACTGGAGCGATTTGTCTGAATTGTACCCGAACTGGAGCGATTTGTCTGAATTGTACCCGAACTGGAGCGATTTGTCTGAATTGTATCTGTACTGGAGCGATTTGTCTGAATTGTACCAGTACTGGAGCGATTTGTCTGAATTGTATCTGTACTGGAGCGATTTGTCTGAATTGTACCCGAACTGGAGCGATTTGTCCGAATTGTATCTGTACTGGAGCGATTTGTCTGAATTGTATCTGTACTGGAGCGATTTGTCTGAATTGTATCTGTACTGGAGCGATTTGTCTGAATTGTACCCGAACTGGAGCGATTTGTCTGAATTGTATCTGTACCGGAGCGATTTGTCTGAATTGTACCTGTACTGGAGCGATTTGTCTGAATTGTTCCTGTACTGGAGCGATTTGTCTGAATTGTATCTGTACTGGAGCGATTTGTCTAAATTGTATCTGTACTGGAGCGATTTGTCTGAATTGTATCTGTACTGGAGCGATTTGTCTGAATTGTATCTGTACTGGAGCGATTTGTCTGAATTGTACCCGAACTGGAATGATTTGTCTGAATTGTATCTGTACTGGAGCGATTTGTCTAAATTGTATCTGTACTGGAGCGATTTGTCTGACTTGTATCTGTACTGGAGCGATTTGTCTGAATTGTACCTGTACTGGAGCGATTTGTCTGAATTGTTCCTGCACTGGAGCGATTTGTCTGAATTGTACCTGTACTGGAGCGATTTGTCTGAATTGTTCCTGCACTGGAGCGATTTGTCTGAATTGTACCTGTACTGGAGCGATTTGTCTGAATTGTACCTGTACTGGAGCGATTTGTCTGAATTGTACCCGAACTGGAGCGATTTGTCTGAATTGTATCTGTACTGGAGCGATTTGTCTGAATTGTATCTGTACTGGAGGGATTTGTCTGAATTGTACCTGTACTGGAGCGATTTGTCTGACTTGTTCCTGTACTGGAGCGATTTCTCAGAATTGTACCCGCACTGGAGCGATTTGTCTGAATTGTATCTGTATGGAGTGATTTGTCTGAATTGTACCCGAACTGGAGCGATTTGTCTGAATTGTTCCTGTACTGGAGCGATTTGTCTGAATTGTACCCGCACTGGAGCGATTTGTCTGAATTGTACCCGAACTGGAGCGATTTGTCTGAATTGTACCCGCACTGGAGCGATTTGTCTGAATTGTTCCCGAACTGGAGCGATTTGTCTGAATAGTATCTGTACTGGAGTGATTTGTCTGAATTGTACCCGAACTGGAGCGATTTGTCTGAATTGTACCCGAACTGGAGCGATTTGTCTGAATTGTATCTGTACTGGAGCGATTTGTCTGAATTGTACCAGTACTGGAGCGATTTGTCTGAATTGTATCTGTACTGGAGGGATTTGTCTGAATTGTACCCGAACTGGAGCGATTTGTCTGAATTGTATCTGTACTGGAGCGATTTGTCTGAATTGTATCTGTACTGGAGCGATTTGTCTGAATTGTATCTGTACTGGAGCGATTTGTCTGAATTGTACCCGAACTGGAGCGATTTGTCTGAATTGTATCTGTACCGGAGCGATTTGTCTGAATTGTACCTGTACTGGAGCGATTTGTCTGAATTGTTCCTGTACTGGAGCGATTTGTCTGAATTGTATCTGTACTGGAGCGATTTGTCTAAATTGTATCTGTACTGGAGCGATTTGTCTGAATTGTATCTGTACTGGAGCGATTTGTCTGAATTGTATCTGCACTGGAGCGATTTGTCTGAATTGTATCTGTACTGGAGCGATTTGTCTGAATTGTACCCGAACTGGAATGATTTGTCTGAATTGTATCTGTACTGGAGCGATTTGTCTAAATTGTATCTGTACTGGAGCGATTTGTCTGAATTGTATCTGTACTGGAGCGATTTGTCTGAATTGTACCTGTACTGGAGCGATTTGTCTGAATTGTTCCTGCACTGGAGCGATTTGTCTGAATTGTACCTGTACTGGAGCGATTTGTCTGAATTGTTCCTGCACTGGAGCGATTTGTCTGAATTGTACCTGTACTGGAGCGATTTGTCTGAATTGTACCTGTACTGGAACGATTTGCCTGAATTGTTCCTGTACTGGAGCGATTTCTCAGAATTGTACCCGCACTGGAGCGATTTGTCTAAATTGTATCTGTACTGGAGCGATTTGTCTGAATTGTATCTGTACTGGAGCGATTTGTCTGAATTGTATCTGTACTGGAGCGATTTGTCTGAATTGTATCTGTACTGGAGCGATTTGTCTGAATTGTACCTGTACTGGAGCGATTTGTCTGACTTGTTCCTGTACTGGAGCGATTTCCCAGAATTGTACCCGCACTGGAGCGATTTGTCTGAATTGTATCTGTACTGGAGTGATTTGTCTGAATTGTACCCGAACTGGAGCGATTTGTCTGAATTGTTCCTGTACTGGAGCGATTTGTCTGAATTGTACCCGCACTGGAGCGATTTGTCTGAATTGTACCCGAACTGGAGCGATTTGTCTGAATTGTACCCGCACTGGAGCGATTTGTCTGAATTGTTCCCGAACTGGAGCGATTTGTCTGAATTGTATCTGTACTGGAGCGATTTGTCTGAATTGTATCTGTACTGGAGTGATTTGTCTGAATTGTACCCGAACTGGAGCGATTTGTCTGAATTGTACCTGTACTGGAGCGATTTGTCTGAATTGTACCCGCACTGGAGCGATTTGTCTGAATTGTACCCGAACTGGAGCGATTTGTCTGAATTGTATCTGTACTGGAGCGATTTGTCTGAATTGTACCCGAACTGGAGCGATTTGTCTGAATTGTACCCGAACTGGAGCGATTTGTCTGAATTGTATCTGTACTGGAGCGATTTGTCTGAATAGTACCAGTACTGGAGCGATTTGTCTGAATTGTATCTGTACTGGAGCGATTTGTCTGAATTGTACCCGAACTGGAGCGATTTGTCTGAATTGTATCTGTACTGGAGCGATTTGTCTGAATTGTATCTGTACTGGAGCGATTTGTCTGAATTGTATCTGTACTGGAGCGATTTGTCTGAATTGTACCCGAACTGGAGCGATTTGTCTGAATTGTACCCGCACTGGAGCGATTTGTCTGAATTGTACCCGAACTGGAGCGATTTGTCTGAATTGTATCTGTACCGGAGCGATTTGTCTGAATTGTACCTGTACTGGAACGATTTGTCTGAATTGTTCCTGTACTGGAGCGATTTGTCTGAATTGTATCTCCTAAAAGTTCTAGAGAGGTTGAGGAAAGGATTGCGGAGTCAATCCTGCTTAGGAGTGAAAGTAATAGGGCAATTGTTATGGGGGATTTTAACTTGACTAATATTGACTGGAATTGTTATAGCTCTAGCTCGTTAGAGGGGTCAGTTTTTGTTCAAAGCGTGCAGGAAGGTTTTTTGACTCAGTATGTAGACAGGCCAACTAGAGGTGAGGCTATATTGGATCTGGTGCTGGGAAATGAGCCAGACCAGGTGCTAGACTTGGAAGTTGGTGTGCATTTTGGTGATAGTGACCACAATTCGGTTACGTTCACCTTAGTGATGGAAAGGGATAGGCATGAACCTCGGGCCAGTGGTTTTAGCTGGGGGAAGGGTAATTATGAGGCTATTAGGAGAGAATTAGGAAACATAGGTTGGACTAGGAGATTACAGGGACTGGGAACGTCCGACATGTGGAGTTTTTTCAAGGAGCAGCTACTGCGAGTCTGTGATAGGTATGTCCCTGTCAGGCAAGGAGGAATTGGTAGGGCTAGGGAACCGTGGTGCACCAAAAAAGTTTCTTTGTTGGTTAAAAAGAAAAAGGAGGCTTATGTTCGGATGAGACGTGAGCACTCGGGTAGTGCACTAGAAAGCTTTAGATTGGCTAAGAGGGAGTTGAAGAGCGAGCTTAGAAGGGCTAAAAGGGGACATGAGAAGACTTTGGCGGATAGGGTTAAAGAGAATCCTAAGGCGTTCTATAGGTATGTCAAGAACAGAAGGTTGGTTAGGGCAAGTTTAGGGCCAGTTATAGATGGCAGAGGGAAGTTATGTGTGGAACCGGAGGAGATTGGTGAAGCATTGAACCAATATTTCTCTTCGGTGTTCACGCAAGGGGACATGAATATAGCTGAGGAGGACACTGGGTTGCAAGGGAGTAGAATAGACAGTATTACAGTTGATAAGGAGGATGTGCAGGATATTCTGGAGGGTCTGAAAATAGATAAATCCCCTGGTCCGGATGGGATTTATCCAAGGATTCTCTGGGAGGCAAGAGAAGTGATTGCAGAGCCTCTGGCTCTGATCTTCAGGTCGTCGTTGGCCTCTGGTATAGTACCAGAAGATTGGAGGTTAGCGAATGTTGTCCCATTGTTTAAGAAGGGGAACAGAGACTTCCCCGGGAATTATAGACCGGTGAGTCTCACTTCTGTTGTCGGCAAGATGTTGGAAAAAATTATAAGGGATAGGATTTATAGTTATTTGGAGAGTAATGAATTGATAGGTGATAGTCAGCATGGTTTTGTGGCAGGTAGGTCGTGCCTTACTAACCTTATTGAGTTTTTTGAGAAAGTGACCAAGGAGGTGGATGGGGGCAAGGCAGTGGACGTGGTATATATGGATTTTAGTAAGGCGTTTGATAAGGTTCACCATGGTAGGCTTCTGCAGAAAATGCAGATGTATGGGATTGGGGGTGATCTAGGAAATTGGATCAGGAATTGGCTAGCGGATAGGAAACAGAGGGTGGTGGTTGATAGTAAATATTCATCATGGAGTGCGGTTACAAGTGGTGTACCTCAGGGATCTGTTTTGGGGCCACTGCTGTTTGTAATATTTATTAATGATCTGGATGAGGGTATAGTTGGGTGGATTAGCAAATTTGCTGATGACACCAAAGTCGGTGGTGTGGTAGACAGTGAGGAAGGGTGTCGTAGTTTGCAGGAAGACTTAGACAGGTTGCAAAGTTGGGCCGAGAGGTGGCGGATGGAGTTTAATGCGGAGAAGTGTGAGGTAATTCACTTTGGTAGGAATAACAGATGTGTTGAGTATAGGGCTAACGGGAGGACTTTGAATAGTGTGGAGGAGCAGAGGGATCTAGGTGTATGTGTGCATAGATCCCTGAAAGTTGGGAATCAAGTAGATAAGGTTGTTAAGAAGGCATATGGTGTCTTGGCGTTTATTGGTAGGGGGATTGAATTTAGGAGTCGTAGCGTTATGTTGCAACTGTACACAACTCTGGTGCGGCCGCACTTGGAGTACTGTGTGCAGTTCTGGTCCCCACATTACAGGAAGGATGTGGAGGCTTTGGAGAGGGTGCAGAGGAGGTTTACCAGGATGTTGCCTGGTATGGAGGGGAGATCCTATGAGGAGAGGCTGAGGGATTTGGGATTGTTTTCGCTGGAAAGGCGGCGGCTAAGAGGGGATCTTATTGAAACATATAAGATGATTAGAGGTTTAGATAGGGTGGATAGTGATAGCCTTTTTCCTCTGATGGAGAAATCCAGCACGAGGGGGCATGGCTTTAAATTGAGGGGGGGTAGTTATAGAACCGATGTCAGGGGTAGGTTCTTTACCCAGAGGGTGGTGAGGGATTGGAATGCCCTGCCAGCATCAGTAGTAAATGCGCCTAGTTTGGGGGCGTTTAAGAGATCCGTAGATAGGTTCATGGACGAAAAGAAATTGGTTTAGGTTGGAGGGTCACAGTTTTTTTTTTTAACTGGTCGGTGCAACATCGTGGGCCGAAGGGCCTGTTCTGCGCTGTAATGTTCTATGTTCTATGTTCTATGTTTGGAGCGATTTGTCTGAATTGTTCCTGTACTGGAGCGATTTGTCTGAATTGTATCTGTACTGGAGCGATTTGTCTGAATTGTATCTGTACTGGAGCGATTTGTCTGAATTGTTCCTGTACTGGAGCGATTTGTCTGAATTGTACCCGCACTGGAGCGATTCGTCTGAATTGTACCCGCACTGGAGCGATTCGTCTGAATTGTATCTGTACTGGAGTGATTTGTCTGAATTGTATCTGTACTGGAGCGATTTGTCTGAATTGTTCCTGTACTGGAGCGATTTGTCTGAATTGTACCCGCACTGGAGCGATTTGTCTGAATTGTACCCGAACTGGAGCGATTTGTCTAAATTGTATCTGTACTGGAGCGATTTGTCTGAATTGTATCTGTACTGGAGCGATTTGTCTGAATTGTACCTGTACTGGAGCGATTTGTCTGAATTGTTCCTGCACTGGAGCGATTTGTCTGAATTGTACCTGTACTGGAGCGATTTGTCTGAATTGTTCCTGCACTGGAGCGATTTGTCTGAATTGTACCCGAACTGGAGCGATTTGTCTGAATTGTATCTGTACCGGAGCGATTTGTCTGAATTGTACCTGTACTGGAACGATTTGTCTGAATTGTTCCTGTACTGGAGCGAATTGTCTGAATTGTTCCTGTACTGGAGCGATTTGTCTGAATTGTATCTGTACTGGAGCGATTTGTCTGAATTGTATCTGTACTGGAGCGATTTGTCTGAATTGTTCCTGTACTGGAGCGATTTGTCTGAATTGTACCCGCACTGGAGCGATTCGTCTGAATTGTATCTGTACTGGAGTGATTTGTCTGAATTGTATCTGTACTGGAGCGATTTGTCTGAATTGTTCCTGTACTGGAGCGATTTGTCTGAATTGTACCCGCACTGGAGCGATTTGTCTGAATTGTACCCGAACTGGAGCGATTTGTCTAAATTGTATCTGTACTGGAGCGATTTGTCTGAATTGTATCTGTACTGGAGCGATTTGTCTGAATTGTACCCGAACTGGAGCGATTTGTCTGAATTGTACCCGCACTGGAGCGATTTGTCTGAATTGTACCCGAACTGGAGCGATTTGTCTGAATTGTACCTGTACTGGAACGATTTGTCTGAATTGTTCCTGTACTGGAGCGATTTGTCTGAATTGTTCCTGTACTGGCGCGATTTGTCTGAATTGTATCTGTACTGGAGCGATTTGTCTGAATTGTATCTGTACTGGAGCGATTTGTCTGAATTGTTCCTGTACTGCAGCGATTTGTCTGAATTGTACCCGCACTGGAGCGATTTGTCTGAATTGTATCTGTACTGGAGTGATTTGTCTGAATTGTATCTGTACTGGAGCGATTTGTCTGAATTGTTCCTGTACTGGAGCGATTTGTCTGAATTATACCCGCACTGGAGCGATTTGTCTGAATTGTACCCGAACTGGAGCGATTTGTCTAAATTGCATCTGTACTGGAGCGATTTGTCTGAATTGTATCTGTACTGGAGCGATTTGTCTGAATTGTACCTGTACTGGAGCGATTTGTATGAATTGTTCCTGCACTGGAGCGATTTGTCTGAATTGTACCTGTACTGGAGCGATTTGTCTGAATTGTTCCTGCACTGGAGCGATTTGTCTGAATTGTACCTGTACTGGAGCGATTTGTCTGAATTGTACCTGTACTGCAGCGATTTGTCTGAATTGTTCCTGTACTGGAGCGATTTGTCTGAATTGTACCCGAACTGGAGCGATTTGTCTGAATTGTACCCGAACTGGAGCGATTTGTCTGAATTGTATCTGTACTGGAGCGATTTGTCTGAATTGTACCAGTACTGGAGCGATTTGTCTGAATTGTATCTGTACTGGAGCGATTTGTCTGAATTGTACCCGAACTGGAGCGATTTGTCCGAATTGTATCTGTACTGGAGCGATTTGTCTGAATTGTATCTGTACTGGAGCGATTTGTCTGAATTGTATCTGTACTGGAGCGATTTGTCTGAATTGTACCCGAACTGGAGCGATTTGTCTGAATTGTATCTGTACCGGAGCGATTTGTCTGAATTGTACCTGTACTGGAGCGATTTGTCTGAATTGTTCCTGTACTGGAGCGATTTGTCTGAATTGTATCTGTACTGGAGCGATTTGTCTCAATTGTATCTGTACTGGAGCGATTTGTCTGAATTGTATCTGTACTGGAGCGATTTGTCTGAATTGTATCTGTACTGGAGCGATTTGTCTGAATTGTACCCGAACTGGAATGATTTGTCTGAATTGTATCTGTACTGGAGCGATTTGTCTAAATTGTATCTGTACTGGAGCGATTTGTCTGACTTGTATCTGTACTGGAGCGATTTGTCTGAATTGTACCTGTACTGGAGCGATTTGTCTGAATTGTTCCTGCACTGGAGCGATTTGTCTGAATTGTACCTGTACTGGAGCGATTTGTCTGAATTGTTCCTGCACTGGAGCGATTTGTCTGAATTGTACCTGTACTGGAGCGATTTGTCTGAATTGTTCCTGTACTGGAGCGATTTGTCTGAATTGTATCTGTACTGGAGCGATTTGTCTCAATTGTATCTGTACTGGAGCGATTTGTCTGAATTGTATCTGTACTGGAGCGATTTGTCTGAATTGTATCTGTACTGGAGCGATTTGTCTGAATTGTACCCGAACTGGAATGATTTGTCTGAATTGTATCTGTACTGGAGCGATTTGTCTAAATTGTATCTGTACTGGAGCGATTTGTCTGACTTGTATCTGTACTGGAGCGATTTGTCTGAATTGTACCTGTACTGGAGCGATTTGTCTGAATTGTTCCTGCACTGGAGCGATTTGTCTGAATTGTACCTGTACTGGAGCGATTTGTCTGAATTGTTCCTGCACTGGAGCGATTTGTCTGAATTGTACCTGTACTGGAGCGATTTGTCTGAATTGTACCTGTACTGGAGCGATTTGTCTGAATTGTACACGAACTGGAGCGATTTGTCTGAATTGTATCTGTACTGGAGCGATTTGTCTGAATTGTATCTGTACTGGAGCGATTTGTCTGAATTGTACCTGTACTGGAGCGATTTGTCTGACTTGTTCCTGTACTGGAGCGATTTCTCAGAATTGTACCCGCACTGGAGCGAATTGTCTGAATTGTTCCTGTACTGGAGCGATTTGTCTGAATTGTACCCGCACTGGAGCGATTTGTCTGAATTGTACCCGAACTGGAGCGATTTGTCTGAATTGTACCCGCACTGGAGCGATTTGTCTGAATTGTTCCCGAACTGGAGCGATTTGTCTGAATAGTATCTGTACTGGAGTGATTTGTCTGAATTGTACCCGAACTGGAGCGATTTGTCTGAATTGTACCCGAACTGGAGCGATTTGTCTGAATTGTATCTGTACTGGAGCGATTTGTCTGAATTGTACCAGTACTGGAGCGATTTGTCTGAATTGTATCTGTACTGGAGGGATTTGTCTGAATTGTACCCGAACTGGAGCGATTTGTCTGAATTGTATCTGTACTGGAGCGATTTGTCTGAATTGTATCTGTACTGGAGCGATTTGTCTGAATTGTATCTGTACTGGAGCGATTTGTCTGAATTGTACCCGAACTGGAGCGATTTGTCTGAATTGTATCTGTACCGGAGCGATTTGTCTGAATTGTACCTGTACTGGAGCGATTTGTCTGAATTGTTCCTGTACTGGAGCGATTTGTCTGAATTGTATCTGTACTGGAGCGATTTGTCTAAATTGTATCTGTACTGGAGCGATTTGTCTGAATTGTATCTGTACTGGAGCGATTTGTCTGAATTGTATCTGTACTGGAGCGATTTGTCTGAATTGTATCTGTACTGGAGCGATTTGTCTGAATTGTACCCGAACTGGAATGATTTGTCTGAATTGTATCTGTACTGGAGCGATTTGTCTAAATTGTATCTGTACTGGAGCGATTTGTCTGAATTGTATCTGTACTGGAGCGATTTGTCTGAATTGTACCTGTACTGGAGCGATTTGTCTGAATTGTTCCTGCACTGGAGCGATTTGTCTGAATTGTACCTGTACTGGAGCGATTTGTCTGAATTGTTCCTGCACTGGAGCGATTTGTCTGAATTGTACCTGTACTGGAGCGATTTGTCTGAATTGTACCTGTACTGGAACGATTTGTCTGAATTGTTCCTGTACTGGAGCGATTTCTCAGAATTGTACCCGCACTGGAGCGATTTGTCTGAATTGTATCTGTACTGGAGCGATTTGTCTGAATTGTATCTGTACTGGAGCGATTTGTCTGAATTGTATCTGTACTGGAGCGATTTGTCTGAATTGTACCTGTACTGGAGCGATTTGTCTGACTTGTTCCTGTACTGGAGCGATTTCTCAGAATTGTACCCGCACTGGAGCGATTTGTCTGAATTGTATCTGTACTGGAGTGATTTGTCTGAATTGTACCCGAACTGGAGCGATTTGTCTGAATTGTTCCTGTACTGGAGCGATTTGTCTGAATTGTACCCGCACTGGAGCGATTTGTCTGAATTGTACCCGAACTGGAGCGATTTGTCTGAATTGTACCCGCACTGGAGCGATTTGTCTGAATTGTTCCCGAACTGGAGCGATTTGTCTGAATAGTATCTGTACTGGAGTGATTTGTCTGAATTGTACCCGAACTGGAGCGATTTGTCTGAATTGTATCTGTACTGGAGCGATTTGTCTGAATTGTATCTGTACTGGAGTGATTTGTCTGAATTGTACCCGAACTGGAGCGATTTGTCTGAATTGTACCTGTACTGGAGCGATTTGTCTGAATTGTCCCCGCACTGGAGCGATTTGTCTGAATTGTACCCGAACTGGAGCGATTTGTCTGAATTGTATCTGTACTGGAGCGATTTGTCTGAATTGTACCCGAACTGGAGCGATTTGTCTGAATTGTACCCGAACTGGAGCGATTTGTCTGAATTGTATTTGTACTGGAGCGATTTGTCTGAATAGTACCAGTACTGGAGCGATTTGTCTGAATTGTATCTGTACTGGAGCGATTTGTCTGAATTGTACCCGAACTGGAGCGATTTGTCTGAATTGTATCTGTACTGGAGCGATTTGTCTGAATTGTATCTGTACTGGAGCGATTTGTCTGAATTGTATCTGTACTGGAGCGATTTGTCTGAATTGTACCCGAACTGGAGCGATTTGTCTGAATTGTACCCGCACTGGAGCGATTTGTCTGAATTGTACCCGAACTGGAGCGATTTGTCTGAATTGTATCTGTACCGGAGCGATTTGTCTGAATTGTACCTGTACTGGAACGATTTGTCTGAATTGTTCCTGTACTGGAGCGATTTGTCTGAATTGTTCCTGTACTGGAGCGATTTGTCTGAATTGTACCCGAACTGGAGCGATTTGTCTAAATTGTATCTGTACTGGAGCGATTTGTCTGAATTGTATCTGTACTGGAGCGATTTGTCTGAATTGTACCCGAACTGGAGCGATTTGTCTGAATTGTACCCGCACTGGAGCGATTTGTCTGAATTGTATCTGTACTGGAGTGATTTGTCTGAATTGTACCCGAACTGGAGCGATTTGTCTGAATTGTACCTGTACTGGAGCGATTTGTCTGAATTGTACCCGCACTGGAGCGATTTGTCTGAATTGTACCCGAACTGGAGCGATTTGTCTGAATTGTATCTGTACTGGAGCGATTTGTCTGAATTGTACCCGAACTGGAGCGATTTGTCTGAATTGTACCCGAACTGGAGCGATTTGTCTGAATTGTATCTGTACTGGAGCGATTTGTCTGAATAGTACCAGTACTGGAGCGATTTGTCTGAATTGTATCTGTACTGGAGCGATTTGTCTGAATTGTACCCGAACTGGAGCGATTTGTCTGAATTGTATCTGTACTGGAGCGATTTGTCTGAATTGTATCTGTACTGGAGCGATTTGTCTGAATTGTATCTGTACTGGAGCGATTTGTCTGAATTGTACCCGAACTGGAGCGATTTGTCTGAATTGTACCCGCACTGGAGCGATTTGTCTGAATTGTACCCGAACTGGAGCGATTTGTCTGAATTGTATCTGTACCGGAGCGATTTGTCTGAATTGTACTTGTACTGGAACGATTTGTCTGAATTGTTCCTGTACTGGAGCGATTTGTCTGAATTGTTCCTGTACTGGAGCGATTTGTCTGAATTGTATCTGTACTGGAGCGATTTGTCTGAATTGTATCTGTACTGGAGCGATTTGTCTGAATTGTTCCTGTACTGGAGCGATTTGTCTGAATTGTACCCGCACTGGAGCGATTCGTCTGAATTGTACCCGCACTGGAGCGATTCGTCTGAATTGTATCTGTACTGGAGTGATTTGTCTGAATTGTATCTGTACTGGAGCGATTTAGAACATAGAACATAGAACATTACAGCGCAGAACAGGCCCTTCGGCCCACGATGTTGCACCGACCAGTTAAAAAAAAAAAAACTGTGACCCTCCAACCTAAACCAATTTCTTTTCGTCCATGAACCTATCTACGGATCTCTTAAACGCCCCCAAACTAGGCGCATTTACTACTGATGCTTGCAGGGCATTCCAATCCCTCACCACCCTCTGGGTAAAGAACCTACCCCTGACATCGGTTCTATAACTACCCCCCCTCAATTTAAAGCCATGCCCCCTCGTGCTGGATTTCTCCATCAGAGGAAAAAGGCTATCACTATCCACCCTATCTAAACCTCTAATCATCTTATATGTTTCAATAAGATCCCCTCTTAGCCGCCGCCTTTCCAGCGAAAACAATCCCAAATCCCTCAGCCTCTCCTCATAGGATCTCCCCTCCATACCAGGCAACATCCTGGTAAACCTCCTCTGCACCCTCTCCAAAGCCTCCACATCCTTCCTGTAATGTGGGGACCAGAACTGCACACAGTACTCCAAGTGCGGCCGCACCAGAGTTGTGTACAGTTGCAACATAACGCTACGACTCCTAAATTCAATCCCCCTACCAATAAACGCCAAGACACCATATGCCTTGTCTGAATTGTTCCTGTACTGGAGCGATTTGTCTGAATTGTACCCGCACTGGAGCGATTTGTCTGAATTGTACCCGAACTGGAGCGATTTGTCTAAATTGTATCTGTACTGGAGCGATTTGTCTGAATTGTATCTGTACTGGAGCGATTTGTCTGAATTGTACCTGTACTGGAGCGATTTGTCTGAATTGTTCCTGCACTGGAGCGATTTGTCTGAATTGTACCTGTACTGGAGCGATTTGTCTGAATTGTTCCTGCACTGGAGCGATTTGTCTGAATTGTACCTGTACTGGAGCGATTTGTCTGAATTGTACCTGTACTGGAGCGATTTGTCTGAATTGTTCCTGTACTGGAGCGATTTGTCTGAATTGTACCTGTACTGGAGCGATTTGTCTGAATTGTACCCGAACTGGAGCGATTTGTCTGAATTGTATCTGTACTGGAGCGATTTGTCTGAATTGTACCCGAACTGGAGCGATTTGTCTGAATTGTACCCGCACTGGAGCGATTTGTCTGAATTGTTCCTGTACTGGAGCGATTTGTCTGAATTGTACCCGCACTGGAGCGATTTGTCTGAATTGTACCCGAACTGGAGCGATTTGTCTAAATTGTATCTGTACTGGAGCGATTTGTCTGAATTGTATCTGTACTGGAGCGATTTGTCTGAATTGTACCTGTACTGGAGCGATTTGTCTGAATTGTTCCTGCACTGGAGCGATTTGTCTGAATTGTACCTGTACTGGAGCGATTTGTCTGAATTGTTCCTGCACTGGAGCGATTTGTCTGAATTGTACCTGTACTGGAGCGATTTGTCTGAATTGTACCTGTACTGGAGCGATTTGTCTGAATTATTCCTGTACTGGAGCGATTTGTCTGAATTGTACCTGTACTGGAGCGATTTGTCTGAATTGTACCCGAACTGGAGCGATTTGTCTGAATTGTACCCACACTGGAGCGATTTGTCTGAATTGTACCCGAACTGGAGCGATTTGTCTGAATTGTATCTGTACCGGAGCGATTTGTCTGAATTGTACCTGTACTGGAACGATTTGTCTGAATTGTTCCTGCACTGGAGCGATTTGTCTGAATTGTTCCTGTACTGGAGCGATTTGTCTGAATTGTATCTGTACTGGAGCGATTTGTCTGAATTGTATCTGTACTGGAGCGATTTGTCTGAATTGTTCCTGTACTGGAGCGATTTGTCTGAATTGTACCCGCACTGGAGCGATTCGTCTGAATTGTATCTGTACTGGAGTGATTTGTCTGAATTGTATCTGTACTGGAGCGATTTGTCTGAATTGTTCCTGTACTGGAGCGATTTGTCTGAATTGTACCCGCACTGGAGCGATTTGTCTGAATTGTACCCGAACTGGAGCGATTTGTCTAAATTGTATCTGTACTGGAGCGATTTGTCTGAATTGTATCTGTACTGGAGCGATTTGTCTGAATTGTACCTGTACTGGAGCGATTTGTCTGAATTGTTCCTGCACTGGAGCGATTTGTCTGAATTGTACCTGTACTGGAGCGATTTGTCTGAATTGTTCCTGCACTGGAGCGATTTGTCTGAATTGTACCTGTACTGGAGCGATTTGTCTGAATTGTACCTGTACTGGAGCGATTTGTCTGAATTGTTCCTGTACTGGAGCGATTTGTCTGAATTGTACCTGTACTGGAGCGATTTGTCTGAATTGTACCCGAACTGGAGCGATTTGTCTGAATTGTATCTGTACTGGAGCGATTTGTCTGAATTGTACCCGAACTGGAGCGATTTGTCTGAATTGTACCCGCACTGGAGCGATTTGTCTGAATTGTACCCGAACTGGAGGGATTTGTCTGAATTGTATCTGTACTGGAGTGATTTGTCTGAATTGTACCCGAACTGGAGCGATTTGTCTGAATTGTATCTGTACTAGAGTGATTTGTCTGAATTGTATCTGTACTGGAGTGATTTGTCTGAATTGTACCCGAACTGGAGCGATTTGTCTGAATTGTACCTGTACTGGAGCGATTTGTCTGAATTGTACCCGCACTGGAGCGATTTGTCTGAATTGTACCCGAACTGGAGCGATTTGTCTGAATTGTATCTGTACTGGAGCGATTTGTCTGAATTGTACCCGAACTGGAGCGATTTGTCTGAATTGTACCCGAACTGGAGCGATTTGTCTGAATTGTATCTGTACTGGAGCGATTTGTCTGAATTGTACCAGTACTGGAGCGATTTGTCTGAATTGTATCTGTACTGGAGCGATTTGTCTGAATTGTATCTGTACTGGAGCGATTTGTCTGAATTGTACCCGAACTGGAGCGATTTGTCTGAATTGTATCTGTACTGGAGCGATTTGTCTGAATTGTATCTGTACTGGAGCGATTTGTCTGAATTGTATCTGTACTGGAGCGATTTGTCTGAATTGTATCTGTACTGGAGCGATTTGTCTGAATTGTACCCGAACTGGAGCGATTTGTCTGAATTGTATCTGTACCGGAGCGATTTGTCTGAATTGTACCTGTACTGGAGCGATTTGTCTGAATTGTTCCTGTACTGGAGCGATTTGTCTGAATTGTATCTGTACTGGAGCGATTTGTCTAAATTGTATCTGTACTGGAGCGATTTGTCTGAATTGTATCTGTACTGGAGCGATTTGTCTGAATTGTATCTGTACTGGAGCGATTTGTCTGAATTGTACCCGAACTGGAGCGATTTGTCTGAATTGTATCTGTACTGGAGCGATTTGTCTGAATTGTACCTGTACTGGAGCGATTTGTCTGAATTGTTCCTGCACTGGAGCGATTTGTCTGAATTGTACCTGTACTGGAGCGATTTGTCTGAATTGTTCCTGCACTGGAGCGATTTGTCTGAATTGTCCCTGTACTGGAGCGATTTGTCTGAATTGTACCTGTACTGGAGCGATTTGTCTGAATTGTATCTGTACTGGAGCGATTTGTCTGACTTGTTCCTGTACTGGAGCGATTTGTCTGAACTTTACCCGCACTGGAGGATTTTGACCTGGAGGGTAGCTAATTCAGCAACGCATATCTTCAGTCATTGTTACAGCCATTACTTTCATACAGTCGTAGAGTTGTATAGCACTGTAAAGGCCCTTTGGCCCATCCTGTCTGCACTGACAATAACTTCCACTAAAGTCATGCAAATCACATTTTTTTGCAGTTGTCCCATATCCTTGAATGTCATGATCTTTCAAGTGCTCATCCAAATATTTTTTAAAGGTTGTATGGTTTCCGGCCTGCACTACCTTCCCAGGCAGCGCATTCCAGATTCCCAACACCCTCTGAGTGAAAAAATGTTTCATCAAATTCCCTCTGAATCTCCTGCCCTCTACTCTAAAACTTTGCCCCCTCGTGATTGACCCCTCAACCAAGGGGAACAGCTGCCCATGCTCACCCTGTCCATACCTCTCATAATCTTATACACCTCAATGACACAAAATTGGCAGGACTTGCAGATAGTGAGGAGCATTGTCAGAAGCTACAGATGGATATAGATCGGCTGGAAATTTGGGCAAAGAAATGGCAGATGGAGTTCAATCCTGATAAATGCGAAGTGATGCATTTTGGTAGAAATAATGTAGGGAGGAGCTATACGATAAATGGCAGAACCATAAAGGGTGTAGATACAGAGAGGGATCTGGGTGTGCAAGTCCACAGATCCTTGAAGGTGACGTCACAGGTGGAGAAGGTGGTGAAGAAGGCATATGGCATGCTTGCCTTTATAGGACGGGGCATAGAGTATAAAAGTTGGGGTCTGATGTTGCAGATGTATAGAACGTTGGTTCGGCCGCATTTGGAATACTGCGTCCAGTTCTGGTCGCCACACTACCAGAAGGACGTGGAGGCTTTGGAGAGAGTACAGAGGAGGTTTACCAGGATGTTGCCTGGTATGGAGGGGCTTAGTTATGAGGAGAGATTGGGTAAACTGGGGTTGTTCTCCCTGGAAAGACGGAGGATGAGGGGAGACTTAATAGAGGTGTATAAAATTATGAAAGGCATAGATAGGGTGAACGGTGGGAAACTTTTCCCCAGGTCGGTGGTGACGTTCACGAGGGGTCATAGGTTCAAGGTGAAGGGGGGGAGGTTTAACACGGATATCAGAAGGACATATTTTACACAGAGGATGGTGGGGGCCTGGAATGCGCTGCCAGGCAAGGTGGTGGAGGCGGACACACTGGGAACGTTTAAGACTTATCTAGATAGCCATATGAACGGAGTGGGAATGGAGGGATACAAAAGAATGGTCTAGTTCGGACCAGGGAGCGGCATGGGCTTGGAGGGCCGAAGGGCCTGTTCCTGTGCTGTATTGTTCTTTGTTCTTTGTTCAATCATTATGAAGGGAATAGATCAGATAAACGCAGGGAAGTTGTTTCCACTGGCGGGTGAAACTAAAACTAGGGGACATAGCCTCAAAATAAGGGGGAGTTGATTTAGGACTGAGTTGAGGAGGAACTTCTTCACACAAAGGGTTGTGAATCTGTGGAATTCCCTGCCCAGTGAAGCAGTTGAGGCTACCTCATTGAATGTTTTTAAGGCAAGGATAGATACATTTTTGAACAGTAAAGGAATTAAGGGTTATGGTGAGCGGGCGGGTAAGTGGATCTGAATCCACAAAAGATCACCCATGATCTTATTGAATGGCAGAGCAGGCTCGAGGGGCCAGATGGCCAACTCCTGCTCCTAGTTCTTATGTTCTTATGAATCCTCTCTGTATCCTCTCCCTTTCAGAACCCGTAGCCTTCGCTATCTCCAATACACTAATTTCTTGATCTCATGTTGAGTGAATCAAATTGGCTGAAGATTGGCGTAGGGATTTCAAGAGGAGGCTCTGATTTATTATCCACTCGTCACTTCTGGCTGAAGATGGTTGCAAACGCTTCAGCCTTTTCTTTTGTACTAACGTGCTGGGTTCCTCCACCATTGAGGATGTGGAGGTTTGTGGAGCCTCCTCCTCCACTTCATTGTTTTATTTTCCATCACCATTCCTGACTGGATGTGGAAGGACTGCAGAGCTTCGATCTGACCTGTTGCTTGTGGGATTGCTTTCCTCGCTATTGCATGCTGCTTGCCCTGTTTAGCTTCGATCTAGTCCTGAATTGTAGTGTCAGCAGACTGGCACCTCATTTTTCAGTACTGTAAAATGATTCTTCAGCTCATCCTGAAATATGCTGAAGGTGCCAACAATGGCTGCAGATATGACAACAACTTGAATAAAGCAAGAAGAGAAATGCCAACATTCTGAAGAGCAGGGTATCCCCGCCAACATCACTCCCTTTACCCAGACAAAATCTAACTCGGCATTTAGCTCATTGTTGTTTTTGGGTTTTCAGTGGCACAGAATGGCAGCCGTGTAAACTTCCGTGGCATGAGCTCCACACCAGGAACTGAGGAGGGACATATTCGAACCATTCAAACTGGTTTCATAAAATGCTTATGCATCATAAGTAAAATTGTATTTTTTAAAGAAGTTCCTCGATGGTGAGTGAGGAAAACCCAGTCGATGTTTTCTATTTAATGTGTAGGCGGTGACCGAGTGGTATCGTCACTGAATGAGTAATCCAGAGAGCCAGGGTCATGCTCTGGGGACCAAGGTTCGAATTCCACAATGGCAGAATTCACTAAACATCCAGGATTAAAAGTCTACTGATGACCATGAAATTCTGTGCTCTCTCCTTTCCTTCTCTATGAACGGTAGCGCACAAGAAACAATACTTTTCGCTGTATACTAATACATGTGACAATAATGAATCAAATCAAATCAAAAAATCATTGTAAATGGTGGCAAAAGTCCATCTGATTCACTGATGTCATTTAGGGAAGGAAATCTGCCATCCTTACCAGATCCACAGCAGTATGGTGGGGGCAGCACGGTGGCACAGTGGTTAGCACTGCTGCCTCACAGCGCCAGGGACCCAGGTTCGATTCCCGGCTTGGGTCACTGTCTGTGTGGAGTCTGCACATTCTCCCCATGCCTGTGTGGGTTTCCTCCGGGTGCTCCAGTTTCCTCCCACATTCTGAAAGACATGCTGGTTAGGTACATTGACCCAAACAGGTGCTGGAATGTGGCGACGAGGGGATTTTCACAGTAACTTCATTGCAGTGTTAATGTAAGTCTTACCTGTGACTAATAAATAAACTTTTTCTGAAATGTTCTGTGAACTGACCTCACATTCCAGTCAGTTCAAGGGCAGTTAGGGATGGGAACAAGTGCTGGCCCAGCCGTGACTTCTACATCGGACGAATGAATAAAAAAAAACTCAGGATAAGGGCTGACAAGGAAGTCAACGGTTGATCAGAAAGTCAGCTATGATCCAATCAGCCCTGATCTTTCAAGGGGCTAAATGGCCGACTGCCCCTCTTACTGAGCTGCATTGAGAACTGACTGGCAGCATGCAGGCAATAGTAATTAGAGATCGATTTGGATTTGTTTGGAGTCTGGAATCCCGCCGAGATCAGTGTTGGAACATGACCTGCAGAGATGATACAAGAAGCTGTGTGAGCATCAAGCCTGTGAGGGATGATTGACTACGTCATGTGGACCTCGATTGGGCTCAGAACTGACAGATGATGTTTAACTGGGAGGACTGCAGGGAAACGGGAAAGGGGTCAGCATTCATCCACCCTTCAAAGAAAAAAGTTAAAGGAGGCGGATAAGGTCTGGGTGCATATTTCTGTAACGATAGATGAGAATGCTGCGAAGCAATACCCAGAGCCAAAAGGATCATGGGCTGCATTCAGAGGGATATTGATTACAAGATGAGGCACATTATTTTGTCCTTGTACAAGACTTCAAATAAAAACCAAAAATGATGGAACTACTGTCAGGTAGCATCTGTGGAGAAAGAAACAGAATTAACCTTTCCAGTTAATGAAACATTGTCAGGACATCTGCTGTTAGGCCTGCTGAGTATTCCACGCAGTTTCTGATTTTATTTCAGATTTCTGGCAGACAAAGTCTTCTTGCTTTTGAGCTTGATCAGGTTCGACCTGGAATATTATGTCCAGTTTGGGTGTTTTTGAAGCTTTGCAAAGAGCGCAGGGGAGGGCCACAAGACTAGCTCCCAGTCAAAGGTACAAGTTTTTTCAAGTTTATTTATTCGTGTCACAAGTAGGCTTACATTAACACTGCAATGAAGTTAGTGTGAAAATCCCTTAGTCACCACACTCTGGCGCCTGTTCGGGTCAATGCACCCTAACCAGCACGTCTTTCGGACTGGCTATATACTGAAAGTATAGGGTAGGAGACTTGAGACTTCACACTTTAGAGAAATGTAGAGTTTGAACTAATCTGATTGATGTTTCCCGGATCATGAAGGGAAAAGATGTGGGGGCGATTCTCTCAAAACATTCTAAGCGTTGAATTTGCGTGAGAACTGGAGTAAATCCTGCTGTTTTTTTCAGTAGGAGTTCAGAGAAGAATCTCCCACACTCTGTCCACTGCTGACTGCACGAGCGTGAACCATGTAAAGAAGCTGTGGGCAGGAACTATTCCCGCTGGAGAGGCTGGAAGCTGAGAGGGCCACTGTGCGTGTGCCGATCTGTCAGCACTGAGATTGGTACACACGCACAGTAGCCCCGCACTGCCGGCCTCCCGATTGATGGCCAGCTTGATCATTGGCCAGCCCTGTGATCCCCGCAACGCTGGCCCTCCGCACTCCCCACAGCCCCGATCGCTGTCCCCTGAACATGCCCGGGCCCAGCCTCAACCTCCCCCCCCTCCGATCCTCCCTCCCCCGTAGTGCCGACTCCCCCTGTAGCCCTGACCCCCACCCCCGGCCGATGGCCAGGCCCGATCGCTGACCTCCCTCCCTCTGTCACTCAGCCCAAAGTGGAGGATGGCAGCAGGTCTCCCCCCCCCCCCCCCCCCCCTCCCCCACAACTCCCACAGATTCCCCCTCCCCCAGAGACCCCGCCTTCACCAATTCCCACCCTTCTTGGCACTGATTTCCAGTGCGGAGCTGATGGTGCTGAAAATCAGGCCTGGAGCCGGACGGCCAGTGTGGATCCCGCGGAACTGAGTGCCTCACTCAGACACTTCAGAGGACAGTTAAGAGTCAACCATATTGCTGTGAGTCTGGGTCACGTGTGGGTCAGACTGGGTAAGGACAGCAGATTTCCTTCCCTAAAGGACACTCGTGAACCAGATGGGTTTTTACAACAATCAGCAATGGTTTCATGGTCATCATTCGCCTTTTAATTCCAGACATTTACTGAATTCAAATTTCAGCAACTGCCGTGGTGGTATTCGAACCTGGGTCCCCAGAGCATGACCCTGGGTCTCTGGATTACTAGTCCAGTGACAATATTACTACACCACCGCTTTCCCCCACATTAGTGCCACAGTGATCTCCTGGACTAGTTCCGTCATCCAGATGCATTGAACAAAGAACAGTACAGGAACAGGCCCTTCGGCCCTCCAAGCCTGCGGCAATCATGTTTACCTATCTAAACAACCGCTGATATCCCTCTGTTCCCCGTTTGTTCATGTGTCTATCAAGATAAGTCTTAAATGTAGCTAACGTGTCTGCCTCAACCACCTCACTTGGTAGCGCATTCCAGGCCACCACCACCCTCTGTGTAAAAAAACTTCCCCCGCACATCTCCACTAAACCTATCCCCCCCTTACCTTGAACTTGTGCCCCCTTGTAATTGTCATTTCTGCCCTGGGAAAAAGCTTCCAATGGTTCACCCTATCTATACCCCTCATAATTTTGTAAACTTCAATCAGGCCGCCCCCTCAGCCTCCGTCTTTCCAGGGAGAATAATCCCAGTTAATTCAATCTCTCCTCCAATAAGCCCCATACCAGGCAACATCCTGGTAATCCTTTTCTGCACTCATTGGGAGAAGATATTCCAAAATCCCAAATTTCTGTGTCCCTAAATTGGCCTGGTTTTCTATCTGTGATTTTCCATCCTCTGAGAGATCAGGTGACGTTTGTGTGAGGTGGGGAGGTTGCAAGTACTGTGTGGTGATGTACAAGGTATGAAGGTTCTATGGGACAGGCTAGATTGACTAGAGAGGTCTTTACCCTACCTGTCAGGAGTAAGTGATTCAGCCCCTTGAGCTGATCTGATTCTGGTCTCAACTCCATAACCCAACATAACCCTTCCATGTTTACCAAAAATCTACCTAACTCAACCTGGAATAAATTCAATTACCAACTTCCACCACTTTCTGTGGAAGAGAATCCCACAAACAATGCTCTGAGAAAAAAAACATTCTCGTCATCTCCACCTTAAAAGGTCTTATTCTTAAACTGTGTTTCCAGTTCTAGTCTCCCCTCAAGAGGGAACATCCTCCTGATATCCATCCTATCAAATCCCTTCAGGATCTTCTATGTTTCAATAAGATCATTTCATTCCTCTAAACTCCAATGGATATTTAGCCCAATCTGCACAACCTTTCTTCGTAAGGTAAGCCCTTTATCCCAGGAACGAGTCAAGTGAACTGTCTATGAACTGCTTCTATTGCAATTATAACATTTTTCAAATAAGGAGACCAAAACAGTACTCCAGATGTTATCTCATCAATGCCCCGTACAGCTGCAGTAAAACTTCTCTACTTTTATATTCCATTCCCCTTGCAATAAACACAAACATTCATTTGCCTGTCTAAAGACTTGAACACCAACTTGTTGTGGTTCATATGCCAGGGCACCCAGATGCACCAAGTTTGCATCTCTCTCCATTTAAACAGAATAATGTTTTTCTATTCTGGGCAAGTTGGACACGTTCACATTTTCCCACATTATACTCCATCTGCCACTTAATATATCTATATCATTTGGCAGATTCTCTACCTCCTCTTGCCAACTTGCTTTCCTATTTATCTTTGTGTCATCAGCAAATTTAGCTATCACACATTCAGTCTCTTCACCCAAGTCATTGATATAGATTGTAAATAGTTGAGACCTCAGCACCGATCCCTGTGGCACTCTACTAATTACAACTTGTTAACCTGTAAAAGACCCAGATATCTGTACTCTCTGCTTCCCATTAGTGAACCAATCCTTTATCCACGCTCATATGTTATCCACAGTATCATATGCTTGTTTAGTAACCTTTGATGTGACACCATGTCAAATACCTTTTGGAAATCCAAACACAGCACATCTATGGGTTTGCATTTATCCACCTTGCCTGTTCCTTCCTCAAAAGACTCTCATCAATTAGTTAAGCCCCATTTCTCTTTCGCAAAACCATGTTGACTCTGCCTGATTGCATTATCAATTTCTAAGTATCCTGCTACAACCTCCTTAATAATGGATTCTAGCAATTTCCCTTGGACAGAGTTTCGGCTCACTGGCCTGCAGTTTCCTGCTTTCTGTCACGCTCCTCTTCCTTGAACAAAGGTGTTGCCTTTGCAGAAAAGTCTAAATTCTGAGGCCACGAATATAAGATAATCGCTAATAAATCTAACAAGACATTTCAGAGTACCTGGGGAACAGTGAGAATGTGAAAAGTGAATCGTGTGGAGGACGGAGAAGATCTGCAGAGAGATTTGGACAGGCTGAGTGAGTGGGCGAGGATATGGCAAATGGAGTATAACGTTGATAAATGCGAGGTTATACACTTTGGAGGAAATAATAACAAATGGGATTACTATCTCAATGGAAACAAATTAAAACATGCTACTGTGCAAAGGGACCTGGGGGTCCTTGTGCATGAGACGCAAAAGCCCAGTCTGCAGGTACAACAGGTGATCAAGAAGGCAAATGGGATGTTGGCCTATATTGCGAGGGGGATAGAATATAAAAGCAGGGATGTCTTGATGCACCTGTACAGGGCATTGGTGAGGCCGCAGCTGGAATACTGTGTGCAGTATTGGTCCCCTTATATGAGGAAGGATATATTGGCATTGGAGGGAGTGCAGAGAAGGTTCACCAGGTTGATACCGGAGATGAGGGGTTTGGATTATGAGGAGAGGCTGAGGAGATTGGGTTTGTACTCGTTGGAGTTTAGAAGGATGAGGGGGGATCTTATGGAGACTTATAAGATAATGCGGGGGCTGGATAGGGTGGAGGCGGAGAGATTCTTTCCACTTAGTAAGGAAGTTAAAACTAGAGGACACAGCCTCAAAATAAAGGGGGGTCGGTTTAAGACCGAGTTGAGGAGGAACTTCTTCTCCCAGAGGGTGGTGAATCTCTGGAATTCTCTGCCCACTGAGGTGGTGGAGGCTACCTCGCTGAATATGTTTAAAGCGCGGATGGATGGATTCCTGAGCGGTAAGGGAATTAAGGGTTATGGGGATCAGGCGGGTAAGTGGTACTGATCCACGTCAGATCAGCCATGATCTTATTGAATGGCGGGGCAGGCTCGAGGGGCTAGATGGCCTACTCCTGCTCCTATTTCTTATGTTCTTATGTTCTTATTACCTCGGAGTGTTTGAGGCGAATAGGTTAGATGTATCGAAGGGGAAGTTAGATAAACACATGAAGAAGGGAAGGATATGGTGACAGAGTATGGTACATAATCACTGGCACAGAGTAGTTGGGCCACATGACTTATTTCTGTGCTATGGATTTGATGTAATTCTGTTCCAGAGATAAACATTGTTTCACAAGGTGACTGTCTTCCAAGATCATGCGCCGTGCCAAAGACTTTTAACTAAATGGGGCAGTGAGACTGACAGACATCTCTATCATAACTGTAGTAAAGGATTCAAACACTCTGGCACTGAAGCCAAACTCTGGGAGATTCTCCATCAGGAATACAGGCCTGGATTTTCCAATAACAGTCACCAGCCTAAGTCAGAGTACTCACCAGTGTTACTTGGTTGATGCCCTTTGGCGGACACCAGTGGAACATGCCAGTGGAATCCAATTTCACTTTCTCTTTATTTGTAATTTCTTCAATCCTGAAAATTAAAACAAGAATCAATCAGAAGAATAAAATGAGCTGTACCCCCTTGATTCTGGGTGACAGCATGTGCTCTGGCCAGGAATGAGCTGAGCTGAGTGCTGGTGGTGTTTGGGGTTCAGAGACAGAAGCGTGCATTGGCATTCAGAGCCAATCTGTGAGAGAACTCGGCTGCCACCATCTTTGTCAGCCCTTGATGTGGCGATGGAGAGAAATATACTGAGAAGAGTCTCGAGCACACACACAGCTGGAACGGTGAAGTACCTGTTTGTGTAGTTTGATAACATTAGCTAATCGGCCAGCTCAGAATCGGAAGATTGTGGTTACAAACCCCTGCTTGTATTGGCCGGCAACTCAGTACTGCACGCTGGGAACAATTTGCAGGATTATATCACAAGGAGACCAATTCACTCATCATTCGCGAGAGTAATCTGCAACTAATTTCACTGTCCTGAGTTCTCCCCAGAGCCTTGCAGCAATGCAACAATAACTTGCATTGATAAAGCATTTTGAACATGGTTGAACATCCCAAGATGCTTCACAGTAGCCTTTTCAGATAGAATTTGATGCCAAGTCATTTGAGGAGTATCAGCGCTGGTGACCAAAGATTTGGTCAAAGAGAAAGCTTTTACAGAACATCTAAAGGGAGGAGAAGGAGGTACAAATGAACACCAGAATTGGGATCAGGAGTAAGACACTGAATAAGATCATGGCTGACCTAATTATAGCCTCAAATCCAAATTCCTGCCTACCTCGATAACCTTTCACCTCCTGCTTATCAAGAAGCTATCTCGCTCTGCCTTCGAGGGAGAACGTTCCAAAGAAGTTTCAAAGTTTTTTTCTCGTTGGAATTTATTTATCCATTAAAACTATAGAATCCCTACAGTACAGAAAGAGGCCATCAAGTCTGCACCAACTCAACAAAAGAGCATCCCACCCAGACCTACCCCTCTGCCCTATCCCCGTAACCTCACACATTTACCATGGCTAATCTACCTAACCTACGCATCTTGGGACACTAAGGAATGATTTATCATTTCCAATCAACCTCACCCGCACATCTTTGGAGTGTGGGAGAAACCTGAGCACCCGGAGGAAACCCACACAGACACGGGGAGAATGTGCAAACTCCACACGGACAGTCACCCAAGGCCAGAATCACACCCAGGCCCTCATGTTGAGGCAGCAGTGCTAACCATTATTTCACTGTGCCTATTCTGTGTACTCTGAAATATCCTCTTAAACCTCTACCACTGCAGCTCTACTGACCTGCCCCATAATCTATTTTGCTGGTTCACTTTAACTGATGTTGTTTGGCTTCACAATTGCCCTTATTTAAGTTTAAAATTCTAGCCTTATTTCCACTCTTCTCTCCCTCAAACTGAATGTAAAATTGAATCACATTATGGTCAACTGTTACCTACGGGCACCTTCACTGTGAGATCATTAAATTAATCCTATCATAGAACATAGAACATAGAACATAGAACATTACAGCGCAGAACAGGCCCTTCGGCCCACGATGTTGCACCGACCAGTTAAAAAAAAAAACTGTGACCCTCCAACCTAAACCAATTTCTTTTCGTCCATGAACCTATCTACGGATCTCTTAAACGCCCCCAAACTAGGCGCATTTACTACTGATGCTGGCAGGGCATTCCAATCCCTCACCACCCTCTGGGTAAAGAACCTACCCCTGACATCGGTTCTATAACTACCCCCCCTCAATTTAAAGCCATGCCCCCTCGTGCTGGATTTCTCCATCAGAGGAAAAAGGCTATCATGTTGCACAATACCAGTTCTAGTATAACCTGCTCTCTGGTTGGTTTCAGATTTGCTGTTCTAAGAAACTACCCCAAAAACATTCTATGAATTCCTCATCCAGGCTACCTTTTCCGATCTTGTTTTTCCAGTCTTTATGTAAATTAAAATCATAGAAACATAGGGCCCTATTTTACCATTTTGATTCTAAGTGCTGGGCAGACTTGAAACTGGGAGTGTTTCAGATCTGACTTTTAGATCCGTTCTGAGGCGCCCCCATACACACTCTGCTCGCAAAAATATCAGTGATTCCGAATCGCGCAGCAGAAGCCTGTGGGTGGGGCTTAACGCGCCCGAAATCCTGCAGATCCGATCGGCGCCTCCAACTGCACATGTGCAGAAAAAAAAATGATAGCATGTGGCTCCCTTGCCACATCGCTCCCGAGCCGGATAATGCCTCCCCCTGACCCCCACAGACATTGTCTCACTCCCACAACATTACTGACCCCCTTATCCCCCCCACCCACTCTGGCACCCAGACTGATCACGGGCCCCTCCCCCCTTCCCCCAAATCGCACTTTTGTAGAGCATGTCTGTTTTACCCCGAATCTGGATGGGCAGATGCGGTGGTAAATGTTCCATTCCAGGGAACATCCTGGTGAATCTCCTCTGCACCCCTCCCAGTGTAACCACATCCTTCCTATAAAGTGGTGACCAGAACTGCACACAGTGCTGTAGCTGTGGCCTCACCGAAGTTCTATACAACTCCAGCAAGACTACCTGCTTTTATGCCTTGATTGATAAAGGGAAGTGTCCCATATGCCTTTCTCATCACCCTAGTAACATACCCTTCTGCTTTCAGAGATCGAGTGGACAAACAGGCCAAGGTCCCTTTGTTCCACAGAACTTCCTAGTGTCCTACCATTCATTGGGTACTTTCTTGTCAAATTATTCATTCCAAAGTACCTCACACTTTTCAGGTTTTAAATTCCATCTGCCATTTCTCTGTCCATTTCACCATTCCATCTATATCTTCTTGTAGACACTCCAATACTCCAAGACACTCCGCCTCACTGTTAACCACCTGTCCAATCTTTGTGTCGTCCGCAAACTTACTAATCCTATCCCCCACATAGTCATCCAGGTCATTTATATAAATGACAAATAATAGGGGACCCAGTACAGATCCTTGCGGTACGCCACTGGACGCTGGCTTCCAGTCACTAAAGCAGCCTTCTGTCATCACCCTCTGTCTCCTTCAACTGAGCAAATTTTGAATCCACTTTATCAAATTACCCTGTATCAAACATAGAACATAAGAACATAAGAAATAGGAGCAGGAGTAGGCCATCTAGTCCCTCGAGCCTGCCCCGCCATTCAATAAGATCATGGCTGATCTGAAGTGAATCAGTTCCACTTACCCGCCTGCTCCCCATAACCCTTAATTCCCGTATCGATCAGAAATCTATCTATCCATGACTTAAACATATTCAACGAGGTAGCCTCCACCACTTCAGTGGGCAGAGAATTCCAGAGATTCACCACCCTCTGAGAGAAGAAGTTCCTCCTCAACTCTGTCCTAAACTGACCCCCCTGTGTGTGCCCTCTAGTTCTGGTTTCCTTTCTAAGTGGAAAGAATCTCTCCACTTCTACCCGATCCAGCCCCTTCATTATCTTATATGCCTCTATAAGATCACCCCTCAGCCATATAAACTCCAACGAGTACAAACCTAATCTGCTCAATCTCTCCTCATAATCTACACCCCTCATCTCCGGTATCAACCTGGTGAACCTTCTCTGCACTCCCTCCAAGGCCAATATATCCTTTCGCAAGTAAGGGGACCAAAACTGCACACAGTATTCCAGCTGCGGCCTCACCTATGCCTTGTACAGATGCAGCAAGACTTCTCTGCTTTTATATTCTATCCCCCTCGCAATAAATGCCAACATCCCATTTGCCCTCTTGATCACCTGTTATACTTGCAGACTGAGTTTTTGCGACTCATGCACAAGGACCCCCAGGTCCCTTTGCACAGTAGCATGTTGTAATTTTTTTCCATTTAAATAATAATCCAATTTGCTATTATTTCTTCCAAAGTGAATAACCTCGCATTTACCAATGTTATACTCCATCTGCCAGATCCTCGCCCACTCACTCAGCCTATTCAAATCTCTCTGCAGACCTTCCGCTTCCTCCACGCAATTCACTTTCCCACTTATCTTCGTGTCGTCAGCAAACTTTGTTACCCTACACTTAGTCCCCTCCTCCAGATCATCGATGTAAATAGTATGAGGCCCCAGTACCGATCCCTGCGGCATGCCACTAGTCACCATCTGCCAACCAGAAAAGCACCCATTTATTCCAACTCTCTGCTTCCTGTTGGATATCATGATGTGGAGATGCCGGCGTTGGACTGGGGTAAACACAGTAAGAAGTTTAACAACACCAGGTTAAAGTCCAACAGGTTTATTTGGTAGCAAAAGCCACACAAGCTTTCGAGGCTCTGAGCCCCTTCTTCAGGTGAGTGGGAATTCTGTTCACAAACAGAACTTATAAAGACACAGACTCAATTTACATGAATAATGGTTGGAATGCGAATACTTACAACTAATCCAGTCTTTAAGAAACAAAACAATGGGAGTGGAGAGAGCATCAAGACAGGCTAAAAAGATGTGTATTGTCTCCAGACAAGACAGCCAGTGAAACTCTGCAGGTCCACGCAACTGTGGGAGTTACAAATAATGTGACATAAACCCAATATCCCGGTTGAGGCCGTCCTTGTGTGTGCGGAACTTGGCTATCAGTTTCTGCTCAGCGACTCTGCGCTGTCGTGTGTCGCGAAGGCCGCCTTGGAGAACGCTTACCCGAATATCAGAGTCCGAATGCCCGTGATCGTTGAAGTGCTCCCCAACAGGCCATCAGACTCACCATAGACTACTCTCCGGAATCAGTTGCATTCTTGGACACGCGCATCTCCATTAAGGACGGTCACCTCAGCACCTCACTGTACCGCAAGCCCACGGATAACCTCACGATGCTCCACTTCTCCAGCTTCCACCCTAAACATGTTAAAGAAGCCATCCCCTACGGACAAGCCCTCCGAATACACAGGATCTGCTCGGATGAGGAGGATCGCAACAGACACCTCCAGACGCTGAAAGATGCCCTCATAAGAACAGGATATGGCGCTAGACTCATTGATCAACAGTTCCAACGCGCCACAGCGAAAAACCGCACCGACCTCCTCAGAAGACAAACACGGGACACGGCGGACAGAGTACCCTTCGTTGTCCAGTACTTCCCCGGAGCGGAGAAGCTACGGCATCTCCTCCGGAGCCTTCAACATGTCATTGATGAAGACGAACATCTCGCCAAGGCCATCCCCACACCCCCACTTCTTGCCTTCAAACAACCGCACAACCTCAAACAGACCATTGTCCGCAGCAAACTACCCAGCCTTCAGGAGAACAGTGACCAAGACACCACACAACCCTGCCACGGCAACCTCTGCAAGACGTGCCGGATCATCGACACAGATGCCATCATCTCACGTGAGAACACCATCCACCAGGTACACGGTACATACTCTTGCAACTCGGCCAACGTTGTCTACCTGATACGCTGCAAGAAAGGATGTCCCGAGGCATGGTACATTGGGGAAACTATGCAGACGCTGCGACAACGGATGAATGAACACCGCTCGACAATCACCAGGCAAGACTGTTCTCTTCCTGTTGGGGAGCACTTCAGCGGTCACGGGCATTCGGACTCTGATATTCGGGTAAGCGTTCTCCAAGGCGGCCTTCGCGACACACGACAGCGCAGAGTCGCTGAGCAGAAACTGATAGCCAAGTTCCGCACACACAAGGACGGCCTCAACCGGGATATTGGGTTTATGTCACATTATTTGTAACTCCCACAGTTGCGTGGACCTGCAGAGTTTCACTGGCTGTCTTGTCTGGAGACAATACACATCTTTTTAGCCTGTCTTGATGCTCTCTCCACTCCCATTGTTTTGTTTCTTAAAGACTGGATTAGTTGTAAGTATTCGCATTCCAACCATTATTCATGTAAATTGAGTCTGTGTCTTTATAAGTTCTGTTTGTGAACAGAATTCCCACTCACCTGAAGAAGGGGCTCAGAGCCTCGAAAGCTTGTGTGGCTTTTGCTACCAAATAAACCTGTTGGACTTTAACCTGGTGTTGTTAAACTTTATCCTGTTGGATAGCCAATCCCCAATCCACGCTAACACCCTACCTCCAACTCCGTGTGACCCAATCTTCTGCAGCAACCTTTTGTGAGGCACCTTATCGAATGCCTTTTGGAAATCCAAAAACACCACATCCACCCGTTCCCCTCCGTCAACCGCACTAGTCACATCTACATAAAAATCCAGTAAGTTTGTCAAACACAACTTTCCTCTCATGAATCCATGCTGCGTCTGCTTGATCGAACCATTCTTATCCAGATGGCCTGCTATTTCTTCTTTAATGATGGATTCCAGCAACTACAGACGTTAAGCTAACCAGCCTGTAGTTACCCGCCTTTTGTCTACTTCCTTTTTTAAACAGCGGCGTAACAGTAGCCGTTTTCCAATCATGTATCCCATGTGAATTTACCTTCTTTATTACAAGACTTCCATGTGAGACCTTGTCAAAGGCTTGGTTTGTTGGACATGACCTCGCTCTGATGAAACCATGCAGACTATCCCTGTTCAAGTTTTGCCTCTCCAAGTGGAGATAGATTCTCTCCTTCAGAAGTTTTTCTAATAGTTTCCCTGCCACTGACGTGAGACTCACTGGTCTGTAGTTCCCTGGTTTATCTCTCCAACCCTCCTTAAATAGCGGAACCACATTAGCAGTTCTCCAGTCATCTGGCACCTCCCCCATGGCCAGAGAGGAATTGAAAATTTGGGTCAGAGCCCCTGCAATCTCCTCCCTTGCCTCCCACAGCAGCCTAGGGCACAATTCATCTGGACCTGGAGATTTATCCACTTTTAAGGCTGCCAACACCTCCAAGACCATGTCCTTCCCGATGTCAATTTGCTCAAGAACCTCACGGTCCCTCTCCCTGAATTCCATACCATCGTCCTCATTCTCTTGGGTGAAGATGGATGTGAAGTATTCATTCAACCCTCTACCAATATCCTCTAGCTCCACCTACAGATTGGTCCCTAATGGGCCCTACTCTTTCCCTGGTTATCCTCTTCCAATTGATGTACTTACAGAATATCTTGGGATTTTCCCTGCTTTTACCAACCAGAGCTTTCTCACAGCCCCTCTTTGTATTCCTAATTGCTCTCTTAAGCTCCACCCTGCATTTCACTAATGCCTCCACTGATTTGCTCCCCTGGTGCTTTTTAAAAGCCTTTTCTCCCCTTCTCTTTTGAGGATGTAACTAGTAGAGTTGACCGAGGAGAACCAGTGGGTGTGGTTTATTTAGGCCTTCGACAAGGTCTCACATAACAGACTACTATGTAAGATTAAAGCACATGAGATTGCAGGTAATGTCTTGAGATGGATAGAAAGCTGATTAGCATATAGGAAGCAAAGAGTTGACATAAATGGGTCTTATTCCGATTGGCGGTCAGTGACTAGTGGGGTTCTGCAGGGATCTTTGCTAGGATCCCAACTGTTCACATTATATATTAATGATTGGGAAGAGGGAACTGAATGTACTATCTCCAAATTTGCAGATGTGCAAAGTTGGGTAGGAGGGTGAGCTGTGAGGAGGATGCAGAGAAGCTTCAGCGTGATTTGGACAGGCTGAGTGCATGGGCATGTGTATGGCAGATGCAGTATAATGTGGATAAATGTGAGGTTATCCACTTTGGTAAGAATAATAGAAGACAGGTTATTATTTGAATGGGTGTAAATTGAGAGAGGTGGATACTCAATGAGACCTTGATGTCCTCGTGCATCAGTCGCTGAAAGTAAGCATGCAGGTACAGCAGGCAGTAAAGAAGGCAAATGGTATGTTGGCCTTCATAGCAAGAGGGTTTGAGTTTAGGGATAGGGATGTTTTGCTGCAATTGTATAGGGCGTTGGTGAGGCCACACCTGGAGTATTGTTTTGGTGTCCTTATCTGAGGAAGGATGTCCTTGCTATAGAGGGAGTACAGCGAAGGTTTACCAGGCTGATTCCTGGGATAGCAGTTCTCTCATATGAGGAGAGACTAAATCGGTTAGGATTATATTCATTGGAGTTTAGAAGAATGAGAGGGGATCTCATAGAAACTTATAAAATTGTAACAGGGTTAGACATGGTAGATTCAGAAAGAATGGCAGATGGAGTTTAATCCGGACAAATGTGAGATAATGCATTTTGGAAGGTCTAATACAAATAGGAAATATACAGTAAATGACAGAACCCTTAAGAGTATTGATAGGCAAAGGGATCTGGGTGAACAGGTACACAGGTCACTGAAAGTGGCAATGCAGGTGGAGAAGGTAGTCAAGAAGGCATACGGCACGCTTGCCTTCATCGGCCGGGGCATTGAGTTTAAAAATTGGCAAGTCATGTTGCAGCTTTATAGAACCTTAGTTAGGCCGCACTTGGAATATAGTGTTCAATTCTGATCGCCACACTACCAGAAGGATGTGGAGGCTTTGGAGAGGGTACAGAAAAGATTTACCAGGATGTTGCCTGGTACGGAGGGCATCAGCTATGAGGAGAGGTTGAAGAAACCTGTGTGGAGTTTGCACATTCTCCCTGTGTCTGCGTGAGTTTCCTCCGGGTGCTCCGGTTTCCTCCCACAGTCCAAAGATGTGCGGGCTAGGTTAATTGGCCATTCTAAATTGCCCCTTAGTGTCCCGGGATGCATAGGTTAGAGGGATTAGTGGGTAAATATGTAGGGATATGGGGATAGGGCCTGGGTGGGATTGTGGTCGGTGCAGACTCGATGGGCCGAATGGCCTCTTTCTGCACTGTAGGATTCTATGAAACTTAGTTTGTTCTCACTGGAAAGATGGAGGTTGAGGGGTGACCTGATAGAAGTCTACAAGATTATGAGGGGCATGTTCAGAGTGGATAGTCAGAAGCTTTTTCCCAGGGTGGAAGAGTCAATTACTCGGGGGCACAGGTTTAAGGTGCAAGGGGCAAGGTTTAAAGGAGATGTACGAGGCAGATTCTTTACAGAGCAGGTGCCTGGTACTCGTTGCCGGGGGAGGTAGTGGAAGCAGATACAGTAGTGACTTTTAAGGGGCGTCTTGACAAATACATGAATAGGATGGGAATAGAGGGATATGGTCCCCGGAAGGGTAGGGGGTTTTAGTTCAGTCGGGCAGCATGGTTGATGCAGGCTTGGAGGGCCGAAGGGCCTGTTCCTGTGCTGTAATTTTCTTTGTTCTTTGTTCAATGCTCCCAATGGTGGGCGAATTCAGAACTAGGGGTCACAGTTTGAGAACAATACCTTTTAAAACTGAGGTGAGGAGAAATTTCAAAACCCAGAGGGTGGTGAATGTGTGGAATTCACTACCACCAAATGTAGTTGAAGTCAAGAAGAAATTAGATATAGCTCTTGGAGCTAAAGGGATATGGGGATAAGGGGAAATCAGGATATTGAATTCGATGATCAGCCATGATCAAAGTGAATGGCAGAACAGGCTCGAAGGGCCAAATGGCCTCCTCCTGCTTCTAGTTTCTATGTTTCTATTGGATCCTGAATATCTCGGGTCATCTAAGGTTCTCTGGGCTTGTTATTCCTATCTATCACCCTGGAGGGAACATGCTGGGCCTTCACCCTCCCCATTTCCTTTTTGAATGTCCCCACTGCTCTTCTGTAGATTTTCCATTTAGTAACTGTTCCTAATGTCTGACCGTGGTCAGATCTTGTCTTAATTTACCAAAATCCACTCTTCCCCAATCCAAAACTTTTTTTTTGCAGCTTGTCTATTTCCTTGTCCATAACAAGCTGAAATTGTACCATGTTGTGATCACCAAAATGCTCCACCATGATTATTGTCATTATCTTTCGGACAAGCTCCAATTATTTCACCTTTTACACCCAGTCCTACGGTTACTATTAGGGAGCCCGGACATCAATCCCATCATAAGTGACTTCTTCCTTTATTGTTTTTCATCTCTACTCAAACTGAACTTCAGTTATCCCTCATACAAAAGTGTCCAGAGGGGCAATTTTTTCACACAGAGGGTGGTGAGTGTCTGGAACAAGCTGCCAGAGGTAGTAGTAGAGGCGGGTACAATTTTGTCTTTTAAAAAGCATTTAGACAGTTACATGGGTACGATGGGTATAGAGGGATAGGGGCCAAATGCGGGCAATTGGGATTAGCTTAGGGGTTTAAAAAAAGGGCGGCATGAACAAGTTGGGCCGAAGGGCCTGTTTCCATGCTGTAAACCTCTATGACTCTCCATTCTGCTAACACCATCATTTATTAACAGAGCCACCTCTCCACCTTTTCCTAGCTTCCTGTGTTGCTTAATTGTCACATAGCTTTCAATATTCAGGTCCCAGTCCAGGCCATGCTGAACCATGACTCTGTAATGGCTGTAATTTATTTCTTTATATTTGATTTGATTTATTATTGTCACATGTATTAGTATACAGTGAAAAGTATTGTTTCTTGTGCGCTATAGAGACGAAGCATACCGTTCATAGAGAAGGAAAGGAGAGCATGCAGAATGTAGTGTTACAGTCAGTGACTTGCACAGACAGTTCATCTAATTTGTTTCTAATGCCAAACGCATTCAGCTCCAGAGCCTTTAATTTTGTCTGTTTGTTATTTTTGTAAACTCCAGCCTGATCTGCTGATTTATTCTCAGATTTGTAATCTCTCTGCCTTCCTGTCACAGCCTGTTTATCATTCCCTTATGAATACTTTTCCTCCTTTCCGTGTCACTACTCTTTGATTTACTACTTACTTCCAAATTTGATCCCTGCCCCCACTATTTAGTTTGAAAGTCTCCCTCCTTCCATAGTTAAACATTGTGGTATTACACTGGTCCCAGCACAGTTCAGGGGTAGACTGTGACTGTCCCGTGGCACAGACCCCACTTTCCCAAGTACTGTTGCCAGCGCCCCATGAACCGGAGCCAACTTCTACCACACCAGTCTTTGAGTCATGCATTTATCTCTCTAATCTTAATTGCGCTGTGCCAATTTACACGTGGCTCTGATAATAATACAGGGATTATTATCTTTTAGATTCAGCATCTTAATTTGGTGCCTAGCTCCTCATACTGCCTATGGAGAACCTCTTTCCTTGTCATGCCTATATCTTTGGTACCTACATAGACCGCAATGGCTGAATCCTGCCCCTCCCATGCAAGTTCCTCTCCAGACAAAAGCAAATTACTATAGATGCTGGATTCTGAAACCAAAGGGGAAAATGCTGGAAAATCTCAGCAGGTCTGGCAGCATCTGTAAGGAGAGAAAAGAGCTGACGTTTCGAGTCCAGATGACCCTTTGTCAAAGCTGGACAAAGGGTCGTCTGGACTCGAAACGTCAGGTGCCAGACCTGCTGAGATTTTCCAGCGTTTTCTCTTTTGGTTTCAAGTTCCTCTCCAGCTCTGAGCAGATGTCCCCTACCCTGGTGCCATGCAGGCAACGCAACCTTCTGGACTCTTGGGACGCAATCTTACCGGCCGTTCACGCCACGCTCCCGCTGCCGCGAAACCGGAGAATTTGGCGCCCTGCTAAATCTCCAGTCACTGGAGCAGAATGGGAAATTCCCACCCGTGTGGATAGCCGTAACATTCCAGTATTGATCCTTGCTGCAGAGAGCAATGTCAATCTTCCTCACTGAATTTCCCCCGACTAGCAGCCACCACATTCCTTTTCACCTCCGCCAAGAGAAAGGAGGTAGAGGAGCAGAGAAAAGTTTGGAGGAAATTCCAAGGTTAAGGCCCAGGCAGCTGAAGGCATGGTCACAAATGGAGGGATGAAGGAAATCATGTTCAAGAGGCCAAAGTTAGAACAATCCAGATTATTTCAGAAGGTTGCCTCTGCAACCTCCTCCAAGTCTGTAACTGTCAGTGAATAGTACCTTTGGTGTGACAGATGCCCGTTCCCCCATCACAGTCCTGCAGCAGAGATATGACCCCGATCAGGTGATCAATGACCTGCAATCTCAGAACTGAATTGAGTTCACACACAGGTCAGTTTGACCTTCAAGAGCCAATCACCGCTGGCGTTTGTTTTCCCACACAGTGAAATGGTTATTTTTGGCACAAACTCTTTATTATGACAAGTCTGTGTTTTCCCAGATGACTAAACAGAGCCAAAGGGTCACTCTTGCCCGATAACAAACAGCAATGATTGAGATACAGCCGCAGCTTAAATGAGGCAAAGAAATGTTTTCAAAGTGCATGCGCCTGACATGCACTGAACAACTAATCTGAAGGAGATTCTGCTTCACTCCAGCTACTTAGGCAGAAATCTCTCAAGCCTGAGCAAGCAGGGCTTTTATTTGATGCTGAACTCTGCCCTGCCCCCTTAATGCCTCAACCAGATTTATAGTCAACCTTCTTACCCTTTGAAGGATTGAGGAGCATTTCTGTTTTTAACATTATTAATTTTTTTTTTGCTTTGAGGAGGCTTGGAAGGGATTCTGACAAGCTCTGATCTACAGAACTGGCTTTGAGCCCATCACTTTCCCTTTGCTTAATTAAATTGAGGCTGTGGCCTGTGAAACAGCTCGAGTCAGGCTGTTCAAACTTTTCCCTTCAGTGCGTGCCAGCAGAAGAAATAAATCCAGCGTGTGAGCAGTGGGCCACTGCTCGTCATCAGGCTGTTTGACTGTTTGATGGCCTGAAGGACTGACCATGCTTTCAATCGCTCTGAGCCGATCAGTTTCACTTGCTCCCAGCTTCCTACAAAGTACAAACTACACCAATAGTTTGAGGGATAAGTTAATAAAGCTGCTAAAATTACATCCAAGAGTTGCATTGAGTACAAAAGTAAGGAAGTTATGGGGTGGTACAGTGGCACAGGGGTTAGCACTGCTGCCTCACAGCACCAGGGACCCGGGTTCAATTCCTGGCTCAGGTCACTCTGAAGTTTGCACATTCTCCCCGTGTCTGCGTGGGTTTCCTCCGGGTGCTCCGGTTTCCTCCCACAGTCCAAAGATGCGCCGGTTAGGCTGAGTGGCCATGCTAAATTGACCCTAGTGTCAGGGGATTAGCAGGGTAAATATGTGGGGTTACAGGAATCAGGCCTGGGTGGGATTGTGGTCAGTGCAGGCTCGATGGGCCGAATGGCCTCCTGCACAGTGTCTAATTTTGGACACCACAGTTTGGAAATGTCAAAGCTTTGGTGAGGATGGCAGAGAAGGTTTCCTGGAATGGTCCAAGTGATGGGGGTCTTCCGTTAGGTGGGGAGACGGGAGATACTGGGGTTATTCTTCACAGCGGAAGAAGGAGAGATCTCAGAATGTTGTTGGGCTGGAAGAGATTAGAGAGACAGAAAGGTGAGAGACTGTGGAAGGATTTGAATTGCAAAATGGAATGGTGATCTGCCGAGCCAGGAAGCTGATATCAGAGCAGTGCTAGTCATCAGCGATTAAAGTTTTAATGAACTACATCTGTTGTCTGATCCAGTCAGGATGATGGAAAATCAATGCAAAGCAGCAAGGGGGAGAGAAAAATGATGGACTGGAGTGTGTGAGCTGCTAATGTTCAGCCGCTGATTAATGGCTGTCCATAATAAAACATTAAACTGGCAAGCTGAGTTGTCTTATCAAAGTTCTTGAGTAATTTGCAGTATCACAAATCAATCAGCAGACATCCTGTTCCGAGAGGCTCCTGCAACATTTACAGAGCAGCTGTCCGAATGGAGGCAGCAAAGCCAAGAGATGGAGTGAAGGAAATGTCTGAAATACGCTTTGTACAAAAGCACTTCATCACTCGAGCTTCTGTTCACCTGCCTCTTTTACCGAGTTTATAAGAAAGCTGACCCCACTCACCAGACTCTTACTGCCTTGTATTCTGGGACTGATGAAGAATCAGTGATAAGTAAAGGCTGGAGAAGCAAGAGCAAAGGACTAGGTGGGCAAACTGTTTCAAAGAGCTGGCGCTGACATGGTCGCTGAGGCTGTCTCCTTCTGCAAAGGGCGGCACGGTGGCACAGTGGTTAGCACTGCTGCCTCACAGCGCCAGGGACCCGGGTTCAATTCTGGCCTTGGGTGATCATCTGTGTGGAGTTTGCACATTCTCCCTGTGTCTGCGTGGGTTTCCTCCGGGTGCTCCGGTTTCCTCCCATAGTCCAAAGATGGGCAGATGAGGTTGATTGGCCAGGCTAAATTGTCCATTAGTGTCCTAGGGTGTGTGGGTTAAGGGGATTGGCGGTGTAAATATGTGGGGTAATGGGGATAGGGCCTGGGTGAGATGCTGTGTTGGAGAGTCAGTGCAGATTCGATGAGTCAAATGGCCTCCTTCTGCACTGTCAGGATTCTATGATTCCAGCTGAACAGGCTTGAGGAGATGATGGAGTGACTGGGCTTGTTCAGACAAGACTGAGATTTAATGAAGACATTTAAAATGATGATGGATAATGAAACTCTTCCCTTGTAAAGGGAACTGACTCTTTAAAAGTGCAGGAGTCAATGGGCCCAACTCTTTTATGATCCTGCAATCCAGGCGAATACTCCCAATGTAAAACTAAGGGAGTGCTCTGCTGTTGGAGGCATCACCTTTGGAATTACATGTTAAACCCCATTTTCCCTCTCAGATCCAATGTACATGATGTCGCTGGGTCAAAATCCTGGAATTCCCTCCCTAACAGCATTGTGGGTCAACCCACAGAACATGGACTGCTGCGATTCAAGAAGGCAGCTCACCACCACCTTCTCAAGGGCAACTAGGGATGGGCAATAAATGCTGGCCAGCCAGCGACGCCCATGTCCCACAAATGAATAAAAAAAACACAAGTTCAAAAAAGAACGGCATTCTCCCCAGTGTCCTGGTGCATATTCGATTTGATTTGATTTATTATTGTCACATGTATTAACATACAGTGAAAAGTATTGTTTCCTGCGTGCTATACAGACAAAACATACCGTTCATAGAGAAGGAAAGGAGAGAGTGCAGAATGTAGTGTTACAGTCGTAGCTAGGGTGTAGAGAAAGATCAACTTATTGCAAGGTAAGTCCATTCAAGAGTCTGACAGCAGCAGGGAAGAAGCTGTTCTTGAGTCAATTGGTATGTAACCTCAGATTTTTGCATCATTTTTCCGACGGAAGAAGGTGGAAGAGAGAATGTCCGGGGTGCGTGGGGTCCTGAATTATGCTGGCTGCTTTGCCGAGGCAGCAGAAAGTGTAGACAGAGTCAATGGATGGGAGGCTGTTTTGCGTGATGGACTGGGCTACGTTCACGACCTTTTGTAGATCCTTGCAGTCTTGGGCAGAGCAGGAGCCATACCAAGCTGTGATACAACCAGAACGAATGCTTTCTATGGTGCATCTGTAAAGGTTGGTGAGAGTCGGAGCTGACATGCCAAATTTCCTTAGTCTCCTGAGAAAGTAGAGGTGTTGGTGGGCTTTCTTAACTATAGTGTCGACATGGACAGAACAAAGAACAAAGAAAATTACAGCATAGGAACAGGCCCTTCGGCCATACAAGCCTGCACTGACCATGCTGCCCGACTCAACTAAAACGCCCTACCCTTCCGGGAACTGTATCCCTCTATTCCCATCCTATTCATGTACTTGTCAAGACGCCCCCTAAAAGTCACTACCGTATCTGCTTCCACTACCTCCCCTGGCAACGAGTTCCAGGCACCCACCACTCTCTGTGGAAAAAATCTGCCTCGTACATCTCATTTAAACCTGGCCCCTCGCACCTTAAACCTATGCCCCTAGTAATTGACTCTTCCACCCTGGGGAAAAGCTTCTGACTATCCCCTCTGTCTATGCCTCTCATAATCTTGTAGACTTCTATCAGTTCGCCCCTCAACCTCCGTCGTTCCAGTGAGAACAAACCAAGTTTCTCCAACCTCTCCTCATAGCTAATGCCCTCCATACCAGGCAACATCTTGGTAAGTCTTTTCTGTACTCTCTCCAAAGCCTCCACATCCTTCTGGTAGTGTGGCGACCAGAATTGAACACTATATTCCAAGTGCGGCCTAACTAAGGTTCTATAAAGCTGCAACATGACTTGCCAATTTTTAAACTCAATGCCTCGGCCGATGAAGGCAAGCACGCCATATGCCTTCTTGACTACCTTCTCCACCTGCATTGCCACTTTCAGTGACCTGTGTACCTGTACACCCAGATCCCTTTGCCTATCAATAGTCTTAAGGGTTCAGCCATTTACTGTATATTTCCTATTTGTATTAGACCTTCTAAAATGCATTACCGGATTAAACTCCATCTGCCATCTCTCCGCCCAAGTCTCCAACTGATCTATGTCCTGCTGTATCCTCTGATGGTCCTCATCACTATCCGCAAATCCACCAACCTTTGTATCGTCCACAAAATTACTAATCAATCCAGTTACATTTTCCTCCAAATCATTTCTATGTATTACAAACAGCAAAGGTCCCAGCACTGATCCCTGAGGAACACCACTTGTCACAGCCCTCCATTCAGAAACGCACCCTTCCACTGCTACCCTCTGTCTTCTTTGACCGATATGGAGATGCCGGCATTGGACTGGGATAAACACAGTAAGAAGTCTCACAACACCAGGTTAAAGTCCAACAGGTTTATTTGGTAGCAAAAGCCACTAGCTTTCGGAGCGCTGCTCCTTCGTCAGATATGTGGGAGTTCTGTTCACAAACAGGGCATATAAAGACACAAACTCAATTTACAAAATAATGGTTGGAATGCAAGTCTTTACAGGTAATCAAGTCTTAAAGGTACAGACAATGTGAGTGGAGAGAGGGTTAAGCACAGGTTAAAGAGATGTGTATTGTCTCCAGACAGGACAGTTAGTGAGATTTTGCAAGCCCAGGCAAGTCATGGGGGTTACAGATAGTGTGACATGAACCCAAGATCCCGGTTGAGGCCGTCCTCATGTGTGCGGAACTTGGTCCGAGGCATGGTACATTGGGGAGACCATGCAGACGCTATGACAATGGATGAATGAACACCGCTCGACAATCACCAGGCAAGAGTGTTCTCTTCCGGTTGGGGAACACTTCAGCGGTCACAGGCAGTCGGCCTCTGATCTTCGGGTAAGCGTTCTCCAAGGCGGCCTTCACGACACACGACAGCGCAGAGTCGCGGAGCAGAGACTGATAGCTAAGTTCCACACACATGAGGACGGCCTCAACCAGGATCTTGGGTTCATGTCACACTATCTGTAACCCCCACGACTTGCCTGGACTTGCAAAATTTCACTAACTGTCCTAGCTAGAGACAATACACATCTCTTTAACCTGTGCTTAACCCTCTCTCCACTCACATTGTCTGTACCTTTAAGACTTGATTACCTGTAAAGACTCGCATTCCAACCATTATTTTGTAAATTGAGTTTGTGTCTTTATATGCCCTGTTTGTGAACAGAACTCCCACATATCCGACGAAGGAGCAGCGCTCCGAAAGCTAGTGGCTTTTGCTACCAAATAAACCTGTTGGACTTTAACCTGGTCTTGTGAGACTTCTTACCTTCTTTGACCGAGCCAGTTTTGTATCCACCTTGGTGGTTGTTGGTGATCTGGACACCTAAAAACTTGAAGCTCTCGACCCTTTCTACTTCGTCCCCATTGATGTAGACAGGGGCATGTTCTCCTTTACGCTTCCTGAAGTCGATGACAATCTCCTTCGTTTTGTTGACATTGAGGGAGAGATTATTGTTGCCGCACAGTTCACCAGATTCTCTATCTCATTTCTGCCTCGTCATTGTTTGAGATCCAACCCACTACGGTGGTGTTGTCAGCAAACTTGAAAATCGAATTGGAGGGGAATTTGGCCGCACTGTCATAGGTGTACAAGGAGTCTAGTCGGGGGCTGAGAACACAGCCTTGTGGAGCACCAGTGTTGAGGATGATCGTGGAGGTGGTGTTGTTGGCTATCCTTACTGATTCTGGTCTGTGAGTTAGGATATATACATGTCTCAAGCAGAAACAGATGCGGGATCTTGCTGTCCGTACATTGGTTGCCACATTCCCTTTGTTACAACAGACACCACACTCCAAAGTATTTCATTGACTGTAAAGTGGTTTGTGACATTGTGATAAGTTTGTGTAATGGTTCTTCCTCACTCACTCCTGCCCTACATGACCACTTGTTGTCTGGACTTTAAAATACCATGCACCTATACACAGATATACACGGTGGCACAGTGGTTAGCACTCACAGTGCCAGGGATCCGGGTTTGATTCCCAGCTTGGGTGACTGCCTGTGCGGAGTCTGTATGTTCTCCCCGGGTCTGCGTGAGTTTCCTTCGGGTGTTCTTTTTTAAAAATTCATTCCTGGGACATGGGCATCGCTGGCTGGTCAACATTTATTGCCCATCCCTAGTTGCCCTTGAGAAGGTGGTGGTGAGCTGCCTTCTTGAATCGCTGCAGTCCATGTTCTGTGGGTTGACCCACAATGCCGTTAGGGAGGGAATTCCAGGATTTTGACCCAGCGACTGCGAAGGAACGGTGATATATTTCCAAGTCAGGATGGTGAGTGGCTTGGAGGGGAACTTGCAGGTAGTGGTGTTCCCGTATATCTGCTGCCCTTGTCCTTCTAGATGGAAGTGGTTGTGGGTTTGGAAGGTGCTGTCTAAGGATCTTTGGTGAATTGCTGCAATGCATCTTGTAGATAGTACACACTGCTGCTACTGAGCGTCGGTGGTGGAGGGAGTGAGTGTTTGTGGATGGGGTGCCAATCAAGCGGGGCTGCTTTGTCCTGGATGGTGTCGAGCTTTTTGAGTGTTGTTGGAGCTGCACCCATCCAGGCAAGTGGGGAGTGTTCCATCACACTCCCGACTTGTGCCTTGTAGATGGTGGATAGGCTTTGGGGAGTCAGGAGGTGAGTTACTCGCCGCAGTATTCCCAGCCCCTGACCTGCTCTTGTAGCCACTGTGTTTATGTGGTGAGTCCAGTTGAGTTTCTGGTCAATGGTAACCCCAAGGAAGTTGACAGTGGGGGATTCAGTGATGGTAACACCATTGATTGTCAAAGGGCCGGACTGGTTTCCAGTCTGGTTTCCTTCCACTGTCTGAACAATGTGCTGCTGGTTAGTCATGATGTGTCTCTGTGTCCTGTTTGAGAGCAGATTTCCACTCCATCTGACGAAGGAGCAGAGCTCCGAAAGCTAATGGCATTTGCTACCAAATAAACCTGTTGGACTTTAACCTGGTGTTGTTAAAACTCTTACTGCTAGTTAGGTGCATTGGCCATGCTAAATTGTCCCTTAGTGTGTCCGAACAGTCGCTGGAGTGTGGTGACTGGGAATTTTCACAGTAACTTCATTGCAGTGTTAATGTAAGCTAATAATTGAATTTTAAACTTTAAAAATGCTGGAGAATATAGTTGGCACAGCCTGTGTAGCATGTCTGAACAAATTCATCTGGCTGGGGTGAACTTGGTTTCTGATGTCAATACATGCCCCGCCATTTGCCAAGCTGATGAAGCTCTATTCACTTTTCCCCTGACTGAACCTCATGCGTTAGTGTCAGCGAGCAGACACTTTTCCTGCGAAGACCAATTCTGATCCTTGGCAGTCAAATTCCCCCAGGGCATTAGCTAGTTGAAAACTCAACACCCTTTTCCCCCCTCCCCTTTCCCTTTTTATGCTCGATTGTCTGAAGACACAAATCTACAACGCCACAGAAAAAGTGTTTGAAAGCGCTTCAAGGGGTTTCTGGGATGCAAACCATAGAAGGCAATGAATGCGGATGGATGATTTATTTTGTACTCCTAATCTTTTCACTGAGTCATCGCTCAGACGCTTCTTGGTGACAGATCTTAATAATAATGACCCCTGGAGCAAGTTATGGTATCAGCTATAGAGATATTTATCAAACTGTCAATCCAAGTAAATGAAATACCACAAGCAATAATGTTACATGTTTAAGGCAGCGATCGGTTACTAAATGCGATTTGCTCTGTCTCCTGTCTGTTTTTTGGAAGGGTTGCACTGTGAACTCCTCATCTGATTTACTGAGACAGAAACCGAGATGCATCTTTTTCTGCCCTTTCCCACCTTGTTCCACACAGACTAAAACTTACATTTGCACAGCGCCTTATACCACCTCAGGACACTCTGGTATTTCACAAGCAATGAAGTACTTTTTAAGTGTTGTAATATAGGAAATACAGCAATCAAACAGCTCACAATAATGTCCCATAAACAGCAAGGCAATAATGATCAACAGTTTGTTAGTGATATAGGTTGAGAGATAAATATTGACCAGGGCACTGTGCAGAACTGTTGTGCTTTTCTTCCAAATCCTCCTGTGGATGTTTTAGGATTCGTTGAAGACGGACAGGACTGGCTGAACAGCTCATTTGCAAAACAGCACTTTCAACAGTGCTGTAGTCTGTCAGTGGGACTCAAACCCACAATCCTCTGACCCAGAGGCAAGAGCTACCACGCTGAGCTGTCATCCGAACGTGGACCCCAGCAAAGTCCCGACCAGAGAACAGTCTGGGTGCAGCACCCCAACACATCTACGGAATCTGCCATGATCTCTTTACATCAGCTGCTAGTATTGAAGAAGTGCTGCACTGTCAGAAGTACTGGGTGGAATCTTACCACCATTCACGCCGGCAGGATTTTCCCATCCCGCCGCAGTGAATAGAGATTTGTCTCCCAGAGGAAACCCACGCTGACACGGGGAGAACATGCAAACTCCACACAGACACAGTCACCCAAGGCCTGAATTGAACCCAGGTCCTTGGCGCTGAGAAGCAGCAGTGATAACCACTGTGCCACCATGCCACCTGAGGGAGGCCTTTAAAAATATGAAAGAGTTTGAAAGAGGTAAGAAAGATGTTTCCACTTGTGGGAAGACCAATACTGGAGGCCTTAACTATAAGATAGTCTCCAATAATTGCGTAGGGAATTCAGGAGAAACTTGTTTACCCAGTGAGTACTCACGACCACAGGTAGTACAGTCGAGGTAAAATGCATAGAATGCATCTAGGGAAACAAGATAAACAAATGAGGGAGAAAGGAATAGAAGGAGATGTTGATCTGGGTGAGAGGTTGGGATGAGGCTGGTATGGAGGATAAACAGCAGCAGTTTGGCTGAATGGCAGGCTTCTCTGCTGTCAGTGTTTTGTCAATCAGAGTTTGTGCTAAAGTAATGACAGAGTGCTTCACCTCAGTTACATCCCACAATCTCTGACCTTACTTCACCTGCCGGCTACACTTGGCTTCGGCTGTCAGAGTAGAATGCTGTGGGAGGTCATTCAGAAAAGTGAAGTTCGAATACTGGTGCAGAATGGCAGACGGCTTCACTCAGTTCCCACCTCGGATTCTTCAACAGTTCACCATTTCCTCCATGACAGAAAGTACTGGACTGGTGGGAAAACTTATGAGGAAAGAACGAGTCTGGAACTTCCTCCTGTAACAAATAGCCTTCATAACTCATTCGCCTCTTTAAGAAAAAAATGCCTGTTCATCTTTCACTGATGAGTTATTTGTATTTAGTAAGTCAAGTGATTCTCATTTTTCAGAGCTCCGCACTTTATATCGAGTAATAAATCAGCTGCAATTTCAGTGTCCTCCAACTAGCTTTAAGGGATGAGGTCTAATTGGGAATGGTCAATGGCCAATTCTCTGGAGTTCGGCAAGCAATATATCACCAGGGATATATTGGCCTTGGAGAAGCTGCAACACAGATCCACCAGAATGATACTGAGACAAAAAGTTCGCTCGGCTACTATTCCCTTAGCGAGGGGGATGTAAGTGTGCAAAATAGTCAAGAAATTCAAGGGGTAAAAACTACTGCCTCGGGATAGGGGTGGAAAGTCCAGAACAAGCGAACAAAACCTCAAAATTAGATCTGGCCTCTTCAGAGGTAATGCCAGGAAACACAAAAGGAAGTGAAAACCTGGAACTCTCTCCCTGCTGCCTTAAAACACTGCGGATGCTGGAAATCAGTCGGGCTTTCAAGTCTCAGATGGATAGATTTATGTTCACTCAGGTATCTTGGGATTTGAAGCAAAGGCGGGTAAAGGAGTTGAGGTGCAGTTTCGAGGGGCTGAATGACCTCCTCCTCCCCTATGGGTTAGGGCTCAGGGCTCAGTATTCAGAGAGAGATACCAGACACATTTTAACCTCTGGCTAGGGCTGCGAATCAATATGACCAGTGGAGTAGAAACTGTGGCCATTGGAAGAAATCTATGAAAGTCTGGATACTAAAGAGGGACAGAAAGTGTCTTCAGAATAGCAGCTGCTGGAGATAGATTAACAAAAAGTGTCCAAAATATACATTCAATTAGTAAAAGAGGATGAAATGAGAGAGAGGTGGAGCCAATACTTTAACTGCATATGAATGATTAATACCCAAGAACAAAGACGGATAGGGTATCTGCAAATCAAGGAATGGTAATTAGCGATCTGAACAGCATTGAAAGAAATGAGAAGTAACAAAGCAAAGGTAGTGGATGAGATACCAGAGGAAGTATGGACCTGCCGAGGGGTTCAGTCCAAAACAAACTACTTTGTTGTGTTACAATAAGGAGCAAAAGTCTGAAGGACATTCTGGTACCACTACTGAAAGGAAAAGGAGACATTCATGGTCACAAAAGCTACCAAGGAACTATCACATGTCTTAAAGATTTCCAAGGGAGTCATGAACCAGACACAGAGAAAAATAATGGAAACCAATGAAGGTCATTTCAGATTCATGTCTCGAAGAAGCACATTGATGTCTTTCTTCTTTGTTTTGAGGCAAGTGATAGAGAAATATTGGTAACCCCATTGCAACCTGAAGATTGTATTCATCGCTCTAGAGAAGCTTTCTGACTGAGTGTTTAGGGAGGAAGTCTGGAGATGTGTTAAAGTTCCTGGAGTCCCCTATTACAGGACAGGTGCAAGGAGTGGCAGACAAGATTAAGAAGCAGTGGTGGTGCAGTGAGTGAGCATTTCCAAGCTGATTTGCGCCAACGATCGGCACTGAAGAGTTTAGGAGAGATAGTGGTGTGGTGATAATGTTGCTGAAGCCCAGACTAATCGTGGGTTCAAATCACACCACGGCAGCTAGTGGAATTTAAATTCAATGAATAAATCTGGATGATAAATATGATCACAGCAATGGTAACCATTGCCGGTTGTCATAAAAACCTTTTAGGGAAGGAAATCTGCCATCTTTATCTGATCTGGCCTACATGTGACTCCAGTCCCACAGCAATGTGGCTGATACTTAACTGCCCTCTGAAATAGTCCAGCAAGCCTCTCAGTTCAAGGGCAACTAGGGATGGGCCTTGCCAGCGATGCCTTCATCCCATGAAATAATAATAATAAAAAAGAACTGGGAGAAAAGGGATGAAGCTCTGTCGACCGAAGACCCAATCTGTGCATTGTCAGTTTGAGCCTAAGGAAAAGGATTGATGTAATTATATGGATGAAAAGCCAGAAAAAGAGCAGTTTCAAGAACGTTGGGTCAGTGGTGGCAGAAGATGGAAGTATGGGAATGGACATTGAACAGCTTGGGGGGGGTTGTGGAAATTGGAAGGAGTGCAGTGGAGTGTTATAGAGAAGAAGGAAGCATCAAGAGGACAGATGTGAAATTGGCCTTGTGATATAATGCAGAAAATTGGGCAATGCCAGAAGAGAGCAACTGGATACGAATGAGTTGTAGATGTTGAGGTGGATGTGTGGAGTGATGAGAAAGGACAAGATCAGGAACCAGTACTCGAGGGAGTCAGTGAAGATTATTGAAGCGTCAAAGAAAGTAACCAAGCAGAGATTGAAATGAGAGGGTTATCTTTTCGGAGCGAGAAGAAATCCAGTGAGATCGAGTGCTGGAGGCACCAGGAGGAAGGAGGAAAGAAAGGCTGAAGGTCAGATGGAAAGATGCGGTTGCAAGAAAGTGAAACACACTGGGATTGGAAGAGGAGAAGATGGAGAATAATAATCAACTGGCGTGGTGACAACTGAGTAAAAGAGGAAAAGCCGAAGGAAGAGTGTTGCACCTTGAAGAGCAGATTCAGCATCTTTGTCTTCGCTTCCTATCAACTTACTACACTCCTGTAGCACGAGGCACAGTGCTTAGCACTGCTACCTCATCGCTCCAGGGACCCGGGTTCAATTCCGACCTCGGGTTACTGTCTTTGTGGAGTCTGCACATTCTCCTCGTGTCTGCGTGGGTTTTCTCCCACAGTCCAAAGGTGTGCAGGTTTGGTGGATTGGTTGTGATAAAATTGTTCCTTGGTGTCCTAAGATAGGTAGGTTAGATGGATTAGTCATGGTAAATGTGTGGGGTTAAGGGGATGTGGTGATGGAGTGGGTAAGATATTCTATCAGAGAGTTGGCGCAGATGGGCCAAATAGCCTCCTTCTGCACTGTTGGGATTCTATGATTTTGACTCAACCTGAATTCGGGGACTAAGGAACAGGCTCTGATAGGAAAGTTAGGGTAATCAAGGAACGGGGAAGGGGAGGGAGGGAGATGCTGGCTGGAGGGGGAATGGGAGTGGAATGTGAGGAGAAACTGGATTTGAGTGGGAAGGAGAGGGGCAATAGGACTGGAGTGAGTGGGGGGGGAGGTGGGAGGGGAATGGGACTGGAGTGGGGGAGGTGGGGAGGGGACGGGGACTGAAGTGGGGGGGGGTGGGATGGAGAGGGGACTGGAGTGAGGGGGGGTGGGATGGGGAGGGGACTGGGACTGGAGTGGGGGGGTGGGAAGGGGAAAGGGACTGGAGGGAGGGGGGTGGGAACATAAGAACTAGGAGCGGGGGTAGGCCATCTGGCCCCTCGAGCCTGCTCCGCCATTCAATAAGATCATGGCTGATCTTTTTGTGGACTCAGCTCCACTTACCCACCCACTCACCATAACCCTTAATTCCTTTACTGTTCAAAAATGTATCTATCCTTGCCTTAAAAATATTCAATGAGGTAGCCTCAACTGCTTCACTGGGCAGGGAATTCCACAGATTCACAACCCTTTGTGTGAAGAAATTCCTCCTCAACTCAGTCCTAAATCTGCTCCCCTTATTTTGAGGCCATGCCCCCTAGTTCTAGTTTCACCCGCCAGTGGAAACAACTTCCCTGCTTCTATCTTATCTATTCCCTTCATCATCTTATATTATGGTGGGATGGGGAGGAGACTGGGATTAGAATGAGGGGGGAGCTGGGAAGGGGAAAGGACCGAAGTGGGGGGAGGTGGGAAGGGGAATGGGACTCGAATGAGGGGGGAGCTGGGAAGGAGAGGGGACTGGAGTTGGGGGGGGGGGGGGGGGGCGGTGTGGGAAGGGGAGGGGACTGGAGTGGGGGGGGCGGTAGGAAGGGTGGACTGGATGGGGAAGAGGTGGGAAGGGAAGGGGACTGGAGTGGGGGGGGGGGGGGGCGGTGGGAAGGGGAGGGGACTGGAGTGGGGGGGGCGGGGTGGGAGGTGGGTATGGGGGCAATTGAGCATCTATTCCGAGCTGTGTTTTGTTTGTTTCTGCTCCTGATGAAGTGTTTTTAAGCCTCCACGAATGTGTTCCAAATAATCTGTCATCGCTGGCAGGCGCCCGTTGTAAATTCTATTAGTTAGGGATATTTGACATCAAACCCATTGTAAGCTTGTCATGAAAAATACTGTTTACAATGGATTGTGGCAGGACTGCTGTCTGCACTGGGAGCTGACGACTAAACAATAAGCAGATTCAGTATGAAGTATTTCTACTCCTCACGTCAGTATTTAGGCAAATTATGGGCCTCGCAGCTCCTGAGGATGAATAATGTGTGCGATAGCACCCACTTTTTAATTTGAAAGCGTAACAGGACATCTTAGAAGACAGCTTTCTGAGCCGTGGCTCAGTGGGAAGCACTGTTAACTCTGCGTCAGAAGATTGTAGGTTCCAGTCCCACTCCACAGGCTTCAGCACACAACCCAGGCCGCGGGGCCTCATGTCAGGGCTTATTCCCTGCTCATGCATGAACAGGAAAAAACTTTCCAAGAAGGAAGCTCGGCCCATATGAAACAGTTATGCAGAAACTGGGGGTTGGGGTAATCTCTGACATTGCCTACTGCATACAGTGGGATGCAGGCAGGCTGGAGCCTCCCAGGAGCAGGAGGGGGGTATCTTAAGATCGAGAAACACATTGCACAAAGGTGCAAGTCAGTTAGAGCACTGAAAGAAGGGACACATTGATGCACTATCAATTACGACGCAAAGACTTCTGAGAGTGAGGGAAAACTAATAGGCTTTTATTCACTGAGAACAGGAGTGCACCCTTGTAGCTGACCTGGTCTGAACTGAGGCAAGGAGGAGGGACCATCACCTTTATAGGGTGGAAAGGGAGGGGTCTCAGGTGGAAAGGGAGGAGTCTCGGGCCAGCTGCAGCATGGGTGTGTCCAGGCACATACAAGTAGTAACAGTGGTTCACCACACACACAAAGATGTCACCAAACCTAGCACCCCCTTTGACATCAAAGGTAGTACTACGTTTAGTGACATCTTAATACAGCCTGTGAAGCATGATGTTCTGTTGGCGTGGCTGGGTACCTGAGAGATTGTGTGGCAGCTTGAATGCATGTGGCAACCCAAGGCAGAGGAATACTGAAAGGAGAGGTTGAAATCCTGGATGTGGATCCTTGGTGAAGGCATCAGTGCGAAAGCATTGTTTGGGACAAAGAAGTTGAGCAGGTTTGTAGGAAGGAGGTTGACGAAGTAGAGTGGAACCAGGACGTTGAGGAAGCTGGAAGAAAGACATTTTGAAGTCACATCATGTTAATATGAACCCTTCCAGAACACACAAACCACGGTTCAAAGTTGGGTTCCCCATGGAGTTTGAGAACAACGGTCAGAATCTTACACATGGGGCGTGATCTTACCACCCATTCATCCCGCTGCAGCGAAGGTGGAGAATTTGGCGATAAGGAAAATCTCTGTTCACTGCAGCGGGATGGGAAAATCCCCCTGGCGTGAGCAGTTGGAAAATTCTGGCCATGGTCTCTCATGATGTGGTTTCTGTCGATTCCCTGTCTCCACACTCTTTCCCTGTGATCAGAGTGCAGTAATGGAAGGATTTGTGAATTGATTCATAATTTGACAAGCTGTGACTTTCATTGCTGTCTTTTCCCCTCCAATAGGGTCGGGGAGATTCATCCTATTATAAGGAAATTGAGTTAGTTGAAACAATTTATATTTGTATTGTCTGTCTTCAAAATAAGTTATAAATTTATGCTTAATTTGTATTTCTCTATTTGCGTGCTCAGGAAGGGTTAAAACTTCAATTTAGCTTCATATTAAACAAAGGCGTCTATGAGGCTGTAAGTTTCACTTTAAACTTTTCCTGCATTGTAATTGAGGTTTTACCACGTAAAAGCAATTACAGGCTCAAACAAAAAACCAAACTGTTGCTCAGCGATCAGAGACTCACACTGAAAAGCAGAAACACTTGAGTTCAGTCTGGAAGCAGGGAACCCAGAAGCAAGGAGAATTGTACAGCCTGCTAGGCGGGTTGATACAGGCAGAGGGACAGAAAGCAGGTCCCGAGAGCGAAGGAAGAGTCAGATATCAGGGAATGAAAGTTCCAGTAAGTTAAAGGAACAAAGAACAGAAATCTGGAAAAGTGTTGAAAGAAGTCAGGAGGAGGGAGAGAGGTTCCTCGTTAAAGACAGGGCTACATGGTGTCAGCTAGCGAGAGCCGGACATCAGAGGTGGTACTAAGATAAAAGCAAAATACTGCGGATGCTGGGATCTGAAACAAAAACACAAACTGCTGGAAAATCTCAGCAGGTCCGACAGCACCTGTGGGGAGAGAGAATAGAGCCAACGTTTCGAGTCTGGATGACCCTTCGTCAGAGAATCAGCAGAGATTTATACTATAAGGGTGGAGTGGGGTGTGGAATGGGACAAAGGGAATGTAAATGAGGATATGGAAGGCTGAGAAGGTGCTAAAGGTGTCCATTAAGCGATCAGAATGTGTGAACGGCAGAACAGGGGTACAGATTGTTAAAGGACTGCCTGAGGAATGTGGCACTTGCCCTGAAGGGAGTGGGGTAGGGTGCTGGGGGTGAGGGGGGGGGGGGGTGGGGGTGGGGTGCTGGGGCGGGGGGGCGGGGCGGGGGGGGGTGGGTGGAAAGAAAGGGAGCTGGAATGGAAAAATGGAAGTGAGAAAGAAGGATGATAAAATGAATGAATGAGATGAAACAAAATAAAATAAATGGAAATGGGGTGTATGTGGAGGGGAGAGTTCGTGCTCTGAAGTTAATGTTCAGTCCAGAAGGCTGCAAAGTGCCCAATCAGAAGATGAGGTGCTGTTCCTCCAGTTTGTGTTGGGGTTCACTTGAACATTGCAAAAGTCCCAGGACAGACAGGTGGGCAGGAGAGCAGGGTGGTGTGTTGACGTGGCAAGCGACAGGAAAGTCTGGGTTCTGCTTGCGGACAGACCAAAGGTGTTCTGCAAAACGGTCACTCAGTCTGCGTTTGATTTGATTTATTATTGTCACATGTATTAACATACAGTGAAAAGTATTGTTTCTTGCGCGCCATACAGGCAAAGCATACCGTTCATAGAGAAGAAAAGGAGAGAGTGCAGAATGTAGTGTTACAGTCATAGCTAGTGTGTGGAGAAAGATTAACTTAATGAGAGGGAGGTCCATTCAAAAGCCTGACAGCAGCAGGGAAGAAGATGTTCTTGTTTTGGTTGGTACGTGACCTCAGACTTTTGCATCTTTTTCCCGACGGAAGAAGGTGGAAGAGAGAATGTCGGGGATGCGTGGGGTCCTTGATTATGCTGGCTGCTTTTCCAAGACAGTGGGAAGTGTAAACAGAGTCAATGGATGGGAGGCTGGTTTGTATGATGGACCTTTTGTAGGTATCTGTGATGGAGAGTGGACCCCATTGGGAGCAGCGAATGCAATCGACAAGATTGAAGGAGTGCATGTGAAGCGCTGCTTTAACTAAAAGGAGTGTTTAGGAGCAGGGAGGAGGTAAAGGAGTAGGTATTGCACCTTCTATGATTGCATGGGAAGGTGCCGAGGCATGGGATGAGATGTTGGGTGTGATGGAGGAGTGGGCCAGGGTGTCCCAGAGAGAATAGCCCTGCGGAATGCTGACCAGGGTGGGGGAATGAGTTGGATGTGGTTGAGAGCCCTGTCAACCGCAGTGAGTGAAAAACCACGATTGAGGAAGAAGGAAGACATATCGGCAGCGTTATTTTGGAAAGTGGCATCATCAGAACAGATGCGGCGGAGGTGAAGGAACTGAGAGGATGGGATGGAGCCCTGTAGGATGTGGGATGTGAAGAGCTGTAGTCAATGTAGCTGTGGGAGTCGGTGGGCTTGTGACAGATAATAATGGGTATTTATCACCAGAAATGGAGACAGAGAGGTCAAGGAAGGGAAGAGAAGTGTCAGAAATGGACCATGTGAAGGTGATAGAGGCGTGGAAATGGGAAACAAAATTAATAAACTTTTGCGGGTTCAGATGAGGTTGTACTAAGTTTGGTGACACCCACCACAGCCTGTGAAGCAGCAGTGTTCTTTTGGTGCGGCTGGGTACCTGAGAAATTTTGTAGAAGCTTGAATGCATATAGCAATCCAAGGCAGAGGAATACCGAGAGGAGAGGTTAAAATCCTGGATGTGGATCCTTCGTGAAGGCATCAGAGAGAAAGCATTGTTTGGGAGAATAATCCAAGGCATGTTCTTTGAGAATGGAGACTTGTTAGGGACCAGATCAGAAACTCCAAGGTATATTGTGAAGTTAGAATCGACTACAACGTTTTTGATTTTCACATGAGTGTGAGGATAAGACAATTCACTCCAGTTGTGATTCTATTGAGCCAATAGGAAGTTTAACTAGAACAAAAAGAATTAGCATACTTTTACCAATTGAAATAAATTAAACATGGCACGATACGATTCTTAACTGCAAGCCTATCTCAATATTAGTTCCAATTTAAGCAATATTTCTAATAGCTTGAAACTCTTCTTCAGAATCAGGAAGCAGAAACATACAAGCTTATGTGGGCTATCAGTCCTCAAGCCCTTTAACACTTCTGGAGAGAGCAGGTCCCAGACTTCAAGAGGCAGCACGGTGGCACAAGGTTACCGCTGCTGCCTCACAGCGCCAGGGACCCGGGTTCAATTCTGGCCTCGGGTCCGTGTCTGCATGGGTTTCTCCTGGGTTCTCCAGTTTCTTCCCACAGTCCAAAGATGTGCGGGTTAGGTAGATTGGCCATGCTAAATTGACCCTAGTGTCAGGATTAGCGGGGTAAATATGTGAGGTTACAGGAATAGGGCCTGGGTGGGATTGTGGTCAGTGCAGACTCAATGGGCTGAATGGCCTCCTTCTGCACTGTAGGGATTCTATGATTCCATGATTCAATCTCCAGAGAGAGAAAGAGAGAAGAGCTGCTGCTCCTTGCAAGATCCAAACAGAAACTGCCTGCTTTTTCCCTGTGTAAGCCTAGCCCCTCCCATTAGCACATAAATGCTCTTGTCAATCAATCTAATTAAACCCTACCCTGAAACCCCAGGGGACAACCCAAAAAATAACAAAACCGCCTTAACTCAGGTTAAAACAAACACCCCAATAATTAGGATCAATTATTCTTCTGCATTCTGGGCAGGTGGGCTGCCTAGAGCAGACAAAGCAGCACCGTAATCAGAGCTGACGTTTAAAAAATTCCCTTCACAAGAAACATGACACAAATACGTTTCTTAAAGGCACAGTATCGTCACAGACCAGAAAGCCTCATGTGAAAGTTAGACTTCCAGTGGGACCAGTTGGTGCGCAGTGTGACAAACATCTGGGGGGATTTGATTTTAAAAATCCACAGATGTTGTTTTGGGTGGCATCTGTCACTTTGTTTCAGAGTGGGCTGTGTCTGACCACACATTACCTATTGGTTTACAGGGACTGTGTACTTACTGAGAACGTTAGAGTGTACGATTTTGTAACTTGCGTTATCTTTCTAAAACTGTATGGAGCTGTAAATATATAGCTGGAGTTTAGCCTCTATGGGAGGTGGGGGGAAAGTGGTGGGGAAGAGTAGGAAGGACATTGGAGCAGGGTTGTGTGTTGGATGCTAGTGTTCATGGTGCAGCTTTAGATAGTGAGGATGCATGGCTGACTTACTTCTCCTGTGTTATACTCTGCTCTGGCAGCACTCCCAGCGACCTGCTTCTCATCAGAGCGTAATACTGCACCTCAGGGTCTAGTGCTGGAAATGAAGAGAAACGATGAAGAGAATTATGAAGCCAACTGAAAACCCAAGTATTGGGAACAGAACCAACATATTTCCACTGTCTGGAACTCTCCTTTCCACACAGGGTGGGCTTCTGTGTATCTCTGAATTTACCTCCAGTCTTGGAGCTGCATTTATCATTTATACTCTCTCTGGATAAGAAGATATGAAACTGATTCCTTCATTGGTTTCCAATTGAAATAAATCTGGAAGTCTCCAGGTTATGGAATTCTTCTTAAAGCTTTGAGTGTAATGACTGTTGCTGTGTGGACAACATCAGCAGCTATTTGTGCATGGCAGGATCCCATCAATGGCATTGCGATGATAGCTGAGACAGAAGTCCTCTTCCTCTTCACGTAGTGCAGTGGGATCTTCAGTCTCAGCAGAGAGGGCAGGTTCTCATCTCCTACAGCGCATCAGTCCCTCAGGCCAAGGACTGAAAATGATGACCCAGTTCAGAGCAGAGGCTGGATGTTATGGGCTTTCCTGCAGCTATTTGACCCTCGACATGGTGTTAATTGCACAAGGTGGAGGAGACTTGGGCCCCCACCTGGAGGAGGGAGTCTCCCCTTGGAGCATTGCTGACCAATTTAATTGTCAGGTAGCTCTGTAATCCCAGCAGCATCAGCTTCGAGTTGTGGCCACTGCGAGGACTACAGCCCGACAAGAAGGGTGGGTGTCTGTAGCTCCAGTAAGGTGAATAAGGGAGGTGGAGAGACTGGGTTTGAGCGGGCTATGGCTGCGAGGGGGGGGGGGGGGGGGAGTGGAGGAGTTCATGGGGCATTAAGACCTTGAGGGGATGTCTCCAGTGGGCATACGGGACATTCCTAAGGGACGGTCAACACCAGATCAGCCAGGAAACACTGCTCTACCAGCTGCTTGGCCTGGCCTCCACCTGAGGTGCTGAGGTTGGGATCAAGCACTTACGGAGTCCCATTAGGTCACAAATAGGATGAGCAGCCCACCAAACATCTTCAACATTCCCCATAAACTGGGAGACAGTTCAGGGGTCGGTGACCAAACAGCAGGCAGATCACACTCTGCATTTTACAAGCGCCCCCCTCCCCCCTACCTTCAAACACACCAGCGAGTGTACACACTCTGCCGAAACAACAGTGAAAGCCATCGTTGTGACATTTTCCATGTAACTCGCTGTCTCAGCAAGCATTACATTCTCCCACTAAAAACTCGCACATTAGTCCAACCGAACACTCACTGTCCCTACAAACATTCACTGTCCCATTAAACACTCCCTCTCCACTGTCCTCATCAAACACTCCCAGGATAGGTATAGCACGGGGTTAGATACAGAGTAAAGCGCCTTCTACACTGTCCTCATCAAACACTCCCAGGACAGGTACAGCACGGGATTAGATACAGAGTAACGCTCCCTCCACACCGTCCCCATCAAACACTCCCAGGACAGGTACAGCACGGGGTTAGATACAGAGTAAAGCTCCCTCTACACTGTCCTCATCAAACACTCCCAGGACAGGTACAGCACGGGGTTAGATACAGAGTAAAGCTCCCTCTACACTGTCCTCATCAAACACTCCCAGGACAGGTACAGCACGGGGTTAGATACAGAGTAAAGCTCCCTCTACACTGTCCTCATCAAACACTCCCAGGACAGGTACAGCACGGGATTAGATACAGAGTAAAGCTCCCTCCACACCGTCCCCATCAAACACTCCCAGGACACGTACAGCACGGGGTTAGATCCAGAGTAAAGTTCCCTCTACACTGTCCCCATCAAACACTCCCAGGACAGGTACAGCACGGGGTTAGATACAGAGTAAAGCTCCCTCTACACTGTCCCCATCAAACACTCCCAGGACAGGTACAGCACGGGGTTAGATACAGAGTAAAGCTCCCTCTACACTGTCCCCATCAAACACTCCCAGGACAGGTACAGCACGGGGTTAGATACAGAGTAAAGCTCCCTCAACACTGTCCCCCATCAAACACTCCCAGGACAGGTACAGCACGGGGTTAGATACAGAGCAAAGCTCCCTCTACACTGTCCCCATCAAACACTCCGAGGACAGGTACAGCACGGGGTTAGATACAGAGTAAAGCTCCCTCTACACTGTCCCCATCAAACACTCCCAGGACAGGTACAGCACGGGGTTAGATACAGAGTAAAGCTCCCTCTACACTGTCCCCATCAAACACTCCCAGGACAGGTACAGCACGGGGTTAGATACAGAGTAAAGCTCCCTCTACACTGTCCCCATCAAACACTCCCAGGACAGGTACAGCACGGGGTTAGATACAGAGTAAAGCTCCCTCTACACTGTCCCCATCAAACACTCCCAGGACAGGTACAGCACGGGGTTAGATACAGAGTAAAGCTCCCTCGACACTGTCCCCCATCAAATACTCCCAGGACAGGTACAGCTGTGGACGAGTCCAAAGGGCATGAAAGTGGGTGTGAGGATTGTTTGGGTCAGCCATGATCCTATTGAGTGGTGGAGCAGCCTCGAGGGTCCAGCAGCTTACTCTGCTCCTATTTCTTCAAGACGCTGAAAGGCACTGTAAAAATGCAAGTAGAGACACTCACTTTGTTTGCATGAACACTTCTGGATCCTCCTGGGGTCAGTAATCTCAGAGTGACAGTCATTGCAGTAAATGTTTGCTCTGTGGGGAAAAAAGCAACAGGTCAAACCATTGGTGCCTCTTCAAACCTAACTGGATAGCCTGGGAAAGCCACGCCAGGATAGCCTGGAAAAAACATGAGAGGATAACCTGGGAAAACCACGAGAGGATAACCTGGGAAAGCCATGACTTGATTACCTGTAAAGACTTCCATTCCAACCATTATCTTGTAAATTGAGTTTGTGTCTGTATATGTCCTGTTTGTGAACAGAACTCCTCACTCACCTGATGAAGGAGCCTGAGACTCCGAAAGCTAGTGCTGCCAAATAAACCTGTTGGACTTCAACCTGGTGTTGTGAGACTTCTTACTGCGCTTACCCCAGTCCAACGCTGGCATCTCCACATCATGAAGTGATACACACATGAAGCAAGTTGTGGTGACTTTAACGAGGTCCCCGAGGCGGACCTGTTAGAGTATGAGCTCCCTGATTGAGGTAGTTAATGCTGCCCAATCCGGGAGCCCTGCAGAGGTAGATAATGTGGAGTGTCTGGGTCACTGGCTCTCACGGTGTATCCTCTCTACTGGCTGGTACCTGTCTGAGTATTACTAACTATTGTAAATAAATCTAAAGTAGGGACATTGGCCTTGATGGAGTTATTTCGTGAGTGAAATGAGGTGCGTGCTGATTGCTCACAACACTGACTGTGAGAGCCGTGCGCTCCCTCTGTGTCCAAAGTGTCAATATTTAATCTAGTTTTACTATTTCTATTAATGTATAAATGATGAAGCATTTTCTATAACTCATTATGAAATATTCAGCGTGTATTAAATGTATTTAAACTTATTCATGGGGTCACGGTTAGTGAAGAAACCCAATTTCAATCCTGAGGCCCACTGAGGTGAATGAGAGCCTCTCATGTGACCTACTCACTAGCCGAGGTTGCTCATTATTGGCATACGCTGTTAGAATGCTTTAATTTTGGGGTAAACATCGGCAAAGTAGAGACAATGCGGCAATTGGCCATGCTAAATTTTCCCTCGGTGTACCCGAACAGGTTCCGGGGTGTGGCGAATAGGGGATTTTCACAGTAACTTCATTGCAGTGTTGATTTTATTTTATTCATTCGTGGGACATGGGCATCGCTGGCTGGCCAGCATTTATTGCCCATCCCTATTTGCGCTTGAACTGAGTGGCTTGCTAGGCCATTTCAGAGGGCAGTTGAGAGTCAACCACATTGTTGTGGCTCTGGAGTCACATGTAGGCCAGACCGGGTAAGGACGGCAGATTTCCTTACCCTGAAGGACATGAATGAACCAGATGGGTTTTTTCGACAATGGTTTCATGGCCATCAGTAGATTCCTAATTCCAGATATTTTTTATTGAATTCAAATTCCACCATCTGCTGTGGCGGGATTCGAACCCGGGACATAGAAACATAGAAAAACTACAGCACAATACAGGCCCTTCAGACCACAACGTTGTGCCGAACATGTCCCTACCTTGGCGGTCCACAGAACATTAGCTGAGTTTCTGGATTAATAGTCTAGCGATAATACCACAAGAATCACCTCCCCTTAAAGTCCACTTGTGACAAAAATAAATAAACTTTTAACTTTAAATAATCTATTGGCCACTTGAAATAGAATAAAAAGAATTAATTTACCAACAGTTTGTAAATGAAATGTTAAAAACTTTCTGAAAGCATATTTCCCGTCACGTTATACACACTGTCCCATTGTGTCACCCAGCGTGTTCTACCCAACAGAAATTACCTGTTTACAAGAGTACGTTTCTTTGCAATGAAGAACCCGAGAGTATTTTCCTGTATCAGGACGCTGCGGTCTGGGTTGATCAATATACTGCAGGTGGAGGGAGAGGGGAAAATGTTCATGAACAAAGGAGTCATTTGCTCAGCTACATGTACAGATTTATCATATTCATGCTCACTGCCACACGCACGCGCAGAGTGATGGGCAGAACCACACCAACAATCTCACACACAGATTGCAATTTATTTTTTTATCCTTTTTCACGAAACAGGGGTGTCACTGGCTGGGCCGGCAGTTTTATTGCCCAGCCCTATTTGCCCTTCATAAGGTGCTGGTGAACTGCTTTCTTGAACCACTGCAGTCCATGTGGTGTCAGTACACCCACAGTTAGGGAGGGAGTTCCAGGATTTTGACTCAGTGACAGTGAAGGAACGGCGATATATGTCCAAGACAGGATGGTGAGTGGCTTGAAGGAGAACTTGCAGGTGGTGGTGTTCCCAGGTATCTGCTGCCCTTGCTTTCTAGGTGGCAGAGGTGTTGTTGGAGCTTCCTAGGTGAGTTGCAGCAATGCATCTTGATGGTGCACACTGCTGCCATTTTGTTTTTATTCATTTATGGGATGTGAGCTTCACTGGCTGGACCAGCATTTATTGTCCATTCCTAATTGCCCTTGAGATGATAGTGTTGAGCTGCCTTCCTGAACCACTACAGTTATGCATCATTTCAGGATTATCCTTCCATTAGTTTCTGGCTAAGCAATTCTCCAATTTTCCTTTACAAAGCCCATGAACGTGGTCTCTTTAGCTCCTCAGCCTGGCCTTGGATATACCTTTTTTGGAGATGCCTTTTCCCCAGTCTGCTTCCACATCTGCACAGCATTTTCTAATCTAACTATTCAAGCTGACTGCTTTCTCCTAGGAAGGCTCTGCGGGGACCGCTGTCAATTCTTTCCACCAATTATGTGATAGAGGAAATCCTCCTTCACAAAACCTGCGATGGAGTTCCACCCTCATTCCATGTGATGGACAGTGAAATGAATATCTTCTGTGCTTGAAGCACATGCTGAACTGAGTAATTTCCTTTCCCCATCGCTCCCCTCTCCCACTCAGTGGGTTTTAACTGACACAAGATCAAAGCTGCAAATTGGACTGCTTGATTCTGTCTGGAAACATAGATAAAATAAAAAGAACATAATAAATATAACTCCACCCTCAATCACTGTCTCAATGACAGAACGGAAGCTTCAGAATATCCTCAAACAGAAATGTCAATTCATTATTTTACCTTCAAAACAGCTCTTTGATTTTGTGACACACATTAATGTCCATATTTCTAACAGATGGATTTGTCTTCTCTCCAGACTCTCTGGCTCTATTGTTCACTCAGAAATGGATCATTCATTGTTCAATTATGTTTTCACAATCAACTCTGATCTTGCGAGAGAAACACCACCCAGACTGCCTTTACTTGTGGGTTGCCAATCAGCTGCTCAATCACCTATCCACTCACTTCACATTTTACACTTTAACCTCCAGCCTAAAAGTTGTATTCCTGATAATAAAAGTTATATTCTGGGAGATAAAAATTATGAACGAGATATTCACATTCCTTCACTGTCATTGGTCCGAATTCTGGAACTCCCTGACACCAGATGGACTGCAGGAGTTCGAGAGAGTGGCTCACCACCTCCTTCTCAAGGCCAACAGAGGGTGAGCAAGGAGTGTTAGTGACGTCCACATCTTGAGAATGAATAAAAGGAAATGGATGGAGGGAAAGCAGCTACCTGATTTCTTCGGTGTCGCTCCTGTACTGAATAGCTATCAACAGGAGGTTTAACCGAATGTAACACAACCTAGAAAGGATTGGACAGACAGAAATGAGAAAGTATCACAGGGTGAATTATTGCACTCATTCAATATCCTTCCCAAAATCATCTTCCAAAGATATTTCTATTTCACACTGTCTTATTTCAGCATAGTACAATAGATCACAGACGTTGGTCGTTTTCATTCCCTTTGCTTTCTCACTGAGTCTCACAGGACACAGGAGACCATTGTCCCTGTACTGACTTTTTAAACTAGCTCACAGAATCATAGAATCCCTACAGTGCAGAAAGAAGCCATTCGGCCCATCGAGTCTGCACTGACCACAATCCCAGCCAGGTCCTATCCCTATAACCCAATGTATTTATCCCGCTAATCCCCCTGACAATCAGGGAAATTTAGCATGTCCAATCCACCTAACCCACACGTCTTTCGGACTGTGGGAGGAAATCGGAGCACCCGGAGGAAACCCATGCAGACACGGGGAGAATGTGCAAACTCCGCACAGACAGTGACCCAAGCCGGGAATTGAACCTGGGTGCCTGGCGCAGTGAGGCAGCAGTGCTAACCACTGTGCCACCGTGCTGCCCCGGGTCCCTGGCGTTGTGAGGCAGCAGTGCTAACCACTGTGCCACCGTGCTGCCCCGGGTCCCTGGCGTTGTGAGGCAGCAGTGCTAACCACTGTGCCACCGTGCTGCCCCGGGTCCCTGGCGCTGTGAGGCAGCAGTGCTAACCACTGTGCCACCGTGCCACCCAAATTCTTATCCAATTTATCCCATTCCCATTGTCTTTCCCCAGAGCCCTCCCCCTCTCTGTCGTCCAAGAATTTCACCAAATCTCCTCCCCAAAGAAAATTCTTTGGGAAATTGTGATAAATGTAAATTGGAAAAAAGGAATTGATGTTTTGAAATGAATGTGCTTGGTTACTGCTCCCTCCCAATCTCGTACCCCCACTCTCTCTTCCTTGACTGGCCCTTACAAGACATTGGTAAGGCCACACTTGGAATACTGTGTACAGTTCTGATCACCCTGTTATAGAAAGGATATTATTAAACTAGAAAAGAGTGCAGAAAAGATTTACTAGGATGCTACCGGGACTTGATGGATTGAGTTATAAGGAGAGGCTGGATAGACTGGGACTTATTTCTCTGAAGCGTAGGAGGCTGAGGGGTGATCTTATAGAGGTCTATAAAATAATGAGGGGCACAGATCAGCTAGATAGTCAATATCTTTTCCCAAAGGTAGGGGAGTCTAAAACTAGAGGGCATAGGTTTAAGGGGAGAGATACAAAAGTGTCCAGAGGGGCAATTTGTTCACACAGAGGGTGGTGAGTGTCTGGAACAAGCTGCCAGAGGTAGTAGTAGAGGTGGGTACAATTTTGTCTTTTAAAAAGCATTTAGACAGTTGCATGTGTACGATGGGTATAGAGGGATATGGGCCAAATGCGGGCAATTGGGATTAGTTTAGGGGTTTTCAAAAAAAAGGGCGGCATGGACAAGTTGGGCCGAAGGGCCTGTTTCCATGCTGTAAACCTCTATGACTCTATCCGTGAATGCTGGGCTTCAGTTGGAATCTGAGATGAATAGAGTGTTTTTGGAGGTGGGAGAGGTGAGGGTATCAAGGAACATGGAGCAATGGAGTTGGAGTACAGATCAGCCGTGGTTTCAGTGAGTGGATTGCGAGCTGGAGTTGCTGTGGAACACGTTCGATTGGTTGAACAGCCTCTTCCTCTTCCTCTGCAACAGGTTTGAAAGGCTGAATGGTCTCCTGTCATTCCTGAGGGGCTGAATAAGCTCCTTCTATTTCTGTAAAAGGCGAGAGGTGCCAGTGGCCTCCTCCTCTTCCCATGAAGCAGCTCAAAGGGCTGAATGGACTCTTCCTGTTCTATGTAAAAAGCTCAACTAATCCTATGTAACCATCTCATGGGTCTGAATGACCTCCCAGTCCTGCAACAAGCTGGATGGGCTGAATGGTCTGCCCCTGTACCCCATCCCTCGACTTGGCAACACTCTGAGACTAAACCTGTTAGTTTGCAAACCGGATGATTCTACTCGGAGATGAACTCCTGACCCTATATTTCTGCCATCACTGAGAGAACCTATTTCCATCTCTGTAACAGCAGCCAACTTCACCCCTGTCTCAGCTGTACTGAAACCCTCACTCCGACCCTCTGTTACCTCAATATTCAACTATTCCAATATCCTCTTGCCTGGCCTCTCACCTGCTACCCTCTGTAAACTTGAGCTCATCCAGAAATGCTGCTGCGCCTATTCTAATTTGCACCAACTCCCATTCTCCCCCATACAACTTCTTCACTGATGTATCGTAATTCCAGGTCAAGTAATGCCTCGATTTTAAAATTCACATCCTTGTTTTCAAATCCCTCTATGGCTTCTCCCATCCCTGTCTCTGTTAAGACCATAAGACATAGGAGCAGAATTCAATCATGGCTGATATTTTTCTCATCCCCATTCTCCTGCCTTTTCCCCATAACCCCTGATCCCCTTAATAATCAAGAACCTATCTATCTCTGTCTTAAAGACACTCAATGACCCGGCCTCCACAGCCTTCTGCGGCAAAGAGTTCCACAGATTCACCACTCTCTGGCTGAAGAAATTCCTCCTCATCTCTGTTTTAAAGGATCGTCCCTTCAGCCTGAGGTTGTGCCCTCTGGTTCTAGTTTTTCCTACTAGTGGAAGCATCCTCTCCACATTCACTCTGTCCAGGCCTCGCAGTATCCTGTAAGTTTCAATAAGATTCCCCCCTCATCCTTCCAAACTCCCAACGAGTACAGACCCAGAGTCCTCAACTGTTCCTCATACGACAAGCTCTTCATTCCAGGGATCATTCTTGTGAACCTCCTCTGGACCCTTTCCAAGGCCAACACATCCTTCCTTAGATACGGGGCCCAAAACTGCTCACAATACTCCAAATGGGGTCTGACCAGAGCCTTATACAGTCTCAGAAGTACATCCCTGTTCTTGTATTCTAGCCCTCTCGACATGAATGCTAACATTGCATTTGCCTTCCTAACTGCCAACTGAACCTGCACGTTAACCTTAAGAGAATCTTGAACAATGACTCCCAAGTCCCTTTGTGTTTCTGATTTCCTAAGCATTTTCCCATTTAGAAAATAGTCAATGCCTCCATTCCTCCTTCCAAAGTGCATAACCTCATACTTTTCCACATTGTATTCCATCTGCCACTTCTTTGCCCACTCTCCTAACCTGTCCAAGTCCTTCTGCAGCCCCCCCTGCTTCCTCAATACTACCTGTCCCTCTACATATCTTTGTATCATCTGCAAACTTAGCAACAGTGCCTTCAGTTCCTTCCTCCAAATCGTTGATGTATATTATAAAACATTGTGGTCCCAGCACTGACCCCTGAGGCAGACCACTAGTCACCGGCTGCCATACTGAAAAAGGCCCCTTTATTCCCACTCTCTGCCTTCTGCCAGTCAGCCAATCCTCTATCCCTGCCTCTGTTACCTCCTCCAGCCCCACAATCTGGGATCCCTGCACTCACTCAGTGTAGGCCTGTTAACAGAGCATCACTGATTTTAATCCTCCTGTGAAGCACCTTGAGATATTTTACAAAAGTGCAGAAGTTGCTCTTGTTATCCTGTTCAGTGCCAGTGGGTGGCAGTGTTTGACCAGGAATCTATAACCAAGCCAATAGCACCACTGACAGGCTACTTGGTGTATTGCACCTGTCCAGGAAGTGCAAATTTGGCAGGAATCAGAAGTCAGGACAAATTGCCTTTAATTTCGAGCATAGGTTCGTACAGCGAGAATGGTCAATGCAGGTTATGGTAGCCTTATCCCTGGAATGTATCAATCCAGCAGCCAGGAGGCATCATCAACAGTTTAACAGCAAACATCACAGGTTCCTGGTATGGAGGGCATTAGCTATGAGGAGAGGTTGAAGAAACTTGGTTTGTTCTCACTGGAGCGACGGAGGTTGAGGGGGAGACTGATAGAAATCTACAAGATTATGAGAGGCATGGACAGAGTGGATAGTCAGAAGCTTTTTCCCAGGGCGGAAGAGTCAATTACTAGGGGGCACAGGTTTAAGGTGCGAGGGGCAAGGTTTAAAGGAGATGTCTGAGGCAGATTTTTTACACAGAGAGTGGTGGGTGCCTGGAACTCGCTGCTGGGGAAGGTAGTGGAAGCAGATACGATAGTGGCTTTTAAGGGACGTCTGGACAAATACATGAATAGGATGGGAATAGAGGGATATGGTCCCCGGAAGGGTAGGGGGTTTTAGTTCAGTCGGGCAGCATGGTTGGTGCAGGCTTGGAGGGCCAAAGGGCCTGTTCCTGTGCTGTAATTTTCTTTGTTCTTTGTTCCACAATGGGGACTTTTAAACGGTGGGTTTGACTTCTATTGTGATGTTTGTGGTGTTTGTCAGTGGGGTGGAAGTTCTGATTGTTCAATGTGGTTTCTGGAGAACGAGGGGGAAGGAGTTGACACATGAGTGTCTGATGGATGGCAGAAGATGGGGGAGTTTCTTTTGAATCTCTCTCCTCTCTCCTGTGTCCATTAGCCCCTAAGAAACAGGGAGGTAAGAGTCAGTCACAGCAGGAACTTGCATCCCATTCATAAGGAATAGAGTGGCTAGAGTGAATGTTGGACCCTTGGAGGACGAGAGGGGGGAGTTAATAGTGGGAAATGAGGATATGGCTGAGTCTTTAAATAAGTTTTTTGTGTCGGTCTTCACGGTGGAGGACACAAATAGTTTGCCAAATATTAACGATAGAGGGTTGGCAGCAGGAGAAATACTTAATACGATTAATGTTACCAGAGAGGCAGTGCTGGGTAGACTAATGGGACTGAAGGTGGACAAGTCCCCGGGTCCGGATGGAATGCATCCCAGGGTATTGAAAGAAATGTCAGAGGTAATAGTGGATGCGTTAGTGATTATTTATCAAAACTCGTTGCATTCTGGGGTAGTGCCGGTTGATTGGAAAACGGCTAATGTTACGCCGCTGTTTAAAAAAGGAAGGAGACAAAAGGCGGGTAACTATAGGCCGGTCAGCTTAACGTCTGTAGTAGGGAAAATGCTGGAATCCATTATTAAGGAGGAGATAGCAGGGCATCTGGATAGAAATGGTTCGATCAATCAGACGCAGCATGGATTCATGAGGGGAAAGTCGTGCTTGACGAACATGTTGGATTTTTATGAAGATGTGACTAGGGCGGTTGATGGAGGAGAACCGGTGGATGCGGTGTTTTTGGATTTCCAAAAGGCGTTTGATAAGGTGCCCCATAAAAGGCTGCTGAAGAAGATTAGGGCACACGGAGTTGGGGGTAGTGTGTTAAAGTGGATTGGGGACTGGCTATCCGACAGGAAGCAAAGAGTCGGAATAAATGGGTGTTTTTCCGGTTGGAGGAAGGTAACTAGTGGCGTGCCGCAGGGATCGGTACTCGGGCCACAACTGTTTACCATTTATATAGATGATCTGGAGGAGGGGACGGAGTGTAGGGTAACGAAGTTTGCAGACGACACAAAGATAAGTGGAAAAGTGAATCGTGTGGAGGACGGAGATCTGCAGAGAGATTTGGACAGGCTGAGTGAGTGGGCGAGGATATGGCAAATGGAGTATAACGTTGAGAAATGCGAGGTTATACACTTTGGAGGAAATAATAACAAATGGGATTACTATCTCAATGGAAACAAATTAAAACATGCTACCGTGCAAAGGGACCTGGGGGTCCTTGTGCATGAGACGCAAAAGCCCAGTCTGCAGGTACAACAGGTGATCAAGAAGGCAAATGGGATGTTGGCCTATATTGCGAGGGGGATAGAATATAAAAGCAGGGATGTCTTGATGCACCTGTACAGGGCATTGGTGAGGCCGCAGCTGGAATACTGTGTGCAGTATTGGTCCCCTTATATGAGGAAGGATATATTGGCATTGGAGGGAGTGCAGAGAAGGTTCACCAGGTTGATACCGGAGATGAGGGGTTTGGATTATGAGGAGAGGCTGAGGAGATTGGGTTTGTACTCGTTGGAGTTTAGAAGGATGAGGGGGGATCTTATGGAGACTTATAAGATAATGCGGGGGCTGGATAGGGTGGAGGCGGAGAGATTCTTTCCACTTAGTAAGGAAGTTAAAACTAGAGGACACAGCCTCAAAATAAAGGGGGGTCGGTTTAAGACCGAGTTGAGGAGGAACTTCTTCTCCCAGAGGGTGGTGAATCTCTGGAATTCTCTGCCCACTGAGGTGGTGGAGGCTACCTCGCTGAATATGTTTAAAGCGCAGATGGATGGATTCCTGAGCGGTAAGGGAATTAAGGGTTATGGGGATCAGGCGGGTAAGTGGTACTGATCCACGTCAGATCAGCCATGATCTTATTGAATGGCGGGGCAGGCTCGAGGGGCTAGATGGCCTACTCCTGCTCCTATTTCTTATGTTCTTATGTTCTTATAACCTCAGAATGCCCAAAGTTCTTGACCGGCAATGGAACACGCAAGACAATTTACACACGTAAGCTTCCAGAATAATCTTACTGCTGCTTAGAGGACTTAGAAGATAGAGGACATAGAATCCCTACAGTACAGAAGGAGGCCATTCGGCCCACCGAGTCTCTCCTGACCACAATCCCACCCACGCCCTATCTCCATAACCCCTCGTATTTACCTTGCTAATCCTCTGACACTAGGGTCAATTTAGCATGGCCAATCAACCTAACCAGCACGTCTTTCGGACTGTGGGAGGAAACCGGAGCACCCGGAGGAAACCCACGCAGACACGGGGAGAATGTGCAGACTCCACACAGACAGTGACCCAAGGCCGGAATTGAACCTGGGACTCTGGCGCTGTGAGATAGAGTGCTAACCACTGTGCCACCATGCCGCCCATGCCATGGTGGCACAGTGGTCAGCACTTGTTGAGCGATAATCTTCAGCTAAGGCATCAGGGAAGACTCCCTTGATCTTCTTCCATGACTGCCACCAAACCTACTCCATCCTTCAAATGGTCCAGCTCTCGGAGTTTTAGCCATTCATGGGGTGGGATTCGTGACAATCTGACACAGGTATGAGTACAATCCACTAATCCGATTCCGGTCAGGAGCGCAATCAGTCCTTTACTCCAATAAACCCGTTAAGATTCATGGAGTGAATCTTAAAGATGTTTTGTTAAACCCGACTTCTTGCTTCTTCCTGCTGTGACTGTGACCTCCTGCCAGCAGAGGGGGCTGCAGTGACAGGACAGTACGATTGCAGTGTGACATGTCATAGAATCCCTACAGTACAGAAGGAGGCCATTCGGCCCATCGAGTCTGTACTGACCACAATCCCACCCAGGCTCTATCCCCGTAACACGACACATTTACCCCCCGACACTAGGGTCAAATGTGCAGACAGTGACCCAAGGCTGGAATGGAACCTGGGTCCCTGGTGCTGTGAGGCGGCAGTGCTAACCACTGTACCACCGTGTTTAGATAAGCTGTTTCTGTTTAAAATGTTGACACTGAAACTTACAGTGCCAACAGAAAAATCAGGAGAGAATGCTTGAACGTTAAACATGGTGTGTGACTTCAAACCCAGAGCAATCCCACTGGAGATTCAGGAGGCTGTAGACCAGGGGAAAGGGTTATTGAATGGCAGTGCAACGGACGTAGTGAAGAGCACTGGGAGAGTGTGGTGAACCATCGTTGGTTCCCACCAGGTAGTACTGAGCCAGGGTCTGGCCAGTACTATGAGTCTGTATATATGTTGCTGTTGGGGTTAGGGTTGGGTTGTTCTACATGTTACTGTTGGGGTTAGGGTTGGGCTGTTCTACCTGTATTATAGTTATTATGGTACATCCCAGTCGGGCTCCGCCTCCTGGGAGAGGTATAAAGGTCACTGCTCTGTCTGGGACCCCTCAGTCTGGGATCGTGTATTATATATGGTAGCTCTATTGTAGCCGTCAATAAAAGCCTTTATTTCCTCGAGCATCTCTAGCCTCGTGAGTTATATCGCGCATCAGAGAGAGTGTTGCCAAGTTCCTGGATTCATTAACCTGGGGGACGTTAGACGTCGCCCTTCCCCTCGCTCCCTCCCTCCAGCACCATCATTGCTACATCACTGTTACTGGTGGGAAGGCACTCACTCACTCGCACACAGAACTAAAGGACATGCCCACAAAACTGTCTGACAGATACTCAGTGAAAAGCTCCTGGTTCAGTCCCTCCTGGTAGATGTCGAGCCAGGTTCCAGTCTTCAGCTGCAAATGAGAAGAGAATAGAGAGGTTCTTGATTAATAAGGGGATCAGGGGTTATGGGGAAAAGGCAGGAGAATGGGGATGAGAAAAATATCAGCCATGATTGAATGGCGGAGCAGACTCGATGGGCCGAGTGGCCTCATTCTGCTCCTATGTCTTATGGTCTTATGGTCTAATTCATCAAGAACAGGAAATATCCAGCAGGTTCAGAAAAGTTCAAGATGGGAATATAAACATTGCTTCCTCACCTTCAGAATGAATTCCTGAACTGATACTCTCACTGCAAGTTCTACCTTTGCTGGAAAGGAATATTCCCAATTATAACTTCTCACAATGACTCCTGATGTGAAACAGAATTGCTCCATGATAGTAGTTGAGAAGGTGGAAACAGCACTGAAGACTGTGCGATTCCCCAGCGAACATCCCCACTCCTGACCAGATGGTGGAGGGGAGGTGATTGAAGAAGCAGCTGAAGATAGTTGGGCCTAGGGCACTGAGACATTCCAGCAGCCAGGTCCCTGTGAAATGATGGAGTTCCAACAACCACAATCATCTTCCTTTGTGCCGGGTATGACTCCAACCAGTGGAGACTTTTCCATCTGATTGCTACTGATTTCAACATGCAATGTGCAGGATAAACTGCCCTTACCCAATAGCTTGCATGCACTCATTAACAACTGGTGCTTGTTGGACAAGCAGACACCTTGGCTGATTCATATTTCCCCTCACCGTGCCCTGGGTCAGGGTGTCCAGGCTGAGATTGTATCAGTCAGTGCATTCCTGGGCATTGACCCTGGAGCCTTCCTCATAAATCTCAGCTCCCCAACAAATCTTACTGAGACAAGATTCAACACCGACTCTCCATCCTGCCTTACCTCTTCTTTGAACTTCTTGACAAAGAGGTTTGCCAACAGGGTGGAGAAACCTGGGACGATGCAGTTCTGTGCGATAAAGCCCATCTTCAGCTCCGACAAGCAGATCACACTGTCCCTATTCTTCATGTCCCAACTCGGCAGGTTCTGCAGATAGGCCTGTCACACCACACAACTCCGTCACACCATCAGCAGAATGGGCAATTCACAGCAAATAAAAGAGAGATCAGTGGGATTGAGGGATATGGAGAGAGAGAAATCAGTGGGATTGAGGGATATGGAGAGAGAGAAATCAGTGGGATTGAGGGATATGGAGAGAGAGGGATCAGTAGGATTGAGGGATATGGAGAGAGAGAAATCAGTGGGATTGAGGGATATGGAGAGAGAGAAATCAGTGGGATTGAGAGATTATGGAGAGAGAGAGAGAGATCAGTGGGATTGAGGGATATAGAGAGAGAGAAATCAGTGGGATTGAGGGATATGGAGAGAGAGAAAGATCAGTGGGATTGAGGGATATGGAGAGAGAGAAATCAGTGGGATTGAGGGATATGGAGAGAGAGGGATCAGTAGGATTGAGGGATATGGAGAGAGAGAAATCAGTGGGTTTGAGAGATATGGAGAGAGAGGGATCAGTGGGTTTGAGAGATATGGAGAGAAAGAGGGGGATCAGTGGGATTGAGGGAGATGGAGAGAGAGAGATCAGTGGGATTGAGGGATATAGAGAGAGATCAGTGGGATTGAGAGATATGGGGTGAGAGAGATCAGTGGGATTGCGGGATATGGAGAGAGAGGGATCAGTAGGATTGAGGGATATAGAGAGAAATCAGTGGGATTGAGGGATATGGAGAAAGAGAGGGATCAGTGGGATTGAGGGATATGGAGAGAGAGGGATCAGTAGGATTGAGGGATATAAAGAGAGAGATCAGTGGGATTGAGGGAGATGGAGAGAGGGATCAGTGGGATATGGAGAGAGATCAGTGGGATTGAGGGATATAGAGAGAGAGTTCAGTGGGATTGAGAGAGATGGAGAGACGGATCAGTGGGATTGAGGGATATGGGGAGAGAGAGAGATCAGTGGGATTGAGGGAGATGGAGAGAGAGAGAGATCAGTGGGATTGAGGGAGATGGAGAGAGAGAGAGATCAGTGGGATTGAGGGAGATGGAGAGAGGGATCAGTGGGATTGAGGGATATGGGGAGAGAGAGAGAGATCAGTGGGATTGAGGGAGATGGGGAGAGGGAGATCAGTGGGATATAGAGAGAGAGATCAATGGGATTGAGGGAGATAGGGAGAGGGAGATCAGTGGGATATAGAGAGAGAGATCAATGGGATTGATGGATATAGAGAGAGAGAGAGATCAGTGGGATTGAGGGAGATGGAGAGAGGGATCAGTGGGATCGAGGGATATAGAGAGAGATCAGTGGGATTGAGGGAGATGGAGAGAGGGATCAGTGGGATCGAGGGATATAGAGAGAGATCAGTGGGATTGAGGGAGATGGAGAGAGGGATCAGTGGGATCGAGGGATATAGAGAGAGATCAGTGGGATTGAGGGAGATGGAGAGAGGGATCAGTGGGATCGAGGGATATAGAGAGGGATCAGTGGGATCGAGGGATATAGAGAGAGATCAGTGGGATTGAGGGAGATGGAGAGAGGGATCAGTGGGATCGAGGGATATAGAGAGGGATCAGTGGGATCGAGGGATATAGAGAGAGATCAGTGGGATCGAGGGAGATGGGGAGAGATTGAGTCAAAGAACAAGAACAAAGAACAATACAGCACAGGAACAGGCCCTTCGGCCCTCCAAGCCCGCGCCGCTCCCCGGTCCAGGATTGAATCCTGAATCCAGGATCCCCGCCCAATTTTCCAGCCTATCTACATACTGATATCCTATCCACCGAGCTGTCCCTCACAGCTACGATGCTTTGTTCATCACAACCTATTAACTCACCCCCACCCCGCGTCAATGGGGATTGAGGGTTATAAAATTTACATTTATAAAAGGCCTTTGCCAATTCAGGACATACCAAAATATTGAAGTACTTTGATGTGTTGTGACAATATCAAATTGGACCAGTCAGTTACACACAGCAAGATCCCACAAACAGCAATTTGAGTAAGGACCAGAATAATCAGTGTTCACGATATGGATTGAGGGATAAAGTAGAAATTCCCTGCATTTGTGTGGAATTGGGCTGATGAATTATTTGCATGATGTGAAGATGCCGGCGTTGGACTGGGGTAAACACAGTAAGAAGTTTAACAACACCAGGTTAAAGTCCAACAGGTTTATTTGGTAGCAAAAGCCACACAAGCTTTCGAGGCTCTGAGCCCCTTCTTCAGGTGAGTGGGAATTCTGTTCACAAACAGAACTTATAAGACACAGACTCAATTTACATGAATAATGGTTGGAATGCGAATACTTACAACTAATCCAGTCTTTAAGAAACAAAACAATGGGAGTGGAGAGAGCATCAAGACAGGCTAAAAAGATGTGTATTGTCTCCAGACAAGACAGCCAGTGAAACTCTGCAGGTCCACGCAACTGTGGGAGTTACAAATAGTGTGACATAAATTCTGATTCTAGGATCGCATGATAAAGACTCAGGAGGAAAAAAGCAGAAATATTTATGTGAAATAGTGTGACATAAACCCAATATCCCGGTTGAGGCCGTCCTTGTGTGTGCGGAACCTGGCTATCAGTTTCTGCTCCGCGACTCTGCGCTGTCGTGTGTCGCGAAGGCCGCCTTGGAGAACGCTTACCCGAATATCAGAGGCCGAATGCCCGTGACCGCTGAAGTGCTCCCCAACAGGAAGAGAACAGTCTTGCCTGGTGATTGTCGAGCGGTGTTCATTCATCCGTTGTTCATTCATCCGCTGCGACAACGGATGAATGAACACCGCTCGACAATCACCAGGCAAGACTGTTCTCTTCCTGTTGGGGAGCACTTCAGCGGTCACGGGCATTCGGCCTCTGATATTCGGGTAAGCGTTCTCCAAGGCGGCCTTCGCGACACACGACAGCGCAGAGTCGCGGAGCAGAAACTGATAGCCAGGTTCCGCACACACAAGGACGGCCTCAACCGGGATATTGGGTTTATGTCACACTATTTCACATAAATATTTCTGCTTTTTTCCTCCTGAGTCTTTATCATGCGATCCTAGAATCAGAATTTATGTCACACTATTTGTAACTCCCACAGTTGCGTGGACCTGCAGAGTTTCACTGGCTGTCTTGTCTGGAGACAATACACATCTTTTTAGCCTGTCTTGATGCTCTCTCCACTCCCATTGTTTTGTTTCTTAAAGACTGGATTAGTTGTAAGTATTCGCATTCCAACCATTATTCATGTAAATTGAGTCTGTGTCTTATAAGTTCTGTTTGTGAACAGAATTCCCACTCACCTGAAGAAGGGGCTCAGAGCCTCGAAAGCTTGTGTGGCTTTTGCTACCAAATAAACCTGTTGGACTTTAACCTGGTGTTGTTAAACTTCTTACTGAATTATTTGCAGGCACTGGAGATGCCTCAGTTTCATCATCACAAAGTACCATTCCCCCAGTACTGGCAGCAGCATTGTAAACCTCGACGTCTGGGTGTGGATATTGAAGCCGGGAGAAACTGCCTCAGGGGCCAGAGTGCTCCCAACTGAACCGCTGCCAAACGAGGAATTTGGGGACAAATTATGAAAATGGGGCAGCTGTTTAAAATGGGGTTACTGACCTTTCCCTTTTTCCAGAAACAATTCTGGTTTTGTAGGATGTGGAATAATGGGCCGGGATTGAATAAGTGGAATACAGTCCTCAGTCCTCAAGCAAAGAGCTGACTTACCTTGCTGTGGTATTGTAGTACCTGGGCAATCACTCGTATTTCAGGACAGTACTGTTTGACAGCAATTGCCCTACAACCAGAAAAACATGCGTGAGAATAGTTACACAAGGGGCTAATTGCACATCCCCCAAGGGACAGTTCCCATTGGGAATGTGAGTTGAAGAATTGAAGTCATTGCACTTTGAGAAATAGCTGTAGAGGTTGTGAAAGAGATGGGTTTAATACAAGAGTTAGGGGACGAGCGGGGTGGACATCAGTGTGAGAATGCAGAGATTAAAGAGATGGGCTTCAGTGAGAGGGACAAGGGAGATGGGCATCAAAGGGAGTTGGATGGATAGGTTTAGATGGGAGAATATAGAGATGGGCATGGAAAGGAGAGTTAAGAGAAATGGTTTATTCCGAATCCTCATTCATTACATCTTGCCAACCCAAAAATTACCTCTTCATGTCTACTTTCTGCTTCTTAGTTAACCAATCTTCTATCCATGTTACACCCTACACTAAAAGTTCAAAGTTTATTTATTAGTGTCACAAGTAAGCTTACGCTAACACTGCAATGAAGTTACTGTGAAATTCCCCTAGTCGTCACACTCTGGCGCCTGTTCGGGTACATAGAACATAGAACAGTACAGCACAGAACAGGCCCTTCGGCCCACGATGTTGTGCCGAGCTTTATCTGAAACCAAGATCAAGCTATCCCACTCCCTAGCATCCTGCTGTGCTCCATGTGCCTATCCAATAACCGCTTAAATGTTCCTAAAGTGTTTGACTCCACTATCACTGCAGGCAGTCCATTCCACACCCCAACCACTCTCTGTGTAAAGAACCTACCTTTGATATCCTTCCTATATCTCCCACCACGAACCCTATAGTTATGCCCCCTTGTAATAGCTCCATCCACCCGAGGAAATAGTCTTTGAACGTTCACTCTATCTATCCCCTTCATCATTTTATAAACCTCTATTAAGTCTCCCCTCAGCCTCCTCCGCTCCAGAGAGAACAGCCCTAGCTCCCTCAACCTTTCCTCATAAGACCTACCCTCCAAACCAGGCAGCATCCTGGTAAATCTCCTCTGCACTCATTCCAGCGCTTCCACATCCTTCTAATAGTGAGGTGACCAGAACTGCATACAATATTCCAGATGTGGTCTCACCAAGGTCCTGTACAGTTGCAGCATAACCCCACGGCTCTTAAACTCCAACCCCCTGTTAATAAAAGCTAACACACTATAGGCCTTCTTCACAGCTCTATCCACTTGAGTGGCAACCTTTAGAGATCTGTGGATATGGACCCCAAGATCTCTCTGTTCCTCCACAGTCTTCAGAACCCTACCTTTGACCCTGTAATCCACATTTAAATTAGTCCTACCAAAATGAATCACCTCACATTTATCAGGGTTAAACTCCATTTGCCATTTTTCAGCCCAGCTTTGCATCCTATCTATGTCTCTTTGCAGCCTACAACAGCCCTCCACCTCATCCACTACTCCACCAATCTTGGTGTCATCAGCAAATTTACTGATCCACCCTTCAGCCCCCTCCTCTAAGTCATTAATAAAAATCACAAAGAGCAGAGGACCAAGCACTGATCCCTGTGGCACTCCGCTAGCAACCTGCCTCCAATCCGAAAATTTTCCATCCACCACCACCCTCTGTCTTCGATCAGACAGCCAGTTACCTATCCAATTGGCCAACTTTCCCTCTATCCCACACACACCTCACCTTCATCATAAGCCAACCATGGGGGACCTTATCAAACGCCTTACTAAAATCCATGTATATGACATCAACTGCCCTACCTTCATCAACACACTTAGTTACCTCCTCAAAAAATTCAATCAAATTTGTGAGGCACGACTTGCCCTTCACGAGTCCGTGCTGACTATCCCGGATTAATCCGCATCTTTCTAAATGGTCGTAAATCCCATCCCTAAGGACCTTTTCCATCAATTTACCAACCACCGAAGTAAGACTAACCGGTCTATAATTACCAGGGTCATTTCTATTCCCTTTTTTAAACAGAGGAACAACATTCGCCATTCTCCAGTCCTCTGGCACCATCCCCGTGGACAGCGAGGACCCAAAGATCAAAGCCAAAGGCTCTGCAATCTCATTCCTTGCCTCCCAAAGAATCCTAGGATATATTTCATCAGGCCCAGGGGACTTATCGACCTTCAGTTTATTCAAAACTGCCAGGACATCCTCCCTCCGAACATCTATTTCCTCCAGCCTATTAGCCTGTAACACCTTCTCTTCCTCAAAAACATGGCCCCTCTCCTTGGTGAACACTGAAAAAAAGTATTCATTCATCACCTCGCCTATCTCTACTGACTCCATACACAAGTTCCCACTACTGTCCTTGACCGGCCCTAACCTCACCCTGGTCATTCTTTTATTTCTCACATAAGAGTAAAAAGCCTTGGGGTTTTCCTTGATCCGACCCGCCAAGGACTCCTCATGTCCCCTCCTAGCTCTCCTAAGCCCCTTTTTCAGCTCGGTCCTTGCTAACCTGTAACCCTCAATCGAGCCATCTGAACCTTGTTTCCTCATCCCTACATAAGCTTCCCTCTTCCTTTTCACAAGACATTCCACCTCTTTCGTGAACCATGGTTCCCTCACTCGGTCATTTCCTCCCTGCCTGACAGGGACATACCTGTCAAGGACATCCAGTATTTGTTCCTTGAAAAAGTTCCACTTTTCATTAGTGGAAAGTTAAAGTCCCCCATGACAACTACCCTGTGACCCCCACACACATCCATAATCTACATTGAGGGAGAATTTAGCATGGCCAATGCACCTAAACAGCATGTCTTTCGGACTGTGGGAGGAAACCAGAGCACCCGGAGGAAACCCAGGCAGACACGGGGAGAACATGCAGACTCCGCACAGACAGTGACCCAGCTGGGAATCAAACCAGAGTCCTTGGTGTTGTGAGGCAGCAGTGCTAACCACTGTGCCACTGTGCCACCTATGACCTCTTATTTTATCCTAGTATGGGCAGCACGGCAGCACAGTGGCGAGCACTGCTGCCTCACAGTGCCAAGGACCCAGGTTTAATTCTGGCCTCAGGTCACTGTGTGGAGTTTGCACATTCTCCCCGTGTCTGCGTGGGTTTCCTCCAGGTGCTCCGGTTTCCTCCCAACTCCAAAGATGTGTGGGTTAGGTGCCTTGGCCATACTAAATTGACCCATAGTGTCAGGGGGATTAGCAGGGTAAATACGTTACGGGGACAGGGCCTGGGTGGGATTGTTGTCGGTGCAGACTCAATGGACCAAATGGCCTCCTTCTGCACTGTAGGGATTCTATAATTCGATGAACCTTTGATGAGGCACCTTGTCAAATGCCTTCTACAAATCTAAATACACCACATCCATTGGTTCTCATTTATCCACATTGCTTGTTACTTCCTGAAAGAATTCTAATAAATTAGTCAAACGTGATTTCCCTTGCACAAAACCATGTGGACTTTACCTGATTGTACTGAGAGTTTGAAGTGCCCCATATCAATTCCTTGATAATAGATTCCAGCATTTTTCTGAGACAGACGTTAAGCTAACTACTGGCCTGCAGTTTCCAGATTTCTGTCTCCCTCCGCTCTGAATAGTGAATAGAGAAGTCCCGGCCTCTGACAATCTGTCTGATATTTCCAGCTCGCTTTCTTTCAGATTCTAATTCCTCCTTATCTTTTTCAGCCAATCTTTGCTGGTTTTATATTCCGTCCAATCTTCGAACTGAGTAGTCTTTTAGTAATTGTATGTTTTTTCCCCCAATTTGTTACTCTCTTTAACTTCCTGAGTTAGCCGGAATTGGAACGTCCTTCCACTCGAGGCTTTCTTTCTCACTGGATCATATATAAAGAGCAAGAGGGTAGCCAGGGAGAGGGCTGGCCCACTCAAGGACAAGGGAGGGAATCTATGCGTGGAGCCAGAGGAACTGAGCGAGGTGTTAAATGAGTACTTTGTGTCAGTATTCACCAAAAAGAATGGAGGGCTGTGACAAGTGACGTTCCTCAGGGATCAGTGTCATAGGGTCATAGAGGTTTACAGCACGGAAACAGGGCCTTCAGCCCAACTTGTCCATGCTGCCCTTTTTTTTAAACCCCTAAGCTAGTCCCAATTGCCCGCATTTGGCCCAAATCCCTCGATACCCATCGTACCCATGTAACTGTCTAAATGCTTTTTAAAAGACAAAATTGTACCCACTTCTACTAGTACCTCTGGCAGCTTGTTCCAGACACTCACCACCCTCTGTGTGAAAAAATTGTCCCTCTGGACACTTTTGTATCTCTCCCCTCTCACCTTAAACCTGTGCCCTCTAGTTTTAGACTCCCCTACCTTTGGGAATAGATATTGACTATCTACCTTGTCTATGCCCCTCATTATTTTATAGACCTCTATAAGGTCACCCCTCAGCCTCCTACGCTCCAGAGAAAAAAGTCCCAGTCTATCCAACCTCTCATAATTCAAACCATCAAGTCCTGGTAGCATCCTAGTAAATCTTTTCTGCACTCTTTCTAGTTTAATAATATCCTTTCTATAATAGGGTGACCAGAACTGCACACAGTATTCCAAGTGTGGCCTTACCAATGTCTTGTACAACTTCAACAAGACATCCCAACTCCTGCATTCAATGATCTGACCGATGAAACCAAGCATGCCGAATGCCTTCTTCACCACTCTGTCCACCTGTGACTCCACTTTCAAGGAGCTATGAACCTGTACCCCTAGATCTCTTTGTTCTGTAACTCTCCCCAACGCCCAACCATTAACTGAGTAAGTCCTGCCCTGGTTCAATCTACCAAAATGCATCACCTTGCATTTGTCTAAATTAAATTCCATCTGCCATTCCGTCAGCCCACTGGCCCAATTGATCACGATCCCATTGCAATCGGACGTTTGCTGAGACCTTTGCTGTTTGTAATATATATAAATGATTTGGAGGAAAATGTAACTGGTTTGATTAGTAAGTTTGCGGACGACACAAAGGTTGGTGGATTTGTGGATAGCAATTAGGACCATCAGAGGATACAGCAGGATATAGATCGGTTGGAGACTTGGGCAGAGGGCTGGCAGATGGAGTTTAATCCGGACAAATGTGAGATAATGCATTTTGGAAGGTCTAATACAGATCGGAAATATACAGTAAATGGCAGAACCGTTAAGAGTATTGCTAGGCAAAGGGATCTGGGTGTCCAGGTACACAGGTCACTGAAAGTGGCAGTGCAGATGGAGAAGGTAGTCAAGAAGGCATACGGCGTGCTTGCCTTCATCGGCTGGGGCATTGAGTTTAAAAATTGGCAAGTCATGTTGCAGCTTTATAGAACCTTAGTTAGGCTGCACTTGGAATATAGTGTTCAATTCTGATCACCACACTACCAGAAGGATATGGAGGCTTTGGAGAGGGTACAGAAAAGATTTACCAGGATGTTGCCTGGTATGGAGGGCATTAGCTATGAGGAGAGGTTGGAGAAACTTGGTTTGTTCACTTTGGAACAACGGAAGTTGAGGGGCGAACTGATAGAAGTCTACAAGATTATATGAGACATGGACAGAGTGGATAGTCAGAAGCTTTTTCCCAGGGTGGAAGAGTCAATTACTAGGGGGCACAGGTTTAAGGTGCGAGGGGCAAGGTTTAAAGGAGATGTACAAGGCAGATTTTATACACAGAGAGTAGTGGGTGCCTGGAACTCGTTGCCAGGGGAGGTAGTGGAAGCGGATACGGTAGTGACTTTTAAGGGGCGCCTTGACAAATACATGAATAGGATGGGAATAGAGGGATATTCCACGGAAGGGTAGGAGGTTTTAGTTAAGTCGGGCAGCTTGGTCGGTGCAGGCTTGGAGGGCCGAAGGGCCTGTTCCTGTGCTGTAATTTTCTTTGTTCTTTAGATCTTGGCTGAGTGTTACAAAATATCTCCTTCAAATATCTCCCGTTGCATCTCTACTGACTTACCCCTTAACCTAATTTCTCAGTTCACTTTCACCAGCTCTGACTTCGTCCTATTGCACTCATTTCAGTTCAAAACCACTTTTCTGTCCCTCAAACTGAATGTGAAAACTTGACTTGTGAGTTTTGATGGGAGCTTTAGAGGCAGAGAGAGGTAGGCTTGATGGGAGAGTTTGAAATCAGAGGGATGGGGTTCAATGGGAGAGTGAGGGGAATAGAGGAATGGGTTTTTGTGATGGCTTCAAATGTGGTTGGCCTGCTAGAGTATGAACTCCCTGATTGATTCCTCAACTCTAACCTATAATGAACCCTTTCTTAATGAAATGTAGTATTTGGTGGTTATTGGTTAATGGATAGCATTAGCCATCGGAAATGTTGAATTGTGTAACTTTTGCATTTGTATTTTGTAATGGTTTTGTAATAATTGTTTGTGATAAAGAAAAGATAGTCCTGATTGAGTAATAACTGATGGCCCATCATTACCCTATTTAAAGCAGGTGTGTCAGTCTCCCTGCCTGCTGAAACAGGGAGCACACAGGGAGCACTCTGTTGTGTAGGAAGTCTTGTAAATAAAGAAACTTTTGGTGACGGGACCTTTGCCTCCGTGGATTTATTACATAGAGTCATAGAGGTTTTTAGAATGGGAACAGGCCCTTCGGCCCAACTTGTCCATGCCGCCCATTTTATTAACCCCTAAGCTAGTCCCATTTGGCATTTGGCCCATATCCCTCTATACCCATCTTCCCCATGTAACTGTCTAAACGCTTTTTAGAAGATAAAATTGTACCCGCCTCTACTACTATCTCTGGCAGCTTGTTCCAGACACTCACCACCTTCTGAGAGAACAAATTGCCCCCCTGGACACTTTTGTATCTCTCCCCTCTCACCTTAAACCTATGCCCTCTAGTTTTAGACTCCCCTACCTTTGGGAAAAGATATTGACTATCTAGCTGATCTATGCCCTTCATTTTTTTATAGACCTTTATAAGATCACCCCTCAGCCTCCTACGTTCCAGAGAAAAAAGTCCCAGTCTATCCAGCCTCTCCTTCTAACTCAGTCCATCAAGTCCCGGTAGCATCCTAGTAAATCTCTTCTGCACTCTTTCTAGTTTAATAATATCCTTTCTATAATAGGGTGACCAGAACTGTACACAGTATTCCAAGTGTGGCCTTACCAATGTCTTGTACAACTTCAACAAGACGTCCCAACTCAATGTTCTGACCAGTGAAACCAAGCATGCTGAATGTCTTCTTCCACTCTGTCCATGTGTGACTTCACTTTCAAGGAGCTATAAATCTGTACCCCCAGATCTCTTTGTTCTGTAACTCTTCCCAACACCCTACCATTAACTGAGTAAGTCCTGCCCTGGTTCAATCTACCAAAATGCATCACCTCGCATTTATCTAAATTAAACTCCATTTGCCATTCATCAGTTTTGAAGGGAGAGTGAGGAGGTGGAGGGATGGGTTTTGGAGGGAGAGTGAGGGGATGGAGGCTTGGGTTTCAATGGGAGATTGGGGGATGGAGGAATGGGTTTCATTGGGAGAATGAGGGGATGGAGGGAGGGGTTTTGAAGGGAGAGTGAGGGGATGGAGGGATGGGTTTTGGGGGGAGAGTGAGGGGATGGAGGGATGGGTTTTGGAGAGAGAGTGAGGGGATGGAGGGATCGGTTTTGGAGGAAGAGTGAGGGAACGGAGGGATGTGTTTCAGTGGGAGAATGAGGCGATGGAGGGATGGGTTTCAATGGGAGAGTGAGGGGATGGAAGGATGGGTTTTGGGGGGAGAGTGAGGGGATGGAGGGATGTGTTTTGGAGGCAGAGTGAGGGGATTGGGGGATGGGTTTTGGAGGGAAAGTGAGGGGATAGAGGGATGGGTTTCTGTGAGAGAGTGAGGGGATGGAAGGATGGGTTTTGGAGGGTGAGTGAGGGGCTGGAGTGATCGGTTTCAATGGGAGAGTGAGGGGATGGAGGGATGGGATTTGAAGGGAGAATGATGGGATGGTGGGATGGGTTTGGGTGGGAGAGTGAGGGGATGGTGGGATGGGTTTGGGTGGGAGAGTGAGGGGATGGATGGATGGGTTTTGCAGGCAGAGTGAGGGGATGGAGGGATGGATTTTGGAGGGAGAGTGAGGGGATGGAGGGATGGGGTTCAGTGGGAGAATGAGGGGATGGAGGGATGGGTTTCAATGGGAGAGTGAGGGGATGGAGGGATGGGTTTTGGGGGGAGAGTGAGGGGATGGAGGTATGTGTTTTGGGGGGAGAGTGAGGGGATGGAGGGATGGGTTTTGGAGAGAGAGTGAGGGGATGGAGGGATCGGTTTTGGAGGAAGAGTGAGGGAACGGAGGGATGTGTTTCAGCGGGAGAATGAGGCGATGGAGGGATGGGTTTCAATGGGAGAGTGAGGGGATGGAAGGATGGGTTTTGGGGTAGAGTGAGGGGATGGAGGGATGTGTTTTGGAGGCAGAGTGAGGGGATGGAAGGTTGGGTTTCTGTGAGAGAGTGAGGGGATGGAGGGATGGGTTTTGAAGGGAGAATGATGGGTTGGTGGGATGGGTTTGGGTGGGAGAGTGAGGGGGTGGATGGATGGGTTTCAGTGGGAGAGTGAGGGGATGGAGGGATGGGTTTTGATAGGAGAGTGAGGGGATGGAGGGATGGATTTTGGAGGGAGAGTGAGGGGATGGAGGAATGGGCTTTGGAGGGTGAGTGAGGGGATGGAGGGATGTGTTTCAATGGGAGAGTGAGGGGATGGAGGGATGGGTTTTGAGGGCAGAGTGAGGGGATGGAGGATGGGTTTCGATAGGAAAGTGAGGGGATGGAGGGATGGATTTTGGAGGGAGAGAGGGGATGAAGGGATGGGTTTTGATAGGAGAGTGAGGGGATGGAGGGATGGGTTTTGGAGGGTGAGTGAGGGGATGGAGGGATGTGTTTCAATGGGAGAGTGAGGGGATGGAGGGATGGGTTTTGAGGGCAGAGTGAGGGGATGGAGGATGGGTTTCGATAGGAAAGTGAGGGGATGGAGGGATGGATTTTGGAGGGAGAGAGGGGATGAAGGGATGGGTTTCAGTGGGAGAGTGAGGGGATGGGTTTCGATAGGAAAGTGAGGGGATGGAGGGATGGATTTTGGAAGGAGAGTGAGGGGATGAAGGGATGGGTTTTTGGGGGGAGAATGAGCGGATGGAGGGATGGGTTTCAGTTGGAGAGTGTGGGGATGGAGGGATGGGTTTTGGACGAGAGTGAGAGGATGGAGCGATGGGTTTCAATGGGAGAGTGAGGGGATGGAGGGATGGCATTTGGAGGGAGAGTGAGGGGATGGAGGGATGGGTTTCAGTGCGAGAGTGAGGGGATGGAAGGATGGGTTTTGGAGGGAGAGTGAGGGAATGGAGGGATGGGTTTCAGTGGGAGAGTTAGGGGATGGAGGGATGGTTTTTGGAGGGAGAGTGAGGGGATGGAGGAATGGGTTTCAATGGGGGAGTGAGGGAATGGAGGGATGGGTTTCAGTGGGAGAGTGAGGCGATGGAGGGATGGGTTTTGGAGGCAGAGTGAGGCGATGGAGGGATGGAGTTTGGAGGGAGAGTGAGGGGATGGAGGTATGGATTTTGGAGGGAGAATGAGGGGATGGAGGGATGGGTTTTGGAGGGAGAGTGAGGCGATGGAGGGATGGGTTTTGGAGGCAGAGTGAGGGGATGGAGGGATGGGTTTTGGAGGGAGAGTGAGGCGATGGAGGGATGGATTTTGGAGGGAGAGTGAGGGGATGGAGGGATGGATTTTGGAGGGAGAGTGAGGGGATGGAGGGATGGATTTTGGAGGGAGATTGAGGGGATGGAGGGATGGGTTCCAATGGGAGATTTATCAGCTTGAAGGATGAAATGACCTTTTGTCGTGTATTAATTTTTAAGATATTTTTATATTTTTACACAATTAACGATATGAATTCAGAAAAAAATATTTTAGCTTGAGGCTAAACTTCGCAATTATCCCTGTCTTGGGGCTTTAGCACTTGGTTCCTTCACTTTGATGGCATTAATGGAATCCATCCAGAAGACGGGCCTCTCATTAGGTATTGCCTGGATTCACACCCATCGCACTCAGTCCATCTGGTGACAACCGGCCAGATGAATCCCAATCTCGTTCATGTCAAAGTGATCAGTCTGTCTCAGAAAGGTTACCCCGGGAAGCAGAGTTGTGACTTTCGTGCTAAAGAGGAAGTGGCTTTGTGGAAGAAGTTGTAGCCTACAGAAAACAAAACTGCGTTTCTCCCCTACCCTTCATCAAGTCAGCACGGCTCGAACCCCTCAGAGCTAGTGAACTGCCCTTTGAAACATGGTCACTGTTATCAACAGCAAGCTCCCACAAACAGCAATGTGTCGATGACCAGAACATTGGTTTTATTGATACTTGTTGATAGATAACCATTACCCAAAACAATAATACTCTGGGATTTTCCAGACAGAGTTTTACTGTCCCGCCCGCCACGGGAATCAGAGCGGGTGAGGGGCGACCATGGAAAGGTCCGATGACCTCATGCAGGATTTTCCAGTTTCTGGGTGAGCGAGGCTGGAAAATCCGGCCCAGAGTCTCAGTGTAATACCTCATCCAAAAGATGGCACTTACAGCAGTGGAACAGTGGGAACATCTGCCTGCATGTGTCCCATAGTGTCTGGAGTGGGGCTTGAACCCTTCATCTTCTGACTCTGAAGTGGATTGTGAATCCTAGAATCCAAGGCAGTCAGAAGACAAGTTTAGATTTGCAATATCTGATGGTGAGATGAGCGCGAAACTCATCTCCAAACTCCGTGGCCTGGGCCTCGGCACCTCCCTCTGCGACTGGAACCTGAACTTCCTAACTCACAGACCACAATTAGTAAGGATAGACAACAACACCTCTTCCATGATCATCCTTAACACCGGTGCCCCACAAGGCTGTGTTCTCAGCCCCCTACTATACTCCTTATACACCTGTGACTGTGTGGTCAAATTCCCCTCCAACACGATTTTCAAGTTTGCTGATGACACCACCGTAGTGGGTCAGGTCTCAAACAATGACGAGACAGGTCTGGAGTGCTTATACTTCAATGCAAGGAGCGTAGCAGGTAAGACAGACGAACTTGGGGCCTTAATGCGCACGAGGAATTTGGATGTGGTTGCGGTGACAGAGACTTGGTTGAAAGAGGGACAGGACTGGCAGCTGAATATTCCGGGGTACAAGTGTTTTAGGCGAGACAGAGGAGGGGCCAAAAGAGGTGGGGGAGTAGCAGTATTAGTTGGAGAGCATATTACAGCGGTGCATAGGGAGGACAATTCAGAGGGGTCGTGTAACGAGTCACTCTGGGTGGAGCTTAGAAACAGGAAAGGCGCAGTCACTATGTTGGGGGTGTACTACAGGCCCCCCAACAGCCCAAGGGAAGTGGAAGAATGGATATGTCAGGAGATACTGGATAGGTGCAGGAAAAATAGGGTTGTTGTAGTGGGAGACTTCAATTTCCCTGGTATAGACTGGAAATCGCTGAGGGCAGGGACTCTGGATGGGGAGGAATTTGTCAAATGTGTACAGGAGGGTTCGTTGGAACAATATGTAGACAGCCCGACTAGAGAGGGGGCTATACTGGACCTGGTACTGGGGAATGAGCCCGGTCAGGTCTTCAAAGTTTTGGTAGGGGAACATGTGGCAAATAGTGACCACAATTTTGTTAGCTTTAGGATAGTGATGGAAAAGGACGAGTGGTGTCCCAAGGGTAAGGTGTTGGATTGGGGGAAGGCTAACTTTATTGGGATCAGGCAGAAATTGGCAGCTCTTGATTGGGAGAGGCTGTTTGAGGGTAAATCCACATCTGGTATGTGGCAGTCTTTTAAGGAACTGTTGTTAGGGCTACAGGACAAGCATGTGCCTGTAAAAAAGAAGGATAGGAAGGGTAGGATTAGAGAACCGTGGATAACCAGGGAAATTGAGGGACTGGTCAAAAAGAAAAGAGAGGCGTATGTTAGGTCCAAGCAGCTAAAAACGGAGGGAGCTCTGGAGGAGTACAAAGAAAGTAGGAAAGTACTCAAACGGGGAATTAGAAGAGCAAAAAGGGGTCACGAAATGTTCTTGGCAGACAGGATTAAGGAGAATCCCAAGGCATTTTATTCATACGTTAGGAACAAAAGGGTTGTTAGGGAAAAAATCGGACCTCTCAGGGACAAAAGTGGGGACTTATGCTTGGAGCCCAAAGAAGTAGGGGAGATCCTAAATGAATACTTTGCGTCGGTATTCACAAAGGAGAGGGATGTGTTGACTGGGAGTGTCTCTGAGGGGAGTGTTGAACCGTTGGAGAAAATCTCCATTACAAAGGAGGAAGTGTTAGGTTTGTTAGAGAATATAAAGACTGACAAATCCCCAGGGCCTGATGGAATCTATCCAAGGCTGCTCAGGGAGACGAGAGGTGAAATCGTTGGGCCTCTGACGCAAATCTTTGTCTCGTCACTGGACGCAGGTGAGGTCCCAGAGGATTGGAGGATAGCCAATGTGGTCCCGTTATTTAAGAAGGGTAGGAAGGATAACCCGGGTAATTATAGGCCGGTGAGCTTGACGTCCGTGGTGGGGAAGTTGTTGGAGAAGATTCTTAGAGATAGGATGTATGCGCATTTAGAAAGGAATAAACTCATTAACGATAGTCAACATGGTTTTGTGAGAGGGAGGTCATGCCTCACTAACCTGGTGGTGTTTTTTGAAGAAGTGACCAAAATGGTTGACGAAGGAAGGGCCGTGGATGTTGTCTATATGGACTTTAGTAAAGCATTTGACAAAGTCCCTCATGGTAGGCTAGTGAAAAAGGTTGGATCTCATGGGATAAAGGGGGAGGTGGCTAGATGGGTGGAGAACTGGCTTGGTCATAGAAGACAGAGGGTGGTAGTGGAAGGGTCTTTTTCCGGCTGGAGGCCTGTGACTAGTGGTGTACCGCAGGGCTCTGTATTGGGACCTCTGCTGTTTGTGATTTATATAAATGATCTGGAAGAAGGAGTAACTGGGGTGATCAGTAAGTTTGCGGATGACACAAAACTGGCAGGACTTGCAGATAGTGAGGAACATTGTCAGAGGCTACAGAAGGATATAGATAGGCTGGAAATTTGGGCAAGGAAATGGCAGATGGAGTTCAATCCTGATAAATGCGAAGTGATGCATTTTGGTGGGAATAATGTAGGGAGGAGCTACACGATAAATGGAAGAACCATAAAGGGTGTAGAGACGCAGAGGGACCTGGGTGTGCAAGTCCACAGATCTTTGAAGGTGACGTCACAGGTGGAGAAGGTGGTGAAGAAGGCATATGGCATGCTTGCCTTTATAGGACGGGGCATAGAGTATAAAAGTTGGGGTCTGATGTTGCAGATGTATAGAACGTTGGTTCGGCCGCATTTGGAGTACTGCGTCCAGTTCTGGTCGCCACACTACCAGAAGGACGTGGAGGCTTTGGAGAGAGTACAGAGGAGGTTTACCAGGATGTTGCCTGGTATGGAGGGGCTTGGTTATGAGGAGAGATTGGGGAAACTGGGGTTGTTCTCCTTGGAAAGACAGAGGATGAGGGGAGACTTAATAGAGGTGTATAAAATTGTGAAAGGCATAGATAGGGTGAACGGTGGGAAGCTTTTCCCCGGGTCGGTGGTGACGTTCACGAGGGGTCATAGGTTCAAGGTGAAGGGGGGGAGGTTTAACACAGATATCAGAAGGACATATTTTACACAGAGGGTCGTGGGGGCCTGGAATGTGTTGCCGGGCAAGGTGGTGGAGGCGGACACACTGGGAACGTTTAAGACTTATCTAGACAGCTATATGAACAGAGTGGGAATGGAGGGATACAAAAGAGTGGTCTAGTTTGGACCAGGGAGCGGCGCGGGCTAATTGTTCTTTGTTTCTCGTTTCAAGGCTTCATTCTATGATCATCTTGCTGGTGCCAGTACAGAGCGAGACTGCGGATAGTTGGGAACCTGTCTCGGGGGCAGGGAATTCAGATGGTGTTTGTAAAGCAGAAGTGGAAATGAATAGGGTTGGGAAGCATTTTCTGATCAGGGCCAGTGTGATCTCCTGGACTCGTTTCGATCGCCTCAGGGGGTCGGAGAGGAATTTCCCAGATTTTTTTTCCCCATATTGGCCCTGGGGTTTTCACTCTGGGTTTTCGCCTCTCCCTGGAGATCACATGGTCTGGAATGGGGGGGTGGGGGTGACTTAATAGGTTGTGATGAACAAAGCATCGTAGCTGTGAGGGACAGCTCGGTGGATAGGATATTAGGATGTAGATAGGCTGGAAAATTGGGCGGGGATCCTGGATTCAGGATTCAATCCTGGACCAGGGAGCGGCGCGGGCTTGGAGGGCCGAAGGGCCTGTTCCTGTGCTGTATTGTTCTTTGTTCTTTGACAGAGTACAGGAATGAGATAGCGAATCTGGTGAACTGGTGCGGCAACAATAATCTCTCCCTCAATGTCAACAAAAGAAGGAGATAGTCATCGACTTCAGGAAGCGTAAAGGAGAACATGCCCCTGTCTACATCAATGGGGACGAAGTAGAAAGGGTCGAGAACTTCAAGTTTTTAAGTGTCCAGATCACCAACGACCTCTCCTGGTCCCTCCACGCCGACACTATAGTTAAGAAAGCCCACCAACACCTGTACTTTCTCAGAAGACTAAGGAAATTTGGCATGTCAGCTACGATTCTCACCAACTTTTACAGATGCACCATAGAAAGCATTCTTTCTGGTTGTATCACAGCTTGGTATGGCTCCTGTTCTGCCCAAGACCGCAAGAAACTACAAAAGGTCGTGAATGTAGCCCAATCCATCACGCAAACCAGCCTCCCATCCATTGACTCTGTCTACACTTCCCGCTGCCTCAGCAAAACAGCCAGCATAATCAAGGGCCCCACGCACCCTGGACATTCTCTCTCCCACCTTCTTCCTTCGGGAAAAAGATACAAAAGTCTGAGGTCACGTACCAACCGACTCAAGAACAGCTTCTTCCTGCTGCTGTCAGACTTTTGAATGGACTTACCTCGCATTAATTTGATCTTTCTCTACACCCTAGCTATGACTGTAACACTACATTCTGCACTCTCTCCTTTCCTTCTCTATGAACGGTATGCTTTGTCTGTATAGCGCGCAAGAAACAATACTTTTCACTGTATGTTAATACATGTGACAATAATAAATCAAATCAAATCAACAGTGTGCATTTCTGTGTCAATCCGAGATGTTCCAACTGGGAATGTTCAGGATCGACTGTGAGTTCCATTGTATTGGAAAGGATTTACATTATTAGCAGTTTGATAAACAGAAATATTAAACATTATTAAGGACACAGTTATGACATTCAATATAGAAAGAAAACAGGTAGGTCACATCCGAAATCAGCAAGGCAGCATTACAGAGGGAGTGCTGTTCTGTCAGACGCGCTGTCTTTTGGTTGAGATGTTAAGCCCAGGCCCTGCCTGCCTGCTGGGACAGATATAAAACATTCAGTGACACCATTTCTTGTTGACAAGGATGCTGCCAGGGCTCCGAAAGTGTAGCGACGAGGAGTGATTGGATAGGTTGGGGTTATTTTCCTTGGAACAAAGAAGGCTGAGGGGTGACTCGATAGAGGTGTACAAAATAGAGTGGACTGATAAAATTGTTTCCCTTGGTGGAGGATTCTAGAACCAGGGGACATAGATTCAAGATAAGTGGCCGTAGGTATAGAGGGGACATGAGGAAGAACTTTTTTACGCAGAGGGTGTCTGGAATTCGCTGTCGGAGTTGGTGGTGGAGGCAGAGACCCTAAACTCTTTTTAAAACTACCTGGATCTGCACCTGAAGTGCTGTAAGCTACAGGGCTGTGGGCTGGGTGCAGGAAGGTGGGATTAGAAAGGGCACCTGGGTGTCCTCGGGCTGGCATGGATAAGATAGACCAAATGGCCTCTTTCCGTGCTGTAACTTTTCTGTGGTTCTAAGAACAGGGAGGTTCTACCCTGGTGCCCTGAGCCAATATATCTTCCTCAACTAACTTCAATCAGATAATGATGCCATTGATCCGTGTGGAGAATATTTGGTACAGGATGACTGCTGAACGAAGGCAGTCCCTTCAGCTGATGCGCTCAGACCATGCTGGACTCTATGTGAATGCAACGAGATCCACTTTCCCGCACTGCTGCCTCACAGCATCAGGGACCTGGGTTCAATTCCTGGCTTGGGTCACTGTCTATATGGCGTCTGCACGTTCTCCCCATATCTGCATGGGTTACCTCCAGGTGCTCCAGTTTCCTCCCACAGTCCGAAAGACGTGCTGGTTAGGTGTGTTGGCCATGCTAAATTCTCCCTCAGTGTACCCGAACAGGTGCAGGAACGTGGCGACTAGGAGATTTTCACAGTAACTTCATTGCAGTGTGAATGTAAGACCACTGGTGACACTAATAAATAAATACAAAATCTTACCTCATGATATTTGTAGAATCTTCTGCTTCAGGATTCAGGCAGTTTTTGTCTGCCAAAATCAAACAGGCATCTGCGATGTCCGGCTACAGTGAGAATAAGAAGGAATTTATTCATAATGAATGAATGACAAACATGGACAGAACAGTTTGTTTCCTGAAATTTCCTCCCGTTTGTTTCAGCGAGTTTTACCTTTAAGAACAATCTCCTTAACAAGTTATTTGAAACCCAAAATTAATGATTGCATTGCTTGGGTTCATCTGACAGAACAATCAGACAGATCCAGAAAGGCTTAGGCAACAAGTGGACAGAACACATGTTTTAAACATAACCTAAAATACAAATAGTTATCTTGCTGCAACAAATTCTCTCAGGAGCCCAGATCTCAAGCCACCACTCCTGTTCACACTCAGTGAATCCCTCTTGAAGAAGTTTCTGATCATGAGATTCCAGCCCTCACTGGACATGGGGCAGCCTTGGAGGACCCGCTTCTCCTTTGCTGCCCAATTTTGTATGTGGACTTACTGGATTCAGCAAGAGAAATAGACTGGGTGAGAGAGCAGTCAGATTATGGGCAGCCCGGTGGTTAGCACCGCTGACTCACAGCGCCAGGGACCCAGGTTAGATTCCCGGCTTGGGTCACTATCTGTGTGGAGTTTGCACGTTCTCCCCGTGTCTGCGTGGGTTTCCTCCGGGTGTTCCAGTTTCCTCCCACAGTCCGAAAGATGTGCTGGTTAGGGGCATTGGCCATGCTAAATTCTCCCTCAGTGTACCCGAACAGGTGCCGGAGTGTGGTGACTAGGGGACTTTCACAGTAACTTCAGTGTGAGTGTAAGCCTACTTGTGACTCTAATAAATAAATACAAAATGCAACTGAGTCAAGGGTCAGGGGACCTTGTTGTGAAAGCCTTTGATAGGAAAATTGTCTCTGGACATTGGAAGTTCTGATTTGTAGAGCTAGTCTTCTCTGAGCAGAGATAATCTTCAAAGTGTATAAGCCTTGGTCAACACTGAAGTACATTGCTCAGAAGCTGCATTCAGTGAAAGATTGCAGAGTGTCCAATAGTCCCCATGATCTGAACCCTGGGGGGTTGAGACTGATGGTAATTTATCTGCTGCTGTCTGTGATTGTGAAGAGCTTGGCACATTTAAATGTTTCTGGAAAAGGCGACTGTCCAGTCACTTCTGGACAGCTTCGGGACAAAGGATAACTGCAAACTCATATGTCTGAAGGCCCTCAGTCTACAAATTATTGGCTGAAGGTATTGGCTCACGAAAGGAATTGGGCCAACGGCAGGCTTAGGTAATAGTCTGTGGAATTACCTCAAGACCAGGCAACATGAGTGATGATTTCCTCACCCATGTCATTCACACCTGTAGCCTGTTGGATGCCGACTCACTCAGCAAGGGTCTGCTCCAGTCATGAGAGCAGCTCAGGGGGATTTCAGCTGCCATTCTTGGGCCCATCATTTTCACAGAGGAATTAACCCAAGTAAAACAGAGGAGTGGCAATTGGCAATTAAGTGAATGCATTTAGGTTGACATCTGACAAAGGGTGCAACAGCATCCGTTTGATGTTCTTACCCGAATTCTATCCAAATCACTGGGATTGAGCACTGATCCTTGGAAAAACTCCATCTGAGTTGTGTGACGTTTGAACAGGGCCTGAAGCTCAAGGCCAGGGTTAAAGCTGCAAGGAAGCATTGGATACGGTGTTATTGGAGAAAGCATTTCCTGAAAAATCAAATTTAGATTGTTCTTTAGCAGCTTATTTTCTCGAATACAGGGGGAGGCACAAACAGCTGGCACCTTGTTACAAATTGACTGTCAATCTACCAGCATCATTTCAAGCCCATGTCATGTCCTGTGGTTCTACAATCAGCTGTCCAGACCTGGTACATGGACATGACTCTGGGTCTTTTCGTCTTCATGATTCCTACTTGGAATGTGAGCGTTGCTGGTGAGGCCAACATTTATTACCAGTGCCAAAGTGTCCTTGAGAAGGTGGTGGTGAGTCACCTTCTTGTGTACACCCACAAGAAATACATCAGGAGCAGGAATATACCATATGACCCATCGAACCTACTCCACACACAGCTGCTCAGAAAGGGGGTCTGGCATTTTGACCCAGCACTGAATGATAATATATTCCAAGACTAGATGGTGTGTGATTTTAAGAGCAACTTGCAGGTGGTGGTGTTCCCATGCTCCTGCTGCCCTCATCCTGCTCGGTGGTAGATTGCATTGGGATTTTGTTGGGAACAAGATGAGAGTTGGTTCAGTTCTATAAACACAGCAAATTCCGGTTGCCATTTTTTTTTCAAACTGATTGATTAAGTCACTAATGCCCTCTGTCATCTGTAGACACTCTGGGTCCCCACCAACATGGTTGACTTTTAACTTCACTCTAAGTCAAGGGTAATGGGAGGGCGAACAGGAAAGTGGAGTTAAGGTCCAGGTCAGCATTGACTGCAGGATGGAGGGGCCGAATGCCCAATACTGCTCCGTTATTTCCACAGCACCTTCATCGTAGTGTGAATGTCAGCCTACTTGTAACTAATAAATAAACTTTAACTTTATGTCCTTGTGATTTTAAGACCTCATAATGTATCACACTCAAGGTAACTAGCGATGGACAATGTTTCCCATCTTTGCCAGCGATGCTAATTGCCAAAATATATTTCAGATCCTGGAAGGAAACTCGGAAGGAGGCCGTTAATCAACACTCAGAACTTACTTCTCCATAACTACAATGTCCGTTGAAATTTCCTCTCTTTCTTTGCAAATAAAATCTTTGAGGAAATCATGCAGACTGTTCAGAGTAATGTGACCACAGACTATGACATATCTGCAATAGATCACATACAAAGGTCAAAAGCTTCAGAACCAAAATGAATCACTTTGCAGTTGAGTAGTACAGTAAAACCTTTGCTGCCGGCTATGATACATTCTTCCCGGGTTCCTCAAACATCTTGGCCCACGTACCTGCTGGGCTTAATTACGAATTACCTGCAGAAGAAGATTGACTAAATCCCAGGAACACGTCCAAACCCATCAGCCTCCCAAACCAGGCAAAGACCCAAACTTATGTTCAAGCTATGGACCAATATCCCTGTTCCCTGTGTGCTGCAAGGTCTTGGAGTGCCTCATCTTACAGCAGCAGATAGAGCCAGAGGTGGAGGAAATGAGAGCGGAAATGAGAGCTGGGTATAGAGTCCCTCTACCCATCATACCCATGTAAATATCTAAATGCTTTTTAAAAGATAAAATTGTACCCGTCTCTACTACTATCTCTGGCAGCTTGTTCCAGACACTCACCACCCTCTGTGTGAAAACATTGCCCCTCTGGACACTTTTGTATCTCTCCCCTCTCACCTTAAACCTATGCCCTCTAGTTTTAGACTCCCCAAGTTTCGGAAAAGATATTGACTATCTACCTTGTCTATGCCCCTCATTATTTTATAGACTTCTATAAGATCACCCCTTAGCCTCCTACGCTCCAGAGGAAAAAGTCCCAGTCTTTCCAACCTCTCCTTATAACTCAATCCATCAAGTCCCGGTAGCATCCCAGTAAATCTTTTCTGCACTCTTTCTAGTTTAATAATATCCTTTCTATAATAGGGTGACCAGAACTGTACACAGTATTCCAAGTGCAGCCTTACCAATGTCTTGTACAACTTCAACAAGACGTCCCAATTCCTGTATTCAATGTTCTGACCGATGAAACCAAGCATGCCGAATGCCTTCTTCACCACTCTGTCCACCTGTGACTCCACTTTCAAGGAGCTTTGAACATGTACCCCTGGGTCTATTTGTTCTGTATCTCTCCCCAACGCCCTACCATTAACTGAGTAAGTCCTGCCCTGGTTCAATCTGTGATACATCGAGATACATTATCTAGCAGGAGGCTTGGTTGGGTTACTGATGCCATCAGTCTATTACTCTGATTCGGAGTGCATCTGGGTAATGAGACACGAACCTGGAGGAAACAATCCAACGGGCTTCCAAAGGGATCTGTTCTAGCCCCAGCCCTATCCCAACAATCTGCCTCTAACCCTGTCTCGGAAGTTCATCTAAGTTGACGGAATCTGCTGTGCTTCAGGCTCGAACATTTTCACAACTAGACGCAACACGAAACAACGGTGTTACAAAACTGGCCAACTGCTGTAAAACATGACAGCTTCAGCCCAGCAACAACAAAACAGTCTGAGTATATTCCACCTCCACAATGCCACTGCCAAGAGAGAACTCAACATCTCCTCGAATGGCAGGAGACTGAATCAAAAACAACATCCCGTTTATCTCTGTGTTACCCCTGACTGAACACTGACATACAAAAAACATTGGAGCAAAACAGCAGCAGAGGTCAAGATGCAAAACATCCTCCTCTGCAGAATTGCTGGCTCTTCATGGGGTGCAGAAGCTCAGACTTTAAAGATATTAGTTCTTGCTTCTTCTCCTCAACTGCAAAGCACTGTGCACTAATACACTCCAACTTGTAGATACCCAGCCCAACACAACAAAACTTATAATCTCGGCTGCTCTCTGATCAGTTCAACTCCCCGGGCTCCTAGTTTGAGCAACATCCTTTCCCCACACATAAGGCAGGCGATTGCAACAAGAAAGCTGTTGAGAAGGTTTGCATCAACCCAAGCCTCCTGCTGGACAATGTATCTGGTTGTATCACAGCTTGGTATAGCTCCTGCTCTGACCAAGGCCGCAAGAAACTACAAAGGGTCATGGACGTAGCCCAGTCCTTCACGCAAACCAACCTCCCATCCACTGACTCAGCCAGCATAATCAAACACCTCATGCACTCCGAACATTCTCTCTTCCACCTTCTTCCTTCGGGAAAAAGGTACAAAAGTCTGAGGTCACGTACCAACCGACTCAAGAACAGCTCCTTCCCTGCTGCTGTCAGACTTTTGAATGAACCTAACTTGCACTAAGTTGATCTTTCTCTACCCCCTAGCTATGACTGTCACACTACATTCTTCACCCTCCTTTCTTTTTCCCCTATATACTCTATGAACAGTGTGCTTTGTCTGTATAGCGTGCAAGAAACAATACTTTTCACTGTATACTAATACATAGGGCCTGTAAAACATGACAGCTTCAGCCCTGCAACCACAAAACAGTCTCAAGTTTATTCCACCAGCGCCAAGAGAGAACTCAGCATCTCCTTGAATGGCAGGAGACTGAATCCCAACAGGCCGAAGGGCCTGTTTCCAAGCTGTAAACCTCTGTGACAATAATAAATCAAGTCAAATCAAAAAAGACAAGGACCACACCAATCCAACAGCTGCTTGCCTCTCATCACGCCAGCCTGTATGACTAAGACCATCGTGCCAAGGAATAACAGCAGAGGCCCTACGGCAGCAAGAGCAGAACCAACATGCCTCCGAAAACCACTTCTCATTCTAGATCCACAGCCTATCCATCTGGCTTCAACCTGCCACAGCAACACTGGGCAGTCCTCAACCATTTCCGCATTGGCCAAGGTCTTTGTGCGGCAGATTGGCATAAGTGTGACCTTGCAGGGAACCCGGATAGCAGCTGTGATGCACCCCATTCAATAACTCAGGTAAGTGAAGACTGCTCCCTCAACAGACGGCTCAGAGGGATCGATTTAGCCACTGCGGAGGCCATTGTCTGGCTTAGCGATTACTGCACATGTTAAAGTAAGAAATAAAGAATCGGGAATATGGCACGGGGGTGGTAAGTCTTCCCCTCTGTTAACCTCGGAGACTCGATGTGAAGCAGTTTGGAAAACTCAAAATCAGTTGACTGGAGGTTGAAAGAACGGGAATGGACACAATGGTCACTGGCTGTGCGAGAGAGGACCCGAGGATTCTTCACAGAGAAAAGCAAGTGTTGGTGGAGAATGGTCCCTGTGTTCACTTGCAATTGGTGCCAACAGCCCATGATTTAGGGGGGGTGGCTGGTCGGGGCCCTGAGTGAAAACTCGGCCTTGCCTTCCATCCATTTTTCTCGACCCCTCCTCTCCCAATTCCTTCATCCTCTGTTGTGTTTCCCATCCATCCACCAAACGGTGTGTGAGTGGATGTTCCGGACCGAGGGAAGCCAGGGCTCCTGGAAACAACCCCAAAATCAGTTGCCTCATTCTACTGGCTGTGCTGAGTTTACCCCAGCCTGAATCGAGGCTTCCAGCTGTCCAGCTGGAGATAGTTGGGATGGAGGTTAGAAAAGCCAGACCCTGAGCAAGATGATGAGGAAACTTGGTCTCCTCTCACTCCAATGGCTCAATGCTAATTATTTAACAACGTTGAACAAGTGCTACTGACCTCCTGTGACCTTCCAATGGCAACCTCTGCCCTTTCACACTGCTGATTTTCATTGGCTTTGTTTTGATTTGATTTATTATTGTCACATGCATTGGCACACAGTGAAAAGTATTGTTTCTTGCGTGCTATACAGACAAAGCATACCGTTCATAGAGAAGGAAACGAGAGTGCAGAATGTAGTGTTACAGTCATAGCTAGGGTGTAGAGAAAGATCAACTTAATGCGAGGTAGGCCCATTCAAAGGTCCGATGACAGCAGGGAAGAAGCTGTTCTTGAGTCAGTTGGTACGTGACCTCAGACTTTTGTATCAGGAGTACAAAATCCCAGCCAATCAGGTGGAAGTTTGATCCAGACTTTTGCGTGCGTGACACCCATGTGTGAAACCAATCCCATCATATTTCGCCATGTTTGGTCCATCCTGAGCTCGATGACACAGACATCAGGCAATTATTAATCAGGAAAGAATTAATCAGTGGGAAAGTAACTGAAGGAAGCGATGGAAAATACTCACTTTTTCCCCGTGAGCCGTCTGTATTTCCCAATATATTTACGATGGCTGCCGATAATTTCAATAATCTCGGGGACATGACTCGCAAACAAGGCCTGTCAGAGTTAGCAAGGTTTCATATGTTAACATTCTCCCACTTCAAAACTGGCAAACATTTCCAGCACTTTGCGATTTATAAACCAGAAGCAATGACCAGAGAATGAATTTGGCCAAAGCATTCTACTGCCAAATAAGTACCTTTAATAAAAGCAAATGACTGCAGATGCTGGAATCTGAAACAAAAACAGAAAATGCTGGAAAATCTCAGCGGGTCTGACAGTGTCTGTGGAGAGAGAATAGAGCCAATGTTTCGAGCCTGGGTGACCCTTTGTCAGAGCTGAATATACTTTTCATTGTATTCAGTGTTGTAACCCTGACTCGAAACGTTGCCTCTGTTTCTCTCTCCACAGATGCTGTCAGACCTGCTGAGATTTTCTACCATTCTTCCGGAGATATTGATCTAGCTTCCTCTGAAATGCATCAGTGCCCATCGCAGCCACGCCATGCAGTCACCGGTTCCACATTCTCATCACTCTGAGGCTGAGGACGTTTCTCCCATGGGGAAATGCAGACATTGGGCATGGTTGAGATTGGTATGTGGGTCAGAGCAAGCAGCTAATCAGCAACTAGGGGAGGGGAGCGGGGTGCAGTTGGCTGGACAAGGAGAGCAGGAGAATGGACGGCCAGAGGCAGAAAGGAACACAGGTTTGTGATTGTAATTATACTCACTCATCTAAACCTGCTGGATCGAATGGGGGAGAGGGTGAGAGGATTGTGATTCTAATCCCCCTAAACCTGCTGGATCGAATGGGGGAGTGGGGGAGAGGATTGTGATTCTAATCCCCACTCTAAACCTGCTGGATCGAATGGGGGAGTGGGGGAGAGGATTGTGATTCTAATCCCCCTAAACCTGCTCGATCGAATGGGGGTGTGGGTGAGAGGATTGTGATTCCAGTCCCCCTAAACCTGCTGGATCGAATGGGGGAGTGGGTGGGAGGATTGTGATTATAATCTCCCTAATCCAGCTGGATCGAATGGGGGAGTGGGTGGGTGATTGTGATTCTAATCCCCCTAAACCTGCTGGACCGAATGGGGGAGAGGGTGGGAGATTGTGATTCTAATCCCCCTAAACCTGCTGGACCGAATGGGGGAGAGGGTGAGAGGATTGTGATTCTTATCCCCACCCTAAACCTGCTGGATCGAGTGGGGGAGTGGGTGAGAGGATTGTCCCGCATTCTCTAAATGAGGAGCTGCATATTGAGTAAAGTTCTTGACCTCAGTGCTGCAGTGTACTGGGTGAGATTAGTACCCAGACAAGTGAAGCGGTGGGGCATCTGAAAATCCATAATGCATCTCGGAAGGAGTACGGGACCCACAAAGGCATACATTCCTCTGACCGTTAAATGTTTCTGCTGAGTCCAGCTATCTTATCCAAATCTAACACTCCAGCAGTCATTCACATGTTCAGTCCAACCTTCTTCTCCAGTATTGTAAACTCCATTTCCAATGCGCCTGAATGTAACATTGCTTTGGAATAAAAGTGTTTCCCATTTCAGTCCTACAGCAATGAATTAAACATTTAAAAATGATTTCCTGATCCGGTTGGTAATGTGTGCCCACTGTATTGGCACCTTAGCAGGCTGCATGGTTTTCACATGGTGCCCAATGGGCAAGCAGATTGTTAGATCTGGATCTCTCTTCCATAGAACATATGCAGCAGAAATATGCATTGATTAACCTTTCCCAATCATATCTCACAAAGTTATAGGATGCAACATCTTCATAGCCACATTGCTATATGCAAAATGGCAGCTGTGCTACCCAATAAGAGGAATGTGCGAGCCTTTATTAAGGCCCTTGTGTTTAACTGACTCCTGGACATTCCTTCGGTTTCCATCCTGCCAAAGCTGACCCCTTCTGGCCATCAGTCTAAGTGAAGCCTCAACGTGGACAAGATTGTCTTGCCTAGGTTTGGAAAGGTGGCGCTTCACATGTTAACTGACTGCAGACTGGGAGGAAGGAGCAGCAATGCTCGGGAGGGGAGAGGGGGTGCTGCAGACAGGATTGGGACGCGTGGCAATCAGAGAGGGGGAGGGGGGTGAGGAGGCTGAGAGTGAACAACAGTATGGTGCCAACCTGAGCCACAATTGCTCCCTCGGGCAGGAAGGTAACTGTGGACCCATTAATTAGTGCTGGATTCAAAGAATGCTCATTGGAGGCAGAAGGGAAGAAGACAGTCTAGCCTATAAAACATCGACAGAATAAAATAAAATGATAAACTCACCAAACCCATAATGATGAAGAATACCATGAAGACCTGGCCAACGGTGGTCTTGGCTGTTAAGTCACCATACCCAACAGTTGACATGGTTACCATGAGTAGATAGACACATTGCCAATAGGTCAATGTCTGTTCATTGGGGTGATCCAACCAGGGATCTCCTGAATTTTCGATCTTAAAACAGAGAATGTGACAGTCACGCAAGGAGTTTCTTCACTGAACTCTGACCAGTTTACCACAACAGAAATATTTCAGCAAATTTGCAATCCTGGAAGCAACTAAAATTGTTTATAATATTTTCAGATCTTTTAATTTTTTTATCCTTCCTCACTCTTCTCATAGAACATAGAAAAACTACAGCACAAACAGGCCCTTCGGCCCACAAGTTGCGCCGGTCATGTCCCTACCTACCTAGGCCTATATATAGGCTTACCTATAACCCTCCATCCTATTAAGTCCCATGTACTCATCCAGAAGTCTCTTAAAATACCCTATCGAGTTTGCCTCCACCACCATTGATGGCAGCCGATTCCACTCACCCACCACCTTCTGAGTGAAAAACTTACCCCTAACATCTTCCCTGTACCTACTCCCCAGCACCTTAAACCTGTGTCCTCTCGTAGCAGCCATTTCAGCCCTGGGAAAAAGCCTCTGAGAATCCACTCGATCTATACCTCTCAACATCTTATACACCTCTATCAGGTCACCTCTCATCCTTCGTCTCTCCAAGGAGAAAAGACCGAGCTCCCTCAACCTATCCTCATAAGGCATGCCACCCAATCCAGGCAACATCCTTGTAAATCTTCTCTGTACCCTTTCAATAATTTCTACATCCTTCCTGTAATGAGGCGAGCAGAACTGAGCACAGTACTCCAAGTCTGACGAGGGTCTTATAAAGCTGCATCATTATCTCCCGACTCCTAAACTCAATCCCTCGATTGGCGAAGGCCAGCACACCATACCCATATTAACGACCCTCAGCTCCCCAGCCCAAGCAGCTAGTTTGGATGGTACAGGGCCAGGACATGGACTTTGCAAACTATCTGGAGAGTGTCAAGTCAAACCTAAGGTCTTCCTGAGTAGCACAAATCTACTAAACAGATTGCAAGTGCTTGAACATTTTCCAGTGCTGACAAAATCATACGCCACATACCAAGTCTCACTCGTTCATCACACCATTTCACTGGCCTCTGCTTCCCCAGTGCCTTGTGTTCAAATCATTCCTCTGAAATCTCACAAACACCAGGTTAAAGTCCAACAGCTTTATTTGGAATCACAAGCTTTCGGAGCGCTGCTCCTTTCATCAGGTGAAGTTAACCTGATAGTGTGAAACTTCTTCCTGGTGCTGACCCCAGTCCAACACTGGCATCTCCACCTCCGATCATTCATGGCCTCGCTTCAGTCTTATAACCCATCCCACCCACCAACCCACCCAAAACACTCTGACATTAACGATTTGGAGAAAGGAACTGAAGGCACTGTTGCTAAGTTTGCAGATGTTACAAAGATATGTAGAGGGACAGGTAGTATTGAGGAAGCAGGGGCGCTGCAAAAGGACCTGGACAGGTTAGGAGAGTGGGCAAAGAAGTGGCAGATGGAATACAATGTGGAAAAGTGTGAGGTTCTGCACTTTGGAAGGAGGAATGGAGGCATAGACTATTTTCTAAATGGGAAAATGCTTAGGAAATCAGAAGCACAAAGGGACTTGGAAGTCATTGTTCAAGATTCTCTTAAGGTTAACGTGCAGGTTCAGTTGGCAGTTAGGAAGGCAAATGCAATGTTAGCATTCATGTCGAGAGGGCTAGAATACAAGAGCAGGGGTGTACTTCTGAGGCTGTATAAGGCTCTGGTCAGACCCCATTTGGAGTATCGTGAGCAGTTTTGGGCCCCACATGTAAGGAAGGATGTGCTGGCCTTGGAAAGGGTCCAGAGGAGGTTCACAAGAATGATCCCTGGAATGAAGAGCTTGTCGCATGAGGAACGGTTGAGGACTCTGGGACTGTAAGGAAGAAAGGACTGTAGAAAAAGAGATAATCAGCCATGGATATCTAAGGAAATAAATGAGGGTATCAAATTGAAAGAAAATGCATACAAAGTGCCAAAGATTAGTGGGAACCTAGAGGATTGGGAAATCTTTAAAGGTTAACAGAAAGCCACGAAAAAAGCTATAAAGAAAAGTAAGATGGAGTAAACTAGCTCAGAATATAAAAACAGATAGCAAAAGTTTCTACAAATATATAAAACGAAAAAGAGTGGTGAAAGTGAACATTGGTCCTTTAGAAGATGAGAAGGGGGATGTAATAACTAGAAATGAGAAAATGGCTGAGGCATTGAACAGGTATTTTGTGTCGGTCTTCACAGTGGAAGACACAAATAACATGCCAAATATTGGTGACAGGAAGGCTATGGCAGGTGAGGACCCAGAAACTATCATTATCACGAAAGAGGGAGTTTTGGGCAAGTTAATGGGGCTAAAGGTAGACAAGTCTCCTGGTCCTGATGGAATGCATCCCAGGGTACTAAAAGAGATGACGGGAGAAATAGCAAATGCACTAGTGGTAATTTACCAAAATTTGCTGGACTCTGGGGTGGTTCCCGCAGATTGGAAAACAGCAAATGTGACGCCTCTGTTTAAAAAAGGAGGTAGACAAAAGGCGGGTAACTATAGGCCGGTTAGCTTAACTTCTGCAGCAGGGAAAATGCTTGAATCTATCATCAAGGAAGAAATAGCGAGACATCTGGATATAAATTGTCCCATTGGGAAGATGCAGCATGGGTTCATGAAGGGCAGGTCATGTTTGACTAATTTGGTGGAATTCTTTGAGAACATTACATGTGCAGTGGACAATGGGGAACCTGTGGATGTGGTGTATCTGGATTTCCAGAAGGCATTTGACAAGGTGCCGCTCCAAAGACTGCTACATAAGATAAAGGTGCACGGTGTTATGGGTAATGTATTAGCGTGGATAGAGGATTGGTTAACTAACAGAAAGCAAAGAGTGGGGGTAAATGGGTGATTTTCTGGTTGGCGATCAGTGACTAGTGGTGTGCCTCAGGGATCAGTGTTAGGACCACAATTGTTTACGATTTACATAGATGATTTGGAGTTGGGGACCAAGTGTAGTGTGTCAAAATTCGCAGATGACACGAAGGTGGGATGCAGAGCAAAGTGTGCAGAGGATGCTGAAAGTCTGCAAAGGGATGTAGATAATCTAAGTGAGTGGGTGAGGGTCTGGCGGATGGAGTACAATGTTGGTAAATGTGAGGTCATCCATTTTGGTAGCAATAATAGCAAAATGGATGATTATTTAAATGGTAAAAAATTGCAGCATGCTGCTGTGCAGAGGGACTTGGGTGTCCTTGTGCAGGAATCTCAAGGAGTTGGTTTGCAGGGGCAGCAGGTAATTCAGAAGGCAAATGGAATTTTGTCCTTCATTGCTGGAGGGATGGAGTTTAAAAACAGCGAGGTTATGTTGCAGCTGTATAAGGTGCTGGTGAGGCCACACCTGGAGTACTGTTTACAGTTTGGTCTCCTTACTTGAGAAAGGATACACTGGCACTGGAGGGGGTGCAGAGGAGATTCACTAGGTTGATTCCGGAGTTGAGAGGGTTGGCTTATGGGGAGAGACTGAGTAGACTGGGGCTATACTCATTGGAATTCAAAAGAATGAGGGGAGATCTTATAGAAACATATAAGATTATGAAGGGAATAGATAAAATAGAAGCAGGGAAGTTTTTTCCACTGGCGGGTGAAACTAGAACAAGGGGGCATAGCCTCAAAATAAGGGGGAGCAGATTTATGACAGAGTTGAGGAGGAACCTCTTCACACAAAAGGTTGTGAATCTGTGGAATTCCCTGCAGTGAAGCAGTTGAACAAAGAACAAAGAAAATTACAGCACAGGAACAGGCCCTTCGGCCCTCCAAACCTGCACCGACCATGCTGCCCGACTTAACTAAAACCCCCTACCCTTCTGGGGACCATATCCCTCTATTCCCATCCTATTCATGTACTTGTCAAGATGCCCCTTAAAAGTCACTACCGTATCCGCTTCCACTATCTCCCCCGGGAACGAGTTCCAGGCACCCACCACTCTCTGTGTAAAAAATCTGCCTTGTACATAGAACATAGAACATAGAAAGCCACAGCACAAACAGGCCCTTCGGCCCACAAGTTGCGCCGATCACATCCCCACCTCTAGGCCTATCTATAGCCCTCAATCCCATTAAATCCCACGTACTCATCCAGAAGTCTCTTAAAAGACCCCAACGAGTTTGCCTCCACCACCACCGACGTCAGCCGATTCCACTCACCCACCACCCTCTGAGTGAAAAACTTACCCCTGACATCTCCTCTGTACCTACCCCCCAGCACCTTAAACCTGTGTCCTCTCGTAGCAACCATTTCAGCCCTTGGAAATAGCCTCTGAGAGTCTACCCTATCCAGACCTCTCAACATCTTGTAAACCTCTATCAGGTCACCTCTCATCCTTCGTCTCTCCAGGGAGAAGAGACCAAGCTCCCTCAACCTATCCTCATAAGGCATGCCCCCCAATCCAGGCAACATCCTTGTAAATCTCCTCTGCACCCTTTCAATGGCTTCAACATCTTTCCTGTAATGAGGTGACCAGAACTGCGCGCAGTACTCCAAGTGGGGTCTAACCAGGGTCCTATAAAGCTGCAGCATTATCTCCCGACTCCTAAACTCAATCCCTCGATTAATGAAGGCCAGTACGCCGTACGCCTTCTTGACCGCATCCTCCACTTGCGAGGCCGATTTAAGAGTCCTATGGACCCGGACCCCAAGGTCCTTCTGATCCTCTACACTGCTAAGAATGGTACCCTTCATATTATACTGCTGCTTCATCCCATTGGATCTGCCAAAATGGATCACCACACACTGATCCGGGTTGAAGTCCATCTGCCACTTCTCCGCCCAGTCTTGCATTCTATCTATGTCTCGCTGCAACTTCTGACATCCCTCCAAACTATCCACAACACCACCTACCTTGGTGTCGTCAGCAAACTTACCAACCCATCCCTCCACTTCCTCATCCAGGTCATTTATGAAAATGACAAACAGCAAGGGTCCCAGAACAGATCCCTGGGGCACTCCACTGGTCACTGACCTCCATGCAGAGAAAGACCCCTCCACAGCCACTCTCTGCCTTCTGCAGGCAAGCCAGTTCTGGATCCACAAGGCAACAGCCCCTTGGATCCCATGCCCTCTCACTTTCTCAAGAAGTCTTGCATGGGGGACCTTATCGAACGCCTTGCTGAAGTCCATATAGACCACATCTCCTTTAAACCTTGCCCCTCGCACCTTAAACCTATGCCCCCTAGTAATTGACTCTTCCACCCTGGGAAAAAGCTTCTGACTATCCACTCTGTCCATGCCTCTCATAATCTTGTAGACTTCTATCAGGTCTCCCCTCAAACTCCATCGCTCCAGTGAGAACAAACCAAGTTTCTCCAACCTCTCCTCATAGCTAATGCCCTCCATATCAGGCAACATCCTGGTAAATCTTTTCTGTACCCTCTCCAAAGCCTCCACATCCTTCTGGCAGTGTGGCGACCAGAATTGAACACTATATTCCAAGTGCGGCCTAACTAAGGTTCTATAAAGCTGCAACATGACTAGTGTTGAGGCTACCTCATTGAATGTTTTTAAGGCAAGGATAGATTAATTTTTGAACAGTAAAGGAATTAAGGGTTATGGTGAGCGGGCGGGTAAGTGGAGCTGAGTCCACGAAAAGATCAGCCATGATCTTATTGAATGGCGGAGCAGGCTCGAGGGGCCAGATGGCCGACTCCCGCTCCTAGTTCTTATGTTCTTCTGTACTCGTTGGAGTTTAGAAGGATGAGGGGGGGATCTTATTGAAACTTGCAGGATACTGCGAGGCCTGGATAGAGTGGACGTGGAGAGGATGTTTCCACTAGTAGGAAAACCTAGAACTAGAGGGCACAACCTGAGGCTAAAGGACAATCCTTTAAAACAGAGAGGAGGAGGAATTTCGTCAGCCAGAGAGTGGTGAATCTGTGGAACTCTTTGCCGCAGAAGGCTGTGGAGGCCAGGTCATTGAGTGTCTTTAAGACAGAGATAGATAGGTTCTTGATTAATAAGGGGATCAGGGGTTATGGGGAAAAGGCAGGAGAATGGGGAGGAGAAAAATATCAGCCATGATTGAATGGCGGAGCAGACTCGACGGGCCGAGTGGCCTAATTCTGCTCCCTTGTCTTATGGTCTTAGGTCTTATTTTCAAAAACTCAGTTCCCCATGGCCTCATGCCTGGCAGCCTGGGCACTCTGCTCTCGAATTCCCGAATTAAACTTTTCCACCTTTTTCTCCTCCTCCCCAACCTATTCTTTTTGCAGAGTTTTTTGATAGCAGCTTCCTAATCTTGCCTTCTTTGGCTGAGATTGTAATGAACCACAAAAACTATTGAAACCCAAGATGTCTTTGGTGCTGTTAATAAGGTGAAGCCTTGTTCCAAAAAAGCTGGAGTACACGAAAGTCTTGTTACAATGATTGGATGTACCTTTGCTGGAGGCAGTGAAGAACCAGACTCTGGACTCACCGTGTGTATGAAACCTGCTGCTGTGAACCATGTGCCCAAAAACACAGACAGCAAACTTGCCAATTTGATCTTTGTACTGTAAATTAAAGATTTAAAAATAAGTTAGAATGATGAGCAACAAAAACATGACGTTATTTCTGTCCACTTTCTCTGTCAGATGTTGCCCTTTCTCCTCCTGAAAGCCCAAGATTGAAAACTTCAACAGAAGTTGGATTGATTTATTGAATAGCTTTCTCTCCTCAGGGTCTGAAGGTCATAGGTTTAAACCCCATTCTAACCTTGGTTGAGAGAGATTGCTGTGCAGTCAGTGGTGCTGTCTTTTAAAGTTAAACACATGTCTGACCTGTAGCCGAGCTTCTTTTACCCACTTTGCTTACGACCCTCATCCAGTAAACATCTATCAATCTTAGTCTTGCAAACTCCAATTGACTTGTAGCCTCTTGGGGGATGAGAGATTATTTGTGTAAAGAAATGCTTCCTTGCTTTCTTCCCGAATGGCGTAGTTTTACTTTTAAGAATGTGTGCCCACATTCACTGGAAGAAACCGGCCCAACCTGCTTCTTAATGATTCCTTCACATGTGTTAAACACCACAAACAGACCATCCTTTACCACAGGAATACCAGCCTCGGCTATACAACCAGACTTCATTCCATATCATTCCCAATCATAGAATCATACAGTGCAGAAGAGGCCATTTGGCCCATCCAGTCCACACCGACACAGGACAGTACAGCGGTTAGCACTCGATTCCCAGCTTGGATCACTGTCTGTGAGGAGTTTGTACGTTCTCCCCATGTCTGCGTGGGTTTCCTCCGGGTGCTCCGGTTCCCTCCCACACTCCAAAGATGTGCGGGTTAGGTAGATTGGCCCTGCTGAAATGACCCAAGTGTCAGGGGAATAGCAGGTTAAATGCGTGGGGTTGGGGGAATAGGTGCCGACACAATGGGCCGAATGGCCTCTTTTTGTACTGTAGGGATCTATGACACGTGTGAAACACGTGATCTCCCACCTAATCCCATTTACCAGCACTTAGCCCATAGCCTTGTTCTGGTAAATCTGCACTGCACCCCCTCCAGCTCTATATCCTTCCTGAGGGGTGGTGCCCATACTGCAGAACTCCAGAGGTGGTCTGCTCCTTCACCTTGTATTCTAGCCCCTGGAAGCAGAGATTTAACATGTGCAGATCTGCATTGAGCAGTCAGTCAGCCCTCTTGGACCAGCATGACAAAGGGCTGCAAAGACAAACTGAGTGCTTTTCAGAATGTACATGTGTTCAGCATTTGATATCCTCTGGCACTTCTGTGGCTGGCATCATTTGACAAAGTTGATATTATCTATTTGACCAGTCACAGGGTAACATACGTTCTCTTCAGAATCCTTAAATATTGCAGTATTTCAGGCAATTGCAGCAGGCGGAGAGACCTCATGAACCTCAAACCTAGAAGCAAAAACAAAAGCAATCACCCTGACGTCTACAAACATGGCTGCCATAAAAGGTTCAGGTGCCAGCCAGCTTAAAGCAACTTGGGTGGCACCTGGCTGAATCTGGCCTGGTGGGATCCTGGGTTGATCTGCTTGGTTAGAATCCTGGATGATCTGATTTGATGGGATCTTGATGTGATCTGGTTGGGTGAGATCCTGGGGTGATCTGCTTGGGTGAGATTCTACACCAAATTAGATGGATCACAACCTGGATAGAATCTTTATCAAAATTATTTCATGGGATGGGGGCATCGCTGATGAGACCAACATTTATTGCCCATCCTTAATTGCTCTTGAGAAGGTAGTGGTGAGCTGCCTTCTTGATTCGCTGAAATCTGTGCGGTGTAGTTACACCCACAGTGCTGTTAGGGAGGGAGTTCCAGGATTTTCACTCAGCGACAGTGAAGGAACAACAATCTATTTCTAAGTCAGGATGGTGTGGGGCTTGGAGGGGAACAGGCAGGTGGTGGTGTTCCTATGTTCTTCTAAGTGGTAGAGGTTGCAGGTTTTAAAAGTGCTGTCGAAGGAGCCTTGGCGTTTTACCGCCATGGTATTGCCAAGACATTTCAAACACTAGGAATGTTGCAAAATATGGAGACAGTGCCAGCAATATGATTCACCACTCCAGACCCCTTTTTCAGAATTCCCAGGTTTCTCAGGACAAAATGGTAGAGATTCCAGAACAATCCATGAAGTAACTCCTTAGAGGCCGGTGTCCCTTCACCAGATTCCCTTTATTTACAAACTTATCTCCACTCCTAAGAGTGCTTCAGGTACAAAGTCAGAATCTGCAGCATGGGTGGATCTGACACTCCCCACATTTATACACAGGTGAGGCTCCCTGATTGGGCAGACGGTCATCACCTCAATCAGGGAGCTCATACTCCAAGAGGCCAACCTCATGGGCCTGGTGAAAGTCACTCTAATCCACCAAAGTCTCGCTGAGTTTACAGCAACAGAACCACAATCCTGAGGTTTCGGGAAATGACTGGGAGATGTTTTTATGTGAAGAAGGCTGCATAAATATATGTGATGACCACCCAAGGTGAGAGTTAGCAGATGGTAAGCACTCACCAATACAGTCCTTGTGAAAGTAGAGTGCAACAATAACTGGAGGGATGGTGAAGAAGTCTACAATGGAGTTGAGTTCATACCAGAATTGAAGTTTGTCTTCGGCTGCGATGAACTGTTGAATAAATAGAAGAAGCAGATAATCTTCAGACCCTGGTCCCAGCCAGGGATCACTCAATAACAATTAGGAGAAGGAATGGAGATTGATGGCCAGCCCACCTACACCTTATCACAGGGACTGGACACAGCTGAGCAATAACCATCAGGAACACACTAGAGGCTAGAATTGGCAGAGCGCTGAGATTTCGGGTCAGCCGACAGCTGGAGAGGATTAAAGAGGGTGAAGCCACAGAGGAATTTGAAATCAAGGGTGAGAATTTTACAATTGAGCTACATGTGTAGTGGGATTGTTATGCACGCTGAAGTGGGACTCTGGAGTGTGTGCCAGCTGTGTATCAGTGGGTAGCACCCTCACCTCTGGGTTTGAACATTGTGGGGTCAAGTCCCACTCCAAACTTTAGCATAAAAATCAAAATGGACTCTTGTGACCCAGTTCTGAGGAGGTGCTGTGCTGTCGGATAGATTGCCTTTTGGACAAGACATGAATCTGCAGCTCTATCTGCTCTCTTACCTGGGCACAAAAGATCCCATGGCATTATTTGAAAAAGAAGAGGTGAGTTCTCCCTATTCCACAGGCCAATATTTATCCCTCCATAGATAGCACTGAAGCAGATTGTCCTTTGTCGGATCTTGCTATGTGCAAACTTGTTGAGGTGCTTCCTACACTACAACTTTGACTACACTTCAGAAGAGTCTTTATTGTGGAATGACACAAGTGCAATTAATATAAAATATATATTGTTTTTATCTTCTTGTTTAAGAAGAATGTTTAAAATTTCAGATTTATTCTGCCGGCAGCCGGTGTGTCTGGAAAACCGTTAACTCAAGGGTGTGAAAGCAAGTTAATAACTCATTTTCAGCTAGGAACTTGTTACTTAGATAAAACTAATGGACTTTTGTTTGTACAAGAGGTTCCCCTGGGATTTCTGATGAAAGTTGATTGACGTGATCATGTTATAAACTGGGTGTGTCGTAGAGAGAAAGGAACTTTGCAGTTTGCAAGTGGCAGTTTTAGCTGGGAGTCTGCTGAAGACAGGTCTGCAAGCTGCTCTGAAACTCACTTTCTCTGAAAGCTTCAAGACTGTTAGCACAATTTATAGCAAGTATATTTATGATTGCTAACTGTATTTGAAGTGGCATTTAAGTCTCTAAGGGAAATGTTGCTCATTGGGAACTGAAACAGTCATAAGCAAGAAAGTAAAGTTGCTTCCTTTCAATTTTTAATATTGTTCAACTGTTAATGGTTAAGCTGCTTTATTGGTTAGAGTTAAACTGTGTTATTAAATAAAGTTTGTTTTACTGTAAAAGATCCTTAATTTGGCAATAGACTAATTCCCGGAAGGAAGTATCCTTTCTTCACATTTATGCCAAAATAGAAAGATTGTTGGGATCTAGTCTAGCTTCCTGATACAACTTGGGGTTGGACGCCAGCATTGTAACAACTGCTCTCAAGGGTTCGGGATGTCTTGAGGCTGAGAGAGGCACGAGGTGAAAGAAATGCGAGTCTTTCTCGTCAGAGGCAGATGTGCAATGAAATAATATAAATTTACACTCAAACTTCAACACAAAAGTAAGACTTACTCGGAGTCCAAAGTAAAATAAAAAGAAGGCATTAAAGCACAGATCGACCGTTTGTAGAGTGTGTAAAACCACTCGGGTGCTTTCATTGCTCCTGTAGAAAGAGGACAGCAAATTCGGTTCATTAGATTTTGTCACACTCCACCCCGCCACCCCCCCGAGAGTTTGTGTCTGTATATGTGTGTGTATATGTATGTGTATGTGAGTGAGTGTGAGCGTGTGAGAGTGGGTGTGTTTGTGTGAGAATGTGTGTGTGTGTGTGTGTCGGTTAAATTAGTTGAATATCCTCTCAACATGGGCACTGTATCAACAGCACTATCTCAGCTCCTGTCTTGAAGTTAATACTTACTCAACTGATGTTGCAAAGTAGATGAAGAGGGAACCAAAGCTGAGTAAGAACACCATCATTACCTGTCAAAGAGACACCAGTCACATTCTGTTCATAAGAATAGGTGGTAGTTATCTGGTGCCCATTCTGTACAAGCCTGTACACGGGTGGCACAGTGACACAGTGGTTAGCACTACTCCTTCACAGCGCCAGGGACCCGGGTTCGATTCCCGGCTTGGGTCACTGTCTGTGTGGAGTTTGCACATTCTCCCTGTGTCTGCGTGGGTTTCCTCCAGGTGCTCCGGTTTCCTCCCACATTCTGAAAGACATGCTGGTTAGGTGCATTGGCCCGTTGACCCAAACAGGCGCCGGACTGTGGCAACGAGGGGAATTTCACAGTAACTTCATTGCAGTGTTAATGTAAGCCTTACTTGTGACTAATAAATATACTTTACTTTACTTTAGATATAGACACAGCTGGAGGGCCATTGGGGGAGCATCGTGAGGTTATCCATGGGCTTGCGGTACAGTGAAGTGCTGAGGTGACCTTCCTTGAAAGATGCCCTCATAAGAACAGGATATGGCGCTCGACTCATCGATCGACAGTTCTGATGCGCCACAGTGAAAAACCGCACCGACCTCCTCAGAAGACAAACACAGGACACGGTGGACAGAGTACCCTTCGTCGTCCAGTACTTCCCTGGAGCAGAGAAGCTACGACATGTTCGCCGGAGTCTTCAACATGTCATTGATGAAGACGAACATCTCGCCAAGGCCATCCCCACAACCCCACTTCTTGCCTTCAAACAACCGCACAACCTCAAACAGACCATTGTCCGTAGCAAACTACCCAGCCTTCAGGAGAAGTGACCACGACACCACACAACCCTGCCACAGCAACCTCTGCAAGACGTGCCAGATCATCAACATGGATGCCATCATCTCACGTGAGAACACCATCCACCAGGTACACGGTACCTACTCTTGCAACTCGGCCAACGTTGTCTACTTGATACACTGCAGGAAAGGATGTCCCGGGGCATGGTACATTGGGGAGACCATGCAGACGCTACGACAACGATGAATGAACACCGCTCGACAATCACCAGGCAAGAGTATTCTCTTCCTGTTGGGGAACACTTCAGCGGTCACGGGCATTCGGCCTCTGATCTTCGGGTAAGCGTTCTCCAAGGCGGCCTTCACGACACACGACAGCGCAGAGTCGCTGAGCAGAGACTGATAGCCAAGTTCCGCACACATGAGGACGGCCTCAACCGGGATTTTGGGTTCATGTCACACTATCTGTAACCCCCACGACTTGCCTGGGCTTGCAAAATCTCACTAACTGTCCTATCTGGAGACAATACACATCTCTTTAACCTGTGCTTAACCCTCTCTCCACTCACATTGTCTGTACCTTTAAGACTTGGATTACCTGTAAAGACTCACATTCCAACCATTATTTTGTAAATTGAGTCGGTGTCTTTATATGCCCTGTTTGTGAACAGAACTCCCACTCACCTGATGAAGGAGCAGCGCTCCGAAAGCTAGTGGCTGTTGCTACCAAATAAACCTGTTGGACTTTAACCTGGTGTTGTGAGACTTCTTACTGTGTTTACCCCAATCCAACGCCGACATCTCCACATCATGGCTACTATCGACACCGCAAACAGCCGGCTCAAAGTGGAGAGGATCTCTAAGAAGATTGCGCATATCGACACAGACATCAAGTTTCTACAAAGATGCAAGAAAGCAGATAAGATACCGAAAGGACTACAGATCACGAACCCACTCAGGTCAACCTATAACACAGACTACGCTGAGAAACTTTGCCGTCGCACCTCTCTCACCCTCCTCAACCACCTCATACACCAGCTCTACAGCAAACGCCGCATCCTGGAAACCAAGATAGAGTCCATATTCTCAACTTGCGCTCAGGATGCAGACCAACTGCCAAGCCGACGAGACAAAGGAACTACGCCATCTACATGCACACCAAGAACAGAAAACTTGAGAAACTCGGCATCACCACCAGCAGCAACCAAGCCTCCCCCGGTACCACAGTAGAAAACAGTACCACTGCAGGGAAGCCCATTGTCAGCTTGTCGGACTACACCCTTCAACCAGATGAAATCGAAGTTCTCAGCCGAGGCCTCAATTTCTGCCCCACCACCAAAATAGACCCCATCAGTCTCGCAGCGGACACAGAGGAATTCATCAGGCGAATGAGGCTGCGGGAGTTCTTCCACAAACCCCAAGAGGCCAACAGCGAACACAATGAGACAGCCAATGAACCGGAACAGCCAACAGAGAGATCCGCGGTGCAGCAACTGAAGAGGAAAGAGTCGAATTGGACTCCTCCGGAAGGCCGCTGCCCTTGGCTTGACATGTATGCCCAAGCCGTCAGGAGGTGTGTCAATGCCAGGTTCATCAGCCGCATTCACAAGACAGCCCTGAACATCACCCAAGCACAACGTAACGCCATCCACGCTCTCAAGACCAACCGCAACATTGTCATCAAACCAGCAGACAAAGGAGGGGCCATCGTCATACTGAACAGAACGGATTACTGCAAAGAAGTGTACCAACAACTGAACAGCGAGGAACACTACAGACAGTTACCCACAGATCCAACCAAAGAACACACACATCAACTCAACAGACTGATCAAGACTTTTGATCCGGAGCTTCAGAGCACCCTCCGTGCTCTCATCCCACGTACTCCCCGCGTTGGAGATCTCTACTGCCTCCCAAAAGATACACAAGGCAAATACACCTGGCCGCCCCATCGTATCGGGCAATGGGACCCTGTGCGAGAACCTCTCCGGCTACATCGAGGGCATCCTGAAACCCATTGAACCCCCAGCTTTTGTCGCGACACTACAGACTTCCTACAGAAACTCAGCACACATGGAGCAGTTGAACCAGGAGCACTCCTCGTCACAATGGATGTCTCGGCACTCTACACCAGTATCCCCCACGACAATGGCATTGCTGCAACTGCCTCAGTGCTCAACGCCGACAACTGCCAGTCTCCAGATGCAATTTTACAACTCATCCGCTTCATCCTGGACCACAATGTCTTCACCTTCAACAACCAGTTCTTCATCCAGACACACGGAACAGCCATGGGGACCAAATTCACACCTCAATATGCCAACATCTTCATGCACAGGTTCGAACAAGACCTCTTCACCACACAGGACCTTCAACCAATGCTATACACTAGATACATCGATGACATTTTCTTCCTTTGGACTCATGGTGAGCAATCACTGAAACAACTATATGATGACATCAACAAGTTCCATCCCACCATCAGACTCACCATGGACTACTCTCTGGAATCAGTTGCATTCTTGGACTCACGCGTCTCCATCAAGGACGGTCACCTCAGCACCTCACTGTACCGCAAGCCCATGGATAACCTCACGATGCTCCACTTCTCCAGCTTCCACCCTAAACACGTTAAAGAAGCCATCCCCTACGGACAAGCCCTCCATATACACAGGATCTGCTCGGATGAGGAGGATCGCAACAGACACCTCCAGACGCTGAAAGATGCCCTCAAGAGAACAGGATATGGCGCTCGACTCATCGATCGACAGTTCCGACGCGCCACAGCGAAAAACCGCACCGACCTCCTCAGAAGACAAACACGGGACACGGCGGACAGAGTACCCTTCGTTGTCCAGTACTTCCCCGGAGCGGAGAAGCTACGGCATCTCCTCCGGAGCCTTCAACATGTCATTGATGAAGACGAACATCTCGCCAAGGCCATCCCCACACCTCCACTGCTTGCCTTCAAATAACTGCACAACCTCAAACAGACCATTGTCCACAGCAAACTACCCAGCCTTCAGGAGAACAGTGACCACGACACCACACAACACTGCCACAGCAACCTCTGCAAGACGTGCCGGATCATCGACACGGATGCCATCATCTCACGTGAGAACACCATCCACCAGGTACACGGTACATACTCTTGCAACTCGGTCAACGTTGTCTACCTGATACGCTGCAAGAAAGGATGTCCCGAGGCATGGTACATTGGGGAGACTATGCAGACGCTACGACAACGGATGAATGAACATCGCTCGACAATCACCAGGCAGGAGTGTTATCTTCCTGTCGGGGAGCACTTCAGCGGTCACGGGCATTCGGCCTCTGATCTTCGGGTAAGTGTTCTCCAATGCGGCCTTCACGACACACGACAGCGCAGAGTCGCTGAGCAGAGACTGATAGCCAAGTTCCGCACACATGAGGACGGCCTGAACTGGGATCTTGGGTTCATGTCACATTATCAGTAACCCCCACAGCTTGCCTGGGCTTGCAAAATCTCACTAACTGTCCTGCCCAGAGACAATACACATTTCTTTAACCTGTGCTTAACCCTCTCTCCACTCACATTGTCTGTACCTTTCAGATTTGATTCCCTGCAAAGACTCGCATTCCAACCATTATTTTGTAAATTGAGTTTGTGTCTTTATATGCTCTGTTTGTGAACAGAACTCCCACTCACCTGATGAAGGAGCAGCGCTCCGAAAGCTTGTGGTTTGTGCTACCAAATAAACCTGTTGGCCTTTAACCTGGTGTTGTGAGACTTCTTACTGAGTTTGTCTTGCACAGGCAGTGTTGCTGGTATGAGAGTGCTCTGAGGTGCCTCCTATATGTTGTCCATGTTTCAGTCCTATACAGTAAGGAAATGATCACAATTGCATGGTAAACTATGAGCTTGGTTTCAAATTTGAAGTCACGATCTTCAGAACCTCATTTACTTGGGTGACCAAAGGCTGCACCAACAGATTTCAGGCTGTCTTCACTATTTCTTTCTGCAGGTGTTGCACATTTTTCAGACACTCAATATGAATCCTACTTAATGGGGCTGTGGACATGTATATATGGGGCTTGCTCATTGAGGACTTTGGTCTCCTGAATGTTCAGTGTAAGTCCCATCTTCTCAGATACCTCAGTAACTGCATCAACGATTCTCCGGAGATACATTTTCAACTGAATACTTCTTTTTGTGAAATCGAAAGACCAATTAAGGAATGCTCCGTCAGCTTGACGTAATTTGAACGTGCAACCTTCTGATTTGGAACCAGACACGCTCCCGTTGCGCCACAAGCTCACACCAACTGAATACTTACTGCAGCATTATCGGAGCTCAATGACTGAGGTCTGGCTGTTCTTGGTTTTTGATTGAAGTTATCTTAGAACGAATCATTTACCATCCATTCCATAAATAAGTTGCATTCCAGCAGGGATCTTGTCTCATGTCAAGACAGAGTATGGCTAGGAGGTCAAGATAAAGAGTTGGACACAACCTTGGTTTACTCCTGTCTTCACCTCCAAATGGATCTGTTGTAGATTTGCTAAATTTGCTGTTGACACAAAGCAAAGAAGGAAAGTAAGTTTTGAAGAGGAGCGAAGGATCTGCAAAGGGACATAGATAGGTTCAATGAGTGGACAAAAACTTGGCATATGGAGTATGATGTGGGAAAATGCAAATTTATCCACTTGGACAAGAAGAAGAAAGGCAACATAATGTTGAAATGGAGAGGTGATGAATGAATACTTTTCTTCGGTGTTCACCAAGGAGAGGGGCCATGTTTTTGAGGAAGAGATGGTGTCACAGGCTGATAGGCTGGAGGAAGTAGATGTTCGGAGGGAAGATGTACTAGCAATTTTGAATAAACTGAAAGTTGATAAGTCCCCTGGGCCTGATGAAATATATCCTAGGATTCTTTGGGAGGCAAGGGATGAGATAGCAGAGCCTTTGGCATTGCTCTTTGCGTCCTCACTGTCCACGGGGGTGGTGCCAGAGGACTGGAGAATGGCGAATGTGGTTCCTCTGTTTAAGAAAGGGAATAGAAATGACCCTGGTAATTATAGGCCGGTTAGTCTTACTTCGGTGGTCGGTAAGTTGATGGAAAAGGTCCTTAGGGATAGGATTTACGACCATTTAGAAAGATGCAGCTTAATCCGGGTTAGTCAGCACGGATTTGTGAAGGGCAAGTCTTTCCTCACAAATTTGATAGAATTTTTTGAGGAGGTAACTAAGTGTGTAGATGAAGGTAGTGCAGTTGATGTCATATACATGGATTTTAGTAAGGCGTTTGATAAAGTCCCCCACGGTCGGCTTATGAAGAAAGTAAGGATGTGTGGGATAGAGGGAAGTTTGGCCAATTGGATAGGTAACTGGCTATCTAACAGAAGACAGAGAGTGGTGGTGGATGGAAAATTTTCGGACTGGAAACCGGTTACCAGCGGAGTGCCACAGGGATCAGTGCTTGGTCCTCTGCTATTTGTAATTTTTATAAATGACTTGGAGGAGGGGGCTGAAGGGTGGATCAGTAAATTTGCTGATGACACCAAGATTGGTGGAGTAGTGGATGTGGTGGAGGGCTGTTGTAGGCTGCAAAGAGACATAGATAGGATGCAAAGCTGGGCTGAAAAATGGCAAATGGAGTTTAACCCTGACAAATGCGAGGTGATTCATTTTGGTAGGACAAATTTAAATGTGGATTACAGGGTCAAAGGTAGGGTTCTGAAGAATGTGGAGGAACAGAGAGATCTTGGGGTTCATATCCATAGATCTCTGAAGGTTGCCACTCAAGTGGATAGAGCCGTGAAGAAGGCCTATAGTGTGTTGGCGTTCATTAACAGGGGATTTGAGTTTAAGAGCCGTGGGGATATGCTGCAACTGTACAGGACCTTGGTGAGACCACATTTGGAATATTGTGTGCAGTTCTGGTCACCTCACTACAAGAAGGATGTGGAGACACTGGAAAGAGTGCAGAGGAGATTTACCAGGATGCTGCCTGGTTTGGAGGGTAGGTCTTATGAGGAAAGGTTGAGGGAACTTGGGCTTTTCTCTTTGGAGCAGAGGAGGTTGAGAGGAGACTTGATAGAGGTTTATAAGATGATGAGGGGGATAGATAGAGTGAACGTTCAAAGACTATTTCCTCGGGTGAATGGAGCGGTAGCTAGGGGCATAACTATAGGGTTCATGGTGGGAGATATAGGAAGGATGTCCGAGGTAGGTTTTTTACTCAGAGAGTGGTTGGGGTGTGGAATGGACTGCCTGCAGGGATAGTGGAGTCAGAAACTTTAGGAACATTTAAGAAGCTATTGGATAGGCACATGGAGTACTTCGGGATGATAGGGAGGAAATAGCTTGATCTGGGTTTCAGACAAAGCTCGGCACAACATCATGGGCCGAAGGGCCTGTTCTGTGCTGTACTGTTCTATGTTCTAGATTGCAGAACTCTGGGGTGCAGAGGGATCTGGGTGTCCTAGTACATGGATTCACAGAAAGTTAGTATGCAGGTACAGCAAGTGATTAGAAAGGCAATTGGAAAGTTCTTATTTATTGGGGAATGGAGTATAAAAGTAGGGATGTTTTACAGCAGCTGCCAGCGTTGGACTGGGGTAAGCACAGTCTTCTTACTGTGCTTATCCCAGTCCAACGCCGGCATCTCCACATTACTGCAGCTGTGCAGGGTAGTGGTGAGATCACACCTGGAATACTATGTTTTAGTCTCCTTATTGAAGAAAGAATATAAATGCATTAGACGCATTCCGAGAAGGTTCACTCCACTGATTCCTGGGATAGTGGGTTATCTTACAAGGAAAGCTTGCCAGCTACAAGAAAAATGCTGCAAAGACATGAACCTCTTTACACCGTGTTCCTTGAGTTGACAAAGGCCTTCGGCTCTGTAAATTGTGAGGCACTCTGGAATCTTCTGCTCCAAAATTTGTTATTGTCCGTCACCTGCTCCATCATGATGTACCAGTGGTGATCTTCAACACATGTGAATCAGGAGAAGGAGCATGCCTGGCACTTGTCCCTTCGAGCCTACTCTGTATTCAATAAAATCATGGCTGAAATGATTGTGATATGAAAGCAGCCAGCATAAACAAGCACCCCATGCACCCCGGACATCCTCTCTTCCACCTTCTTCCGGCGGGAAAAAGATACAAAAGCCTTCCCGCTGCCTTCCTGCTGCCTTGGCAAAGCAGCCAGCATAATTAAGGACCCCACGCACCCCCGGACATTCTCTCTTCCACCTTCTTCCAGCAGGAAAAAGATACAAAAGTCTGAGATCACGTACCAACCGACTCAAATACACTTTCTTCCCTGGAGTTTGCACGTTCTCCCCGTGTCTGCATGGGTTTCCTCTGGGTGCTCCAGTTTCCTCCCACAGTCCGAAAGACGTGCAGGTTAGGTGCATTGGCCATGCTAAATTATCCCTCAGTGTTACCCACTGGAGTGTGGCAACTAGGGGATTTTCACCGTAACTACATTCCAGTGTTAATGTAAGCGTACTTGTGACACTAATAAAAAAACTTTAACTTAATTGGTGCAGCCTCTATCCACCAGAATAGACATTGAGATATTCCAGATGGCACATCTTCCTCCACTTGTTCTGCTATCGAGGAATTGCTTACCATAGCTCTGTGTGCTGAGGATTTCCAAAGTTCCTAACAGGGCTTCACAGTAACCAAAAGCAGCACCAGACATAAAGAGTCCCACCGTACGTCCCCATGTTCCTTTTTTATTCATTGCCCAGGTTCCACAGTGAGGACAAGGAGCTGCACTGGAATCTCAACAAGTATCTATCCCCTGAGAACAAACTAGCAAGAAATACAAAAGATAGATGCCTTTTGAAAATACAAATGCATCACATTCACTGGTTCACTACCAACCCTGTGAGCCGCATCCTCAAAATCTTCAATAGATTCAGACATGATTTCCCTTTAAAACCATGTGAATTTTATCAGTGAAGAAATCAATGGGGCTAAAGCCACCAAATCCCCTGGATCTCGCAGCCTACGCACTGAAGCTGTTAGGGGTGGCGGCAGAAATACACTGATTTTCATCTTACAGAATTCCTGGGATTCAGAAGCTTCTCGGGAATTGGAACATAATAAAGAGCTAGAGAAAACAGGATACTAAAGGCCACTTAGTCTAATATCAAGATTAGAAAATTACTATAATCTATCATTAGAAATACAATAACATGAATTTCTTTTTTATTTTGGAGCTGATTTTAAACCCTCCTCTTCCAACATTTGCTCCAAAGATGTGCAGATTAGAGGGATTGGCCATGCTAAATTGCCCCTTACTGTCCAAAGATGTGCAGGTTAGTTGGGTTGGCCATGCTAAATTGCCCCTTAGTGTTCAAGGATATGCAGGAGAGGTGGATTGGCCATGCTAAATTGCTCCTTCGTGTCCAAGGATGTGCAGGTTAGTTGGGTTGGCCATGCTAAATTGCCCCTCACTGTCCAAAGATGTGCAGATTAGATTGATTAGCCATGGTAAATGTTAGAGATTACAGGTGATACGGCGGGAGAGAAGGCCTGGGTGAGATACTCTGTCAGGGAGTCAGTGCAGACTCGATGGGCCACATAGCCTCTTCTGCAGTGTAGGGATTCTATGATTCTCTTTAAAAGCTGAGTGTATATTTGATTTATATATTCTAGCCAGTTACTGGATATTCAGCCGGCAGAGAGGTTCCCTGGTCTGCCTCTTCGCTCAGGGTATTGGAAACTCTTCTCAGTGTTCCACACTAGCTATGTTTCTACTGAATTCTTGTTGAAAGTGTCCGCTCTTAATCATGCGTGGCTCTGGTGGAATGTTTCACTTTTGTTACTCACAAGCCCTCGGCCAATCAGTGACTGAGCTGATATCATTCGTTGCGCCCATTCCTGCACTGCAAACATTAGACTGACATCCTTCACTTTCGATGTTTCCCTGGCATTCAGTTGGTCCACCTCCTAAAACACATTTAACATCAAGTTAGCTAAAGTAGCACTCAGTCATCAGCCTGTAAATTGTTCTGGATTCTCTCACACTCAGCCCCACTGGGACAGTTGTGCTGCTGTGGGAGTTACACGTCCTGTGCTGCAGGTTCCACCTCATCTGACTGCTGTTGGGATTTGGAAACATGCCAATAAGGACTGATTAGGGACAGTCAGCATGGCTTTGTGAGTGGAAAATCATGTCTCACAAATTTGAGTTTTTTTGTCTTTTTAAAAGCATTTAGATGGTTACATGGGGAAGATGGGTATAGAGGGATATGGGTAATTGGGACTAGCTTAGTGGTTGAAAAAGGGTGGCATGGACAAGTTGGGCCGAAGGGCCTGTTTCCGTGCTGTAAACCTCTATGACTCTCAGGGGAGGCTATGATTGCCAACTCTAGTTGGCCGTATTCTTGAAGGTAACTTGATCTCAGTGTCTGTGGGCACACTGCCACCATTGATCTGAAAGGGTTAATAATCACAGAAGTTTAAAAATCACATAAGCTGCAAGCTGAATCTCAGTCACTCAGGGAAAGCTATGTGCAGACCACAGATCTTGATTAAAGTAAACCCAAGTAAGAGTCACGGACTATCTCATTGAATGATGTGCAGTTGCCCGTTCATGTCTGCCCATTGGAACAAGGAACAATGGGAAGGGAGGGTGAGCTACCATTGGTCAGAGATATATCTATCATTTCTTGATGATATAACATGCACAAGTTTTAATTGAACATGATACCCTTATATATGCATGATGTAACCTGAACTACAAGATTATGAGGGGCATGTTCAGAGTGGATAGTCAGAAGCTTTTTCCCAGGATGGAACAGTCAATTACTAGGGGGCACAGGGTTAAGGTGCGAGGGACAAGGTTTAAAGAAGATGTATGAAGCAAGTTTTTGTACAGAGTAGTGGGTGCCTGGAACTTGTTGCTGGGGGAGGCAGTGGAAGCAGATACGATAGTGACTTTTAAGGGGCATCTGGACAAATACATGAATAGGATGGGAATAGAGGGATATGGTCCCCGGAAGAGTAGGGGGTTTTAGTTCAGTCGGGCAGCATGGTCGGTGCAGGCTTGGAGGGCCGAAGGGCCTGTTCCTGTGCTGTAATTTTCTTTGTTCTTTATTCTTATGGTTGGACAGAGATAACTCCTATACATCTGTTGGTATATGCCAATTATTGTAATCGGAGTTGAACGTACAATTGCCTATGTATATCTGAATTTTTCACTCTGAGTAGTCTGAATAACTTCATTCAGAGTTCTATAGCTATAGCCTTCTTTTATAAATCACCTTGAAATCACTCTGTGACTTTGTCTGGCTACTTGAGGGGAACGATGGTTTTAAATACAACAAGAAAACCATCGTAACAGATTGCTCTCAACACTTCCCATGGTGCCACGTTGAGCAGCTACCAATCAGAAAACAATTCAACCCCTCATTACCTGATTGGATAATACTTGGCTGTCAGTTAAACTTTTGGAACATAAATATAAGTACTCAGCCTTTTTGGAACAAATTTCTCTTCTGGCCCAATGATTTTTCTCCAGTGTTTTGCTCACACCAATGTGCTGGAGATGAGTGTTTAATTCCTGGAGGCAGCTGGAGAGGAGGGGCAGTGAGGAGGAGTGGGATAAAAGCTGAGAGAGATGCTTTCCACTTGTCCTGTTGGAGTCCCGGACAACAGAATGTTCACTTCATTCACTGTTTGTGGGAACTCACTCTCTTCTCTGTCCATTCCTCTCTCACACGAGCTCTCTTTATCTCTCTCTGTCCATCTCTCTCTCTTTCTCACTCGCTCTCTCTTTCACTCACCTCTTGGCTCTCAGTCTACCGGTACAGTCCTTGCTGGGTAAACGGGGCATGTTGGTGTCAGTGTAATTTTCCCTGAATGTAGTGGGCAGCTGCCCTGAGCCTCCAGCATCCATTCACTCCATTAGCAATCTCAAAAGCCTGAAGCAAAAAGGAGAGTTTGGGCAGCTTCAAACAGTCCCCGGGAATGACGTGGTTCTGAGCTGGGCTCCTCAACTCATTGCAAACATCTTTGCCTTACAATGGCACTGTTCAAAGTAGCAAGTTTAACATTTATTGCAGCCCCTTTGTAACCGACTCTAGTGAAACTGGCCATCAGCCGTGAGATAGAAATGTCAGCCATGTTTAAGTGGCACTCTCGTCCCTGTGGGGGGAAATTGGGAGTTCAAGTCCAACTCCAGAAACTGCAGGCCAGAATCCAGGCTGACATTTCCCAATGCAGCAGCGAGAGAGTGCAGCACTGCCCCAGGGGCTGTCTTTTGGTAAACTGAGGCCCAATGCCAATATTTCTCCAGAAATGCACATCACTCAAATACAATTGATCTTTGTGGAATATGGAAGTGTTTCCTACATTAGACAGGGACATGCTGAGGTTGTAAAAGGTTCTCGATCAAGCCAGATTCTTTCCCTATTGTCACTAAGTGCAGCAGCGACAGGTGGGGGGATTATACCTCTTCTGTCAAGCTCTTTGTTAACTGTGCGAGGACAAGGTGGCTGATCTTGTGCTTTCCAGAGATAGAGATTCCGTGCGTCTGTAACGTGCTTTTCTTCCTCATCCACTAGTTCAAAGGGAAAAAAAGGGAGAGATTAGTTCAAGATGCGGTCAGCTGGTTTGGAGAGTGAACTCAGCACACAGTGGGCTGATGCATACCCAACTTACAATGACATCAATGTTTCGCTACAACCACACTCAGCGAGCATTACCACCTCGGAATCAGAATATTCCACCCCAGAGATTTGTGTATGTCATCTGTACTTCCAAAACACTCCCTTAGTATTGAGGGGTTCCCTGAAAAGGTTTTCACATATCAAAAGTAAGGGCCCCTACCTTATCTCCCTCCATCCCTCTGTACTGTCACTCTATCACTCCATCTCTCCATACTCTCACTCTATCCCTCCATCATTCTGTGCTGCCACCCCATCCCTCCATCATTCCATCCTGTCCCTCCATCACTTCATCCTGTCACTGCATCCCTCTATCACACGGGCGGCATGGTAGCACAGTGGTTAGCACTGCTGCTTCACAGCTCCAGGGACCTGGGTTCGATTCCCGGCTTGGGTCACTGTCTGTGTGGAGTTTGCACATTCTCCCCGTGTCTGCGTGGGTTTCCTCCGGGTGCTCCGGTTTCCTCCCACAGTCCAAAGATGTGCGGGTTAGGTTGATTGGCCATGCTAAAATTGCCCCTTAGTGTCCTAAGATGCGTAGGTTGGAGGGATATGAGGGTTGGGCCTGGGTGGGATTGTGGTCGGTGCAGACTCGATGGGCCCAATGGCCTCTTTCTGCACTGTAGGGTTTCTATGACTGCACTGTCAGTCCATCTGAAAGTCTGCAAAGGGACATAGATAATCTAAGTGAGTGGGCGAGGGTCTGGCAGATGGAGTACAATGTTGCTAAATGTGAGGTTATCCATTTTGGTTGGAATAACAGCAAAATGGACTATTATTTAAATGGTAAAAAATTGCAGCATGCTGCAGTGTAGAGGAACCTGGATGTCCTGGTGCAGGAATCTCAAGGAGTTGGTTTGCAGGTGCAGCAGGTAATTAAGAAGGCAAATGGAATTTTCTCCTTCATTGCTAGAGGAATGGAATTTAAAAACAGCGAGGTTATATTGCAGCTGTATAAGGTGCTGGTGAGGCCACACCTGGAGTACTGTGTACAGTTTTGGTCTCCTTACTTGAGAAAGGATATACTGGCACTGGAGGGGGTGCAGAGGAGATTCACTAGGTTGATTCCGGAGTTGAGAGGGTTGGCTTATGAGGAGAGACTGAGTAGACTGGGGCTATACTCATTGGAATTCAGAAGAATGAGGGGAGATCTTATAGAAACATATAAGATTATGAAGGGAATAGATAAGATAGAAGCAGGGAAGTTGTTTCCACTGGTGGGTGAAACTAGAACTAGGGGGCATAGCCTCAAAATAAGGGGGAGCAGATTTAGGACTGAGTTGAGGAGGAACTTCTTCACACAAAGGGTTGTGAATCTGTGGAATTCCCTGCCCTGTGAAGCAGTTGAGGCTACCTCATTGAATGTTTTTAAGGCAGGGATAGATAAATTTTTGAACAGTAAAGGAATTAAGGGTTATGGTGAGCGGGTGGGTAAGTGGAGCTGAGTCCACAAAAAGATCAGCCATGATTTTATTGAATGGCGGAGCAGGCTCGAGGGGCCAGATGGCCTCCTCCTGCTCCTAGTTCTTATGTTCTTATGTTCCTATCCCTCCATCCTGTTATTCCATCCCTCCATCACTCCGCATTGTCACCCCATCCCTCTGTACTGTCACTCTAGTCCCCTATCACTCCACACTGTCACCCCATCCCTCCATCCCTCTGTACTGCCACTCTATCCCTCCATCACTCCACACTGTCACCCCATCCCTCCATCCCTCTGTACTGCCACTCTATCCCTCCATCACACTGTACTGTCCCTCCATCCCTCTGTACTACCACTCTATCCCTCTATCACTCTGTACTGTCCCTCCATCCCTCTGTACTGCCACTCTATCCCTCTATCCCTCCGAACTGTCACTCCATCCCTCCATGCTGTCACTCTATCCCTCCATTTTTTCTTTCCTTTACTGAGTTCATATCCTGGTTTTTACCTTTGTAATCCCCCCCCCTCCCTCCCTCCCCCTTCCCTCCCTACAAGCTTCATATTTGCCTCTCCTGTCTGGGTTGTGTCCGTGTCAAAGCTCAGATCTGGGATACAGCTTCCATCCTGGAAAGCTCCAAGCATTACCCAATCAGGGTGTCCTTTTGGCCCATCGTGTGTGTACTGACAGGACTATTCTCACTTTCCAGCTGCTTGGGTTCCAGCAGCTTGTGTGTTTCTGCAAGTTATTTAAAATGCAGCGTGTGTGTCTGTTCCTTCAGATTCCTGTCAGATCGACCCGCTCACCCCTCAACAAAAAAATTCCCCATCACCCTCTCTGATCACTTGTCTATTACTTTCAATCTGATTATTAACTCCCACAATTATTAATCCCCCTGATTATTAACCCCCGATTATTAACCCCCGATTATTAACCCCCCGATTATTAACCCCCTGATTATTAACCCCCCTGATTATTAACCCCCTGATTATTAACCCCCATGATTATTAACCCCCTGATTATTAATCCCCCTGATTATTAACCCCCGATTATTAACCCCCGATTATTAACCCCCCTGATTATTAACCCCCTGATTATTAACCCCCCTGATTATTAACCCCCCGATTATTAACCCCCGATTATTAACCCCCCGATTATTAACCCCCTGATTATTAACCCCCGATTATTAACCCCCGATTATTAACCCCCCCGTTTATTAACCCCCCTGATTATTAACCCCCCCGATTATTAACCCCCCTGATTATTAACCCCTCCTGATTATTAACCCCTCCTGATTATTAACCCCCGATTATTAACCTCCTGATTATTAACCCCCAATTATTAACCCCCCTGATTATTAACCCTCTGATTATTAACCCCCTGATTATTAACCCCCCTGATTATTAACCCCCTGATTATTAACCCCCGATTATTAACCCCCCTGATTATTAACCCCCTGATTATTAACCCCTCTGATTATTAACCCCCGATTATTAACCCCCCTGATTATTAACCCCCTGATTATTAACCCCCTGATTATTAACCCCCCTGATTATTAACCCCCTGATTATTAACCCCCTGATTATTAACCCCCCTGATTATTAACCCCCTGATTATTAACCCCCCTGATTATTAACCCCCTGATTATTAACCCCCTGATTATTAACCCCTCTGATTATTAAACCCCTCCAATTATTAACCCCCTGATTATTAACCCCCCTGATTATTAAACCCCTCCAATTATTAACCCCCCCAATTATTAGCCCCCCGATTATCAACCTCCTGATTATTAACCCCCTGATTGTTAACTTCCTGATTATTATCAAAATTCTCAAAGTCAAAAGAAAACTCCCTCAGCATCACCAATAATAAACAGAAAATGCTGGAAATACGGCGCAGGTCTGGCAGCATCTGTGGAGAGTTCACATTTCAGTTCAATAACCTGCCATCAGAACTGGAGAAATGTAAATATAGTTAGTTCCATTGTTTAAATAGGGATCGAAGGAAATGCCAAACAATGATAGACCGGTTAGTCTGACATCGGTGGTGAGCAGATTAGTAGAACCAATCCTCAGAGATTGGATTAACTATCACATAGAAAGGACAGACTAGTCAGTGATGGCCGGCATTGATTTGTTAAAGGAAGCTCTGGCCTCACAAACCTGATTGAATTCTTTGAGGAAGTGACAAGAGGAGTTAATGAGGGTAGTGCAGCGGATGTGGTGTATATGGATTTTAGCAAGGCGTTTGACAAGGTCCCACATAGCAGACTGGTCAGAAAGGTAAAAGCTTGTGGGATATAGGATCATGTGGCAAACTGGATCAAAAGATGTAAACTCTGTTTCGCTCCACAGAAGGTGCCAGACCAGCTGAATATTTCCAGCATTTTCTATTTTTTATTTCAGATTTGCACCATCAGCAATATTTTACTTTTGGCACCCCTAACCTTTCCCCATGGCTTCATATTCCCCACTCTCGGCTGCAGTCTTATGCAGTTGGCTGTAAATCTTCTCTGCAGCCTCTCCAGCACCATCATGTCCTTCCTGTCATTTGACCAGAACTGTACATTTACTCTGGCTGTGGTTTAGCTAGTGTTTCAAGCAATTCTGGCATAAGCTCTCTGTTCTTGCACTTGGTCCCTCAGCATGGCTGTGTAGTGTGGAGAAATTCAGAAAGCACTCCCCACTCAGAGGCATGATCTGGCTTCATTTAACACCAGTGGAGAGAAAGCTTCTGGTCCAATCCCAGCGCTTTCTCTGCAGAGTCAGTGTAAAGGTGTCAACATTCATACCTTTTTTGGAAGGTACGTAGTACATTCACACAGTTTGATTTAGCTGGATGTTACCCAGACAAAGACAATCACAACTGTATTGTTTCTTAAATTGCAAAGACATCAAAACCCGTTTCCATTAATAACCTGAAACCGAGTTCATTCATTAAACCAGCCGGAGACATTGAAATACACTTGCATACGTTTAGACGGTGAGGTGCCTTGATGGGTGAGCCCTTGTTCCTATTCCTGATGTGTCTTGGTGTACGTGTGAATGTCTTTAAGCTGGTGGGCTGGCTCACACTCCATAATGGCCTTCACACCCTCCAAAAACACTCGGATTTTGGTATGCAAAATGCTCAACCAGGTCTTGATGGTTTGTGTTATAAGGAAAGGCTGGGTAGACTGGAACTTTTTTCTCTGGAGTGTAGGAGGCTGAAGGGTGACCTTATAGAGATCTATAAAATAATGAGGGGCACAGATCAGCTAGATAGTCAATATCTTTTCCCAAAGGTAGGGGAGTCTAAAACTAGAGGGCACAGGTTTAAGGTGAGAGGGGAGAGATACAAAAGTGTCCAGAGGGACAATTTTTTCACACAGAGGGTGGTGAGGGTCTGGAACGAGCTGCCAGAGGTAGTAGTAGAGGTGGGTACAATTTTGTCTTTTAAAAAGCATTTAGACAGTTACATGGGTACGATGGGTATGGAGGGATATGAGCCAAATGCAGGCAATTGGGACTAGCTTAGGGGTTTTAAAAAAATGGGCGGCATGGACAAGTTGGGCCGAAGGGCCTATTTCCATGCTGTAAACCTCTATGACTTTATGTACTGACAGGACAGTCTGTGGAGTCAGCTTTTAAACTGTCAGATCGCTAAACCTTGTTTGTCACAAATTGGATGCAGAGTGCCATTTTATGTATCCTAGCTGTAGGGATATGGAGTAGGGCCTAGGTGGGATTGTGGTCAGTGCAGACTCGATGGGCCAAATGGTCTCTTTCTGCACTGTAGGGTTTCTATGATTCTATGATGATTCTAAGGGGGCCGATTTGTTCCCTCCCAACAGCTCCCTCACCATCTTATCCGTCTGTCCTGTGGACATACACTCGAAGATCCCTCTGCCCTCCATACTTCTCAATATCCTACCACTTATTGTTTGGTTTGCTCTGCGCAAATGCATTCCTTCACACATCTCCAGATTAAATTCCACTTGACATGTTTCTCCCCGCCTGCCCAGCCCATTGATGTTGTTCCTTCTCTTTATCTTCACCCAGAATGCAGCCACAGTGAGAGCACCACATTTATCCATAGGCCAACTCCGTCTCTTAGCTTAGAGAAGCTAAACGGCGCTATCTAAATGTCAGACTTTGTTTTTCTTTAATTCGAGCAAACACCACAAATCAACAAACATTTCAAATTTACCCAAATCCTATCGCCTCGAGATATTTGCGTCAGTACCATCCAGGAATACCGCAGGCCTCTGTACAACAAGATGAACAGCATGCCTCCAAGGAACACAGTGAAGGAGGAGCCGATCGCACCCCACCACATGTCCTGGCTCATGATCCGGCAGTTCTGGCTCGGTTTCCTGATGTCATTGGTGGTTTCACTGAAAACCAGGTGCCTGATGGAACTGGTCCTGTTGATGCCAAAGCTTGACTTGAATTGCAGCCACATCATGTATCACTCCCTCTCTCATTTCACACTCTCTTACTGCCCTCACTCAGTCACCTTTCAGACAATTGATGTTATCAATAATCCCCATTGTGAGTCACTCTTAGAATCACGGAATTTTACAGAACAGTTAAAGAAGCCACTTGACTGGGCCCCTCTATCTGTGCTGCCTCCTTGATGAAGCACCCAACATTTCTCCCAGAATTCTGTCAACTCAAATACAAGGCCAATTGTCTTTTAGCCAGTCCCTCCTGGTCTGACCCACCCTCTGTGTGAAGCTTTTACCCCTCATTTCTCCTCCTGTTCTTTTGCCATTCATTTGAAACACATGACCTGTGATTACTGACCGACTTGCAGATTTGTGGATATGCAACTCATAGAATCATAGCATCCCTACAGTGCAGAATAGGCCATCCAGTCTGATGTAGGAGGCTAGAATAGGCTCATAACCATAGATTTAGGAACATTAACATGATACTAGCTTTAGAATGAATGATCTTGGACTATGGGAAATGTAAGCCAGCCAGGGCTGTTGTCATAGAAGACAGCTCTGTATGATTAACAAGTATTTCTCATTTAAAACATGTGTGGGCGCGGTGGCACAGTAGTTAGCACTGCTGCCTCACAGCGCCAGGGACCCCAGTTCAATTCCTGGCTTGGGTCACTGTCTTTGTGGAGTTTGTACCTTCTCCCTGTGTCTGTGTGGGTTTCCTCTGGTTTCCTCTCACAGTCCAAAAGACATGCTGGTTAGGGTGCATTGACCCAAACAGGCGCCGGACTGTGGCGACTGGGGGAATTTCACAGTAACTTCATTGCAGTGTTAATGTAAGCTTTACTTGTGACTAATAAATAAACTTTAACTTTTAAACTTTGAATTTACAAGATGGATGTGTTTTGCTTTTGGTTACATTTTGTGTCAATGACAAAATACAGCAGTCCCTGACAGGAGAGGAAAGGAACAATAGTTCCACTGAAAGCAGTAATGCTATCAGCAGTGGTCAGAAACAAGGTGGCTACCAATGCTAGCCTGATGAATCGGTCATACAACTCCGAGAGATAACGCAGGTGGCGAGCAGACAGAAGGAATTTCTCAGGGTCAAATGGGAAGGTTCAATTCAACGGGAATCATTCTCCCATTTCACTGTCCAGCGTCCCATGTTGCTGGGCAACAGAAGGGAGGTAGCGTCCATAATTAATGACAAATGAAATCCCATGAGGTCAGGATGTGTATTGTTATTGGCTGGAGTTAATGACAGGATGGTTATTGACTGATTTGTATTAATGCCGACCGGATAATGCCCACCGGAAAGATGGGCCAATATCATTCTGGGAATGTATGATTGCCTTCACAGGGGCATTGTTCTTCAGACTGATATCCGGCTGCCAGCATTCTTTACCTTGAGTGCTGGGCTTCCTCATATCATTCTCTCATTCGATCGCTTGATTAAATAAAGTCACATCTTAAAAATCAATACACTGCATTTTGAGTCTTTGTATTAGCTTAGGTTTGAGCAATGCATAGCCTCGAAAGGAAAGCCCCATCTACACAGTCCATCAAGCCTGCACCGGCAAGAATCCCACCCCAGCCCCCTCGTAACCCCCATGTATTTACCCTGCTAATCCCCCTGACACTAAGGGGCAATTTAGCATGGCCAATCAACCTAACCAGCACATCTGTAAGGGTGGCATGGTGGCACAGTGGTTAGCACTCACAGCGCCTCACAGCGCCAGGGACTCAGGTTTGATTCCCGGCTTGGGTCACTGTCTCTGTGGAGTTTGCACGTTCTCCCTGTGGTTGTGTGGGTTTCCTCCGGGTGCTCCAGTTTCCTCCCGCAGTCCAAAGATGTGCGGGTGAGGTGGATTGGCCATGCTAAATTGTCCCTTAGTGTCAGGGGCATTAGCAGGATAAATACATGAGGTTACGGGGCTAGGGCCTAAGTGGGACTGTTGTCAGTGCAGACACAATGGGCCGAATGGCCTCCTTCTGCACTGTAGGGATTCTATAATTATTTCTATAATAAAAAATCTTTGGAGTGTGGGAGGAAATTGGAGCACCCAGAGGAAACCCAAGCAGACATGGGGAGAACATGCAAACAGCACACAGCCGGGAATTGAACCCAGGTCCCTGGAGCTGTGAGGCTGCCGTGCTAACCACTGTGCCACCGTGCCGCTCTCCGCAGCTCCTTTTGTTCTTGCACCCTCCTCAAAATGGTCCATGTGTCTCACTTCACAGTGTCCCAACCAATTAAAGGTCACAGAATCGCAGAGTTGCTTTGGTGCAGAAGGAGGCCATTCGGCGCATTGTGCCTGCACCTGCTCTCCAAGTGAGCCTTTTCCCCATAACCCCTGCACAATATTTCTTTTCAAATGAATGATCTGATGCCCTCTTAAACGTCTCGATTGAACCTGCCTCCCCTGCACTCCATGGCAGTGCATTCCAGATGTTTTGCCTGTGGTTCACAGAGTCCCTACAGTGCAGAAGGAGACCATTCGGCCCATTGAGACTGCACTGATAACAATTAGGAAGTTGTTGATATATTGTATGCTGATGCGAATATTTTATTATCCTTTGAGTGGTTGGATCCAGTTAAATAACTCAGCAGCAAGCTTTTGTGTATTAAAAATGAAGGAAGTGACTTTATTTCACACACATACTTGCCCTGGCGCTGAGACCAAAGCCTGATGTCTCTCTCACATCACTCATCCTATCTCACACACATAGATGCAGTTGAAGGTAAAACAATAATTATCAAAATGGAATTTAACTCCGTCTCAGTTTCATTGTGGATTCAATGTTTCTTGTTGATGTTTCAGCTGGAACTGAAGATCTTGAAAAGCGGAGGGGTGGGGTGGTGGGGAGGGTGGGGGGGGGGGGGCGGGGGGGGGCGGGGGGGGGGGAATTCTCCATGACTCTTGTAGTAGACCTGCAGATTGGAAGCTCGGTGGGGGAACAGGTTAGTGGAGAGACAGCTCTTGTTCACCTCGCAAGCTGTTACACGTATATGCTGCAAAAATGACGAGTGCTGGGTGGCTCTTTGTAGACTCAGCCTCTGAGGAGAGCTGATCTTGAAGTCTCTGAAGATGTTTCTCTCAAAAGTCAATTTGAAAGTCTGTCAATATCTGTTAGCAGGAAGCAAAGGCAATTGCTGTAGCATGAGACTTTTGTCGAATCATGGTCCAGGTAAGGTGTTGTGGTAATCCCATTAAGCAGTTGAATTCTTCTCACAGCTGTGTTTTCAGTAGGCTTTTGTGTTTGAAAAGGTACATTTACATTTCTTTTTACAATGAAGGTGTTGGTGGGGTTTTGTTTATCTCCTGCTCTGACACACATGGAGTCAATATCAGAAAGAAGGTCTTCTTTACTCTCTTTGAAGTCAGATAATGGCAGTGGGATTTTCCGATTCCACCTGCCGTGCGACTGCAAACTCCCGCCTGAAGTGAGCAGATCTTTGACTGGTCCATCAAATCCTTCCACTAGGGGCGACTGGAAAACCCTGGCCATTCCTTTTGTATCCACAAAAACATCTGATGGCCTTCAGAGGTCAGCTTGAGTTTCAGTCTTTAAAAGCTTTGTTTTTTAAAAGTTAGATCTAGTTCTTGGGGCGAAGAGGATCAAAGGATATGGAGGGAAAGGCAGGATCAGGCTGTTGATTGGATGATCAGTCATGATCATAAAGAATGGCGGAACAGGCTCGAAGGGCCGAATGGCCTCCTCCTGCTCCTATTTTCCATGTTTCTATACCATGCTAAGGTGAGAGACTGAGTAAATTAGGTCCACATTGCCTGGGGTTTAGAAGAATGAGAGGTGAGTGTTGGATGCTATTCGGTTGGTCTCAATGCAGTCTTAGTAGTTTTAAGTAAGTTAACGTTTTGTATTTGTTAACTGCAAGACGGTTCAAGCTTGGGGCTGTCTCCATGCTTGCTTGAGCACACAGCTCTATTTAACCCTGAGGTGTGGGTCATGTGTTCTCTTACATCATTGTGTGTACTTCGGCCCAGGGGAAACACGGTGGCACTGTGGTTAGCACTGCTGCCTCACAGCGCCAGGGACCCGGGGCGGCACGGTGACACAGTGGTTAGCACTGCTGCCTCACAGCGCCAGGGACCCGGGGCGGCACGGTGGCACAGTGGTTAGCATTGCTGCCTCACAGCGCCAGGGACCCAAGTTCGATTCCCGGCTTGGGTCACTGTCTGTGTGGAGTCTGCACGTTCTCCCTGTGTCTGTGTGGGTTTCCTCCGGGTGCTCCAGTTTCCTCCCACAGTCTGAAAGATATGCTGGTTAGGGTGCATTGACCCGAACAGGTGCCGGAGTGTGGCGACTAGGGAAATTTCACAGTAACTTCATTGCAGTGTTAACGTTAGCATTACTTCTGACTAATAATTAAACTTTACTTTACAGTTTAACCCAACCTGTGCCAAAACCTTTAAACGAGAGCCATGCATTGCTACACAGAGGATTCTGAAGGGTTTGACAGGGTAGATACCTCAAGGTTGTTCCATGGCTTGGGAATTTGAGACACAGAGGCACAGTCTCAGAATATGGAGATGATCATTTCAGTCTGAAAGTCAGGGAAATTGCTTCAAAGAGTTGTGAATCTTTGGAATTCCTACACTGGATGGTTGTGGATAATCCCTTGCTGGATTATATTTAAGATATTGATGGACAGATATTTGGTCTCTCAAGGAATTAAAGGATATGAGGAGCCAGTGGGAAAGTGAAATTGAAGCCTAAGGTTAGCTGTGATGGGACTGAGTGATGAAAAAGGCTGGAATGGCTGGATAATTCCGATGCTATCTATGTTCTTGTGTTGTCAATGCTCCCATCCAGAGATTCCCAGAGAAATAGTGCCTGACGCTCACCAGACACACTCACAGATACATTGACACAACATGCTCTGTGATACTCACCCAACAACACGCAAACACCCACCACACTGACAAACACACTTAAACAGCACACTTCTAGACACATTCACCAGACACACCGGACCCAGTTCAATCCCATTCACCAGACACACCGGACCCAGTTCAATCCCATTCACCAGACACACCGGACCCAGTTCAATCCCATTCACCAGACACACCAGACCCAGTTCAATCCCATTCACCAGACACACCGGACCCAGTTCAATCCCATTCACCAGACACACCGGACCCAGTTCAATCCCATTCACCAGACACACCGGACCCAGTTCAATCCCATTCACCAGACACACCAGACCCAGTTCAATCCCATTCACCAGACACACCGGACCCAGTTCAATCCCATTCACCAGACACACCGGACCCAGTTCAATCCCATTCACCAGACACACCGGACCCAGTTCAATCCCATTCACCAGACACACCAGACCCAGTTCAATCCCATTCACCAGACACACCAGACCCAGTTCAATCCCATTCACCAGACACACCGGACCCAATTCAATCCCATTCACCAGACACACCGGACCCAGTTCAATCCCATTCACCAGACACACCAGACCCAGTTCAATCCCATTCACCAGACACACCAGACCCAGTTCAATCCCATTCACCAGACACACCGGACCCAATTCAATCCCATTCACCAGACACACCGGACCCAGTTCAATCCCATTCACCAGACACACCGGACCCAGTTCAATCCCATTCACCAGACACACCAGACCCAGTTCAATCCCATTCACCAGACACACCAGACCCAGTTCAATCCCATTCACCAGACACTTACCGGACCCAGTTCAATCCCATTCACCAGACACTTACCGGACCCAGTTCAATCCCATTCACCAGACACACCGGACCCAGTTCAATCTCATTCACCAGACACACCAGACCCAGTTCAATCCCATTCACCAGACACACCAGACCCAGTTCAATCCCATTCACCAGACACACCGGACCCAGTTCAATCCCATTCACCAGACACACCGGACCCAGTTCAATCCCATTCACCAGACACACCAGACCCAGTTCAATCCCATTCACCAGACACACCAGACCCAGTTCAATCCCATTCACCAGACACACCAGACCCAGTTCAATCCCATTCACCAGACACACCAGACCCAGTTCAATCCCATTCACCAGACACACCAGACCCAGTTCAATCCCATTCACCAGACACACCAGACCCAGTTCAATCCCTTTTCCAAAGGAAAATATCAGCAGTGGAACTGGAGCACAGATTGTAGAATGTGATTGGCCGGGCACTATCCTAATTAGACATGGTGAGTCCACGGCATTCCTGCTCTGGGATTACTAGTTACTATTCAATGTGGCATTCCAGATGAATGGCAGAACAGGCCTGGTGGGCCGAACGGCCTCGTCCTATGTTCCTGTGTTCTTTCCATCAACTCTGTTCTTGCAGATCGAGTCACAGAGAGAGTGAGGGGGGGACCTAGAAGCCATTGGTTTATTCCTGAGCGAGAGGGGAAAGCAAGGACCCTGAAGTTGATCCTCCCCGCCCCCCACCCCACACACACACACTCACATACACACTCACACTCACATACACACTCACATACACACACACACTCACACACACACGCTCACACTCACATATACACACACTCACACACACACTCACACGCTCACACTCACACACACACACTCACACATACACACACACACACACACACACACTCACATACACACACACACACTCACATACACACACACTCACATACACACACACTCACATACACACACAGACACACACGAGTTCCAACCCTCCAGATCGCTGAGGGGTTGATGTGTACAAAGCCGAGGAAAATAGGGATTTTTAAAAATTGTATCCTTCGTATTTTTGCTTTGAAGATTTTTTTGAAATAAACTGTTAAAAATATTGCGGCAAAAATGACTGTTTAACTGAGAGCCAATTATCACTCAGTGGGCTATCAGGCAATCCGTGCAGGACGGCCTGGATGGAAGCTATCCAAAGTGGGCAATGTGGGATGGTGGCCTGGCAGAAAGACATAAGGAAGCCTCCAGGTCTCTGTGCAAGCAGAACTGTGATGCCCACAGCCAGTGAAGAGGAGGCATTGTGATCACACACAACCGAGGGGGATTTAAAACGATGTGGGGCAAGCAGTTAACAAACTAAACAAACATTAGGACTGCCAATTTATTATTAACCAACTGGGTTAAAGTACATCCCTGCCGCTGTACCAGCAGTTTCCAAACCTTTATCTCATCCCAATCATTCTGGAAGGAACGAAGGCTTCAGAGTACAGAAAATTACAACTCGCCTTTCATTGCTGAGGTTTGTGCTGGCCATTGTTCAGGGTTTGTGTGGTGCTTCCTCTTGGTAGTTTCAGGTACGGAATCAGTGCTGGATTTTGTTTGCACAAATGGAAGGAAAGAGTGATATTTCTGAAGTACAGCTTCAGGATATCCTAAAGTTTTTTACACAATCAACTGCTTCTGAAAGTAGTCATCAACATTTCCTCAAAGTTTGCTTTGTGTTTCCGTGCCCGGAACCTTTCATTTTCTTTGTGTAGCAGTTCAGCAGGAAGACTGATCCGCTTTGTTGTAGTGTAGGAAGCATGGTAACCAATCTGTACACAGCAAGCTCCCACAAACAGCAGCGTATTCCTGTGAGGCATTGTGATGTGGGCCCAGGGCACATGGATTCGATATTTACATGTTCAACAATTACTGGCCAGAGTGAGCACAGCCAGTTAGAACAAAGAACGACACAGCACAGAAACAGGCCCTTTGGTCCACCAAGCCTGTGCCGATTCCTAATCCTTATTGAGACCCAGTACTTATTGCCCGTGCGTAGTTTCTATCCCTCTGTTCATCTCCCATTCATGTGTCTATCGAGATAGGCCTTGAGTGTTGCTAACATGCCTGCTTCCACCACCTCCACTGACAGTGCGTTCCAGGCACCCACCACCCTCTGTGTGAAAAACCTTCCCCGCACGTCTCCCCTAAACTTTCCCACTCTCAACTTGAACTTGTGCCCTCTTTTGGTTGACCTTTCCACCCTGGGAAAAGACTTCTGTCTATCCACTCTGTCCATGCCTCTCATCATTTTGTAGACTTCTATCAGGTCGCCCCTTCAGCCTACGTCTTTCCAATGCAAACAATCTGAGTTTATCCAACCTTTCCTCATACAAGAGTAGTTAGCGCTGCTGCCTCACAGCGCCAGGGACCCGGGTTCGATTCCCGGCTTGGGTCACTGTCTGTGTGGAGTCTGCACGTTCTACCCGTGTCAGCGTGGATTTCCTCTGGGTGCTCCGGTTTCCTCCCACACTTCAAATGATGTGCTGATTAGGTGCATTGTCCATGCTAAATTCCCCTTCAGTGTACCCTAAGAGGCACCAGAGTGTGGCAACTAGGGGATTTTCACAGTAACTTCATTGCAGTGTTAATGTAAGCCTACTTGTGACAAATAAATGAACTTTAACCTAAGACTCTCCAGACCAGGCAACATCCTGGGGAACCTTCTTTGCATCCACGTCCTTCTGCTAGTGTGGTGACCAGAACTGCACGCAATTCTCCAAATAGAACATAGAACAGTACAGCACAGAACAGGCCCTTCGGCCCACGATGTTGTGCCGAGCTTTATCTGAAACCAAGATCAAGCTATCCCACTCCCTATCATCCTGGTGTGCTCCATGTGCCTATCCAATAACCGCTTAAATGTTCCTAAAGTGTCTGACTCCACTATCACTGCAGGCAGTCCATTCCACACCCCAACCACTCTCTGCGTAAAGAACCTACCTCTGATATCCTTCCTATATCTCCCACCATGAACCCTATAGTTATGGCCCCTTGTAATAGCTCCATCCACCTGAGGAAATAGTCTTTGAACGTTCACTCTATCTATCCCCTTCATCATTTTATAAACCTCTATTAAGTCTCCCCTCAGCCTCCTCCGCTCCAGAGAGAACAGCCCTAGCTCCCTCAACCTTTCCTCATAAGACCAACCCTCCAAACCAGGCAGCATCCTGGTAAATCTCCTCTGCACTCTTTCCAGCGCTTCCACATCCTTCTTATAGTGAGGTGACCAGAACTGCACACAATATTCCAAATGTGGTCTCACCAAGGTCCTGTACAGTTGCAGCATAACCCCACGGCTCTTAAACTCCAACCCCCTGTTAATAAAAGCTAACACACTACAGGCCTTCTTCACAGCTCTATCCACTTGAGTGGCAACCTTTAGAGATCTGTGGATATGGACCCCAAGATCTCTCTGTTCCTCCACAGTCTTCAGAACCCTACCTTTGACCCTGTAATCCACATTTAAATTAGTCCTACCAAAATGAATCACCTCACATTTATCAGGGTTAAACTCCATTTGCCATTTTTCAGCCCAGCTTTGCACCCTATCTATGTCTCTTTGCAGCCTACAACAGCCCTCCACCTCGTCCACTACTCCACCAACCTTGGTGTCATCAGCAAATTTACTGATCCACCCTTAACCCCCCTCCTCTAAGTCATTAATAAAAATCACAAAGAGCAGAGGACCAAGCACTGATCCCTGTGGCACTCCGCTAGCAACCTGCCTCCAATCCGAAAATTTTCCATCCACCACCACCCTCTGTCTTCGATCAGACAGCCAGTTACCTATCCAATCGGCCAACTTTCCCTCTATACCACACCTCTTCACTTTCATCATAAGCCGACCATGGGGGACCTTATCAAACGCCTTACTAAAATCCATGTATATGACATCAACTGCCCTACCTTCATCAACACACTTAGTTGCCTCCTCAAAAAATTCAATCAAATTTGTGAGGCACGACTTGCCCTTCACAAATCCGTGCTGACTATCCCGGATTAATCCGCATCTTTCTAAATGGTCGTAAATCCCATCCCTAAGGACCTTTCCCATCAATTTACCAACCACCGAAGTAAGACTAACCGGTCTATAATTACCAGGGTCATTTCTATTCCCTTTCTTAAACAGAGGAACAACATTCGCCATTCTCCAGTCCTCTGGCACCATCCCCGTGGACAGCGAGGACCCAAAGATCAAAGCCAAAGGCTCTGCAATCTCATCCCTTGCCTCCCAAAGAATCCTAGGATATATTTCATCAGGCCCAGGGGACTTATCGACCTTCAGTTTATTCAAAACTGCCTAACTGAAGTTTTATACAGCTAGTTCACATACATTCTTCAATATCTCTGTTCTGACGAAAGCAGGAATGCATGAGCTGAGTTTACATTTGTCAACATGGTGCAGAATTCCCTCATCTTGACCAATGGGCTATTGTGGGACTGGTAAAGAATCAGGGGAAAGCAGAATTCACGTAGCCAGCCTGAAAATATACACAGCAGCATCCTGAAAATATACACAGCAGCATCCCTGAAAATATACACAGCAGCATCCCTGAAAATATACACAGCAGCATCCTGAAAATATACACAGCAGCATCCCTGAAAATATACACAGCAGCATCCCTGAAAATATACACAGCAGCATCCTGAAAATATACACAGCAGCATCCTGAAAATATACACAGCAGCATCCTGAAAATATACACAGCAGCCAGCCTGAAAATATACACAGCAGCATCCCCGAAAATATACACAGCAGCATCCTGAAAATATACACAGCAGCATCCTGAAAATATACACAGCAGCATCCTGAAAATATACACAGCAGCCAGCCTGAAAATATACACAGCAGCATCCCCGAAAATATACACAGCAGCATCCCTGAAAATATACACAGCAGCATCCTGAAAATATACACAGCAGCATCCCTGAAAATATACACAGCAGCATCCCCGAAAATATACACAGCAGCAACCCTGAAAATATACACAGCAGCATCCCAGAAAATATACACAGCAGCAACCCTGAAAATATACACAGCAGCAACCCTGAAAATATACACAGCAGCAACCCTGAAAATATACACAGCAGCAACCCTGAAAATATACACAGCAGCATCCTGAAAATATACACAGCAGCAACCCTGAAAATATACACAGCAGCATCCCAGAAAATATACACAGCAGCATCCTGAAAATATACACAGCAGCAACCCTGAAAATATACACAGCAGCATCCCAGAAAATATACACAGCAGCATCCCTGAAAATATGCACAGCAGCCAGCCTGAAAATATACACAGCAGCAACCCTGAAAATATACACAGCAGCATCCTGAAAATATACACAGCAGCATCCCTGAAAATATACACAGCAGCAACCCTGAAAATATACACAGCAGCCATCCTGAAAATATACACAGCAGCCAGCCTGAAAATATACACAGCAGCATCCCTGAAAATATACACAGCAGCATCCCTGAAAATATACACAGCAGCAACCCTGAAAATATACACAGCAGCATCCTGAAAATATACACAGCAGCATCCTGAAAATATACACAGCAGCATCCCTGAAAATATACACAGCAGCATCCTGAAAATATACACAGCAGCATCCCCGAAAATATACACAGCAGCATCCCTGAAAATATACACAGCAGCCATCCTGAAAATATACACAGCAGCATCCCCGAAAATATACACAGCAGCATCCCTGAAAATATACACAGCAGCATCCTGAAAATATACACAGCAGCCAGCCTGAAAATATACACAGCAGCCATCCTGAAAATATACACAGCAGCCAGCCTGAAAATATACACAGCAGCATCCCCGAAAATATACACAGCAGCAACCCTGAAAATATACACAGCAGCATCCTGAAAATATACACAGCAGCCATCCTGAAAATATACACAGCAGCAACCCTGAAAATATACACAGCAGCATCCCTGAAAATATACACAGCAGCATCCCTGAAAATATACACAGCAGCATCCTGAAAATATACACAGCAGCAACCCTGAAAATATACACAGCAGCATCCTGAAAATATACACAGCAGCAACCCTGAAAATATACACAGCAGCATCCTGAAAATATACACAGCAGCAACCCTGAAAATATACACAGCAGCATCCTGAAAATATACACAGCAGCCAGCCTGAAGATATGCACAGCAGCAACCCTGAAAATATACACAGCAGCATCCCTGAAAATATACACAGCAGCATCCTGAAAATATACACAGCAGCATCCTGAAAATATACACAGCAGCATCCAATGTTCCCCTTTGACTTTGTTTTTCAGGAGAATTTCCCCAGCAGAACCCTCAGGAGCCGCATCAGTCCAGAGACCCCCAATGGCTCAGGACGGGAAGCGTCGGAGAATTGGGATCATCGGCTTTGGTCACTTAGGTAGTTTTATAGAAAAAAGGATTGCATTTTTTACTCCAACTTTTCATATCCTCGGGACATCTACAAAGAATTCCATAGCCAATGAAAACTCCCGTTTTCACAGCTAACTCCCACAAACACTGTGATAATGATCAAAGAAACTGCCTTATTGTGATGTTGACTGAGGGATAAATATGAACCAGGATACTGGGGATAATACCCTTTCCAAATAATACTTTGGGATCTTTGACAGCCACCCTGAGCAGATAGTTGGGGTCTTGGTTTAATATCTCATCTGAAAGACAGAGTAGCGGGAATCTTACCGCCACGCCCGCCCCGGAATCGGGGAGAGTGCAGCTCGCAGAACGGAATTCCCCAGTGGCCTCGGGTGGGATTTTACAGCCCTCGCCTGAGCGAGGTGGTAAAATACAGAAAACCTGACGGAAAATTCAGGGTGGAGAGGAGAAAAACCTGGCAGTGGGAAGTAGAGAAGAATGAATTGATAAGGAGGATGTATCAGAGAGTAGTTTCAAGGTAAATAGAATACTCGGAGAGTTTGATAGAACAGGTGATAGTAAGTCATGTGATGGAGTCAGAATAAAACAGCCTAAATCGGAGTTAATGTGCCGCATGTGAATGCACAGAGTGTGGCGAATCAGCTCGGTGTGCTACAGACACAGGTTGACAAATGGAATTATGATATTATCGCTACAACACAGATCTGACTCAAAAAAGAGCAGGACCTGACATGAAATATTCCTGGGTGTGAGGTGTTTAGGAGAGACAGGGAAAGGAAGAAAAGGTGTGGGAGAGGGCAGTGGCAGTATTGCTGAAAGATGGTATTACAATACTGGAGAGAGGACGTTCCAGAGGGAACAAGGACGCAATCTTTCTGGCTGGAGATAAGGAATGAAAAAGGTACAATAACATTGACCGGTGTAGTGTACAGACTGCTAACTAAGGATGTAGAGGAACGCATTTGCAAAGAAATTACAGAGAGGTGTAAGAATGACAGAGTAATTATAATGGGAACTTTAATCATTTAAATATACCCTGGGATAGGAATAGTGCAAAGGGACAACAGGAGCAAGAGTTCTGGACTATATTCAAGATCATTTTCTGCAGCAATGTGTTTGTAGTCTCAGAGGGTCACGAGTGTTTGGAACTCCTTAAAAGGCAGTGGAAGCAGGTTTTTAAATACTTTACAGGCAGAGCGAGATAGATGTTTGATTAACATAGGGGTGAAAGGTTACTGGGATAGGCATACTCCCAGTATTGTGACTGCCCCTTTTTTAGTCATAGTCGTCGAGGTTTACAGCATGGAAACAGGCCCTTCGGCCCAACTTGTCCATGCCGCCCTTTTTTTTAAAACCCCTAAACTAATCCCAATTGCCCGCATTTGGCCCATGTCCCTCAATACCCATCAAACTCATGTAACTGTCTAAATGCTTTTTAAAAGACCAAATTGTACCCGCCTCTACTACTACCTCTGGCAGCTTGTTCCAGACACTCACCACCCTCTGTGTGAAAAAATTGCCCCTCTGGACACTTTTGTATCTTTCCCCTCTCACCTTAAACCTATGCCCTCTAGTTTTAGACTCCCCTACATTTGGGAAAAGATATTGACTATCTCCCTTATCTATACCCCTCATTATTTTATAGACCTCTATAAGGTCACCCCTCAGCCTCCTACGCTCCAGAGAAAAAAGTCCCAGTCTATCCAGCCTCTCCTTATAACTCATACCATCAAGTCCTGGTAGCATCCTAGTAAATCTTTTCTGCACTCTTTCTAGTTTAATAGTATCCTTTCTATAATAGGGTGACCAGAACTGCACACAGTATTCCAAGTGTGGCCTTACCAATGTCTTGTACAACTTCAACAAGACGTCCCAACTCCTGTATTCAATGTTCTGACTGATGAAACCAAGCATGTCGAATGCCTTCTTCACCATTCTGTCCACCTGTGACTCCGCTTTGAAGGAGCTATGAACATGTACCCCTAGATCTCTTTGTTCTGTAACTCTCCCCAGTGCCCTACCATTAACTGAATAAGTCCTGCCCTGGTTCCATCTACCAAAATGAATCACCTTGCATTTGTCTTTGTTTTTGTCCTTTAGCTCAATAATGTGGCCTAATTTGATGACCTTTTGAACGCACTGTCCCACCTTACAACTGTAATGGATTCTATAACCAACATTGCCCACCTCTCCTTTTTGACCCCCCTCTCTATCTCACCTAAAACCCTGTAAACAGGAACGTGAATCGACCATTCCTCTTTAAGTCATGTTTCCCTAAGACCAATCATATCATACGTTCCTTTCTATACCCTCAGCCTGTCTGCTTATTGGCTGTACTCATGGAACAGAAGCCTTGAAGGGCGGCATGGTGGCACAGTAGTTAGCACTGCTGCCTCACAGCGCCAGGGACCCGGGTTCAATTCCGGCCTCGGGTCACTGTCTGTGTGGAGTTTGCACGTTCTCCCCGTGTCTGCGTGGGTTTCCTCCAGGTGCTCTGGTTTCTTCCCACACTCCAAAGATGTGATTGGCCATGTTAAATTGCCCCTTAGTTTATCTGTCAGTGTGAGGGTGACTAAGGTTGATGTGGTGTCGTGCCCTGTAAACCCCTGGTGACAGACTGGCAACCTGTGCCAGCTGCAGAGATGGACAAAAGTCTGACCTGCGCACTGTCAGGGTACAGAAAGGTTGTGAGAGAGAGAGAGATAGCCTTGAACGCTGCCAATGTCTTTTCTCCATTTTCAAACCTTCCAGACTCACTCCCTAACCTTTCGCCTTCTATTTCCATTCCTATCTGAATTCACCCTCTTCCATCGCCCTTTCAAACCGATAGCAGCAGCAATCCTCCCCTGCATGCTTTTTGTCCCACTCCTGTTCAGGATCTCCAGCTTATATAAGCCCCTCCTCACCCAGAATTGATCCCAATGTCCCAGGAATCTAAAGGCGTCCTTCCTGCAGCGAATCTCCAGCTGCATCATCTGCTCCCCGTGGCATCAGGAGTAATCCGGAGATTACTGCTTTCGTGGTCCTCCTCTGCCTCACTAAACCCTGATTGCAGGACCACATCTCTCCTTCTGTCAATGCGGACCATGACTGCTGGCTGTTCACCCTCCCCGCTCACTCACCTCTTTGACACAAGGGACGCAACATGATCTTGAATTCACAGCTGCCATCTATTCCCCTAAGGATCCAATCACCTATCATTATTGCTCTTCCGATATTCCATGTAATCGCGCCCCCCCCCCCTCCCCCACCCCCTCCTTGCCCCTGTTGTTTAGTTGAGCCACCCATGGTGTCATGGACCTGGCTCCAGCCGTACTTACCAGATGAACCATCACTCTCATCAGTATTTAGAACTCTGCAGGGTTTGAGAGTGGAATGCAACAGCTGCCTGTTTCTTTCTGACTATCTGGTAGTTACCCATTCCCTCTCTCCCTGCAGCTGCGGAGTGACCACATCTATAAACATGCCCCCAACCTCATGGACGCACAGCAATGACACCAGCTGCTGCCCAGGTTCTGAAACCTGGAGCTCAAACTACTGCAACTGATGACAAATAGTTATTCAGGACATGGGAAGCATCTTGGAGTTCCCACATTGCACAGGATGTGCCCCCTTGAGGTTGGAACAGCCCTGCAATTTCTCTAGTTATTAACTGATGTGAATGAACCTTACTACTGGCAACAAACCTTACCAAGAATAAAGCTTTACCAATAAAACTTACTATTATAAATACTGTACTGATAAACCCTGCCAACACTCAGTTCAG